>NW_019154087.1:8752786-9136486 GCF_002288905.1 Enhydra lutris kenyoni | reverse complement strand
AGCACAAAATCGGGACTTTTAAAAGTCTCGATTTTGTGCTCCGTTGCTCCGCCACTTGCCGGGAGCCGGCCCCTCCCCCCGCGGTCTATCTTCCCGTCGCTTTGGATTCACTTCTCCGCCAGTCCTACCTTTCAGAAAGTGGTTGATTTTCTGTTTCTAGAGTTGTTGTTCTTCTTCTCTTCGATCTCCCATTGGATTCGTAGGTGTTTGCAATCTTTAGATAAGCCATCTAGCTGATCTCCCGCTACCTGAAGTAGTCTCAGCCTGCTACTTCTCTGCCATCTTGACTCCTCTCTCGGGATTATTTATCTTAACAGATTTTCAATGCAGATAAAATCTGTCCATTTTGGAGAGAGAGGTCAGAGAACATACACCAGCCCAGGGAAGAATATTCTTGGTTTTAAAGCTCCGATCCCTTCATACTTCTATTTAACATCCTAGAAATGCATCTAGAGTTAAACTCCTCATGGAGATGTATGAAAAATATTTTCATCTTTCAAAAAAAATTTTTTTTTAATTTTTAAGAATTTATTTATTTATTTGACAGAGAGAGAGCACAGGCAGGGGGGAGTGGCAGGCGGAGGGAGGAGAAGCAGGCTCCAGGGAGAGTAGGGGGAGCCAGATCCCAGGATCCTGGAATCATGACCTGAGCATAAGGCAGTCTCTTAACCAACTGAGCCACCCAGCAGCCCCTACTTTCATCTTTTGACGCACTGATCTTTTGAAACCAAACCTGTTCCCAAATAAAGGAACTACTGTGTTCTCGAATCTTCCTAGAAGCTTTCCCTAACCCTCAATCTACCCCCAAACTGAATTACCCCTTGTCTGAAATCTTACAACACCTCATTTTATTCTTGTCATCTTTTCCCGGTGTTTGTGTTGTTCATGCTTCGGATCTTACCTCCCACACTGTGTGGAACAAGATCCTGCCTGACTGAGCATCTCCCACCGTATTACCCAAATGCTTCGTATATAGGAGACACTCAAGATTAGAAAATTTTCTGGACAGATATTTTGCTCATCTCTAATACCTTTTATATTCTACTGAAAATTACCAATGTCCAACTAACTTCAATTCTGTAGTTTGGGATTTTTAGAAAACTACCCTCCCTTCAAGAAATGCCCAACAATTTAACCAGGGCTAGTGCCAGTTTAGGAATAAGACATTAATGCACTTCTATCACATAAGAATTTGAGGCCTATCTTCATCTTTCCACGTTGTCTAATTCAAGTTAGGGTGGTAAAACAAAATCTTTATTTTTTCTTTTAGCTCTCTGGTGTGCTCCCCTCCTCTGGCCTCATACTTTCCTTTTGTTAGTCAATGATTTCAGCCTCTGCCTTCAAGTTTAACGGTTTGTGCCCCACGCATGCCCCTCTTCTTTTGGTGATTAGGGGCGTTCAGAACTTATTCTGACACGGAATCCTCCCTCATTTCCGATTCCTGTACTTCTTGGGGTGGAAAGAGTTTCTTCGCTTTGAAACGCTGACAAGGAAAAAGAATGGGGGAGAAAAAAGTTGAGTCACGACTGGTTGCACAGCAAAAGCTCTGCAGTGTGGAGGAAGACTAAATGTGGCTTGGGTGGCGCAGGGTTGGGCTGGGGCGACTTCTGAGGGGCTTCGCTGGGGTCGAGCCCCTAGAGCTGCGGTGGCCTCCGCGGTCGCCTCCCCGCTCGCCCTCCGCACCTCCCCCGCCGCCGGCTGCGTTCGGGCTCCCCCTCGGACTTATGTCCCGCGCTTGCGTGCTGAGGCCAAAGCTCCCGACCCAGAGGCCGGCCCCAGAAAGCCCGCAGCGAGTAGGGGGCGGCGCGCAGGAAGGGAGGAGGGCCGGGGGCGTGTGTGGGGGGGTGGGTGTTCGGGGGTGGAGATGTAGAAGATGTGACGCCGCGGCCCGGCCGGTGCCAGACCAGCCGACGCGGTACCGCGGTTGCTGCCGGATCGCGGGCGCTGCAGCTACGGCAGGCGGCCCTCCCGAGAGCGGCGGCCGCGGAGACACCCAGCCCTAAACCCCAGCTCCCGAGCCCCGCGGCGCCCTGCGCTCTAGGGCAGCGGGAGAGGGAAGCGGCGGAGCGGCTCCAGGCTGGGGGCCCGCGGGCGCGGCCGCGCGCTGCCGGGCGGGAGGCTGGGGGGCCGGGGCCGTGGCCGTGCCCCGGACCGGGTCGGGGGCCGGGGCCGGGGGGCGGCGGCTCCCCGCGCGGCTCCAGGGGCGCGGGCGCCCCGGCAGAGCTCCGGCGGGGCCATGGCAGCCGGGAGCATCACCACGCTGCCGGCCCTGCCGGAGGACGGCGGCAGCGGCGCCTTCCCGCCCGGCCACTTCAAGGACCCCAAGCGGCTGTACTGCAAAAACGGGGGCTTCTTCCTGCGCATCCACCCCGATGGCAGAGTGGACGGGGTCCGGGAGAAGAGCGATCCTCACAGTGAGTGCTGGCCCGCTCTTCCTCCCCCATCCCATCTCCATCTTCTGTGGTTCTCTCCCCCGCCCCTCCATTCCAGCTTCTTCCTTCTCGTCACTCTGACCTCAGTGGGACCTGTGGTTTCTTTCTGCGCAGCCTTCAGCGGTTTCGGGTTCACCACTCGCCCCCACCTCCCCGGAGCTGCGGTGTCGGGTTAGACACTTCCCCGGGCTTCGGAGTGTGCCAGTTTCCCCTGGTAAACCAGTCCCCTGGGCCCAGAGCCGCAGGGTGCCTGGGCCTGGCCTTAGCGCAACCTGTTGCTTAGCGGAATGCCAGGCGGCGGAGAGGTGAGCTGGCTAGCTGAGATGCCGTCCGGGTCCCCACCCTGAAGTTCCAATCCCTTCTGTGTTGGGGGCCTGCAGTCCCAGTGACGGAGACAGAGGGACCAAACTTGAATTAAGTGTTCTTTATTGGAAAAATACCTTCCCAGAGTTGTGCCCTTAAACTCCGATTTGGTAGGATTCGAGCCAGCTGGCACTCTGCTCTCACCCATCTATTTCTAATTTTTTCCTAATTGCCGAAAGCTTTCAGAGCAATAGATATGGACTTTGTTAATAAAGTGCGACACACTTCTGTTTCAACAGTGTTGAGAACCGCAAAAGCTTTAATCATCCGCCTGCAATTGTTAGCTTTGGGACCTTGAGCCTGTTTCCTCAGATTTAAAGTGGGGGCGATGTCTACCTTGCATCAGGTTTGAGGCTCAAATGAGAGCTTATATACAGCGCTGGGAGGTCTCATTTCACTAGTGTACACTTTTGTGTTCAGTAATAAATAATCTATTAGTGGTTATAGAAATAACGCTGGCCTACAGTCATTGGTTCTCAAACTTGAGGGGCACATTAGAATCCCCTGGGGGGTTGTAACAAATTGCTGAACCTTGTCTCCCGAGTTTGAGTCCTTGGGTCTGGAGTGGGGCCTGATGATTTGCATTTGTAACGAGTTCCCCAGGTGGTGCTGACCTGGGACCACACTTTGAGACCAACTGGTCTATAGAAAACAAGAAGAAAGGGGTATAAAATGGGTTGATTAACAACACTGGTGGACTCTAAAATGGGAGAAAGAAGATCAGAGTATATTTTAACTGGCATCCTGTAAGTGCAGGTGAAACAGCCGTTTTAAAATCCCTGTGTTTGGCCTTCTTTTCTGGGTTTCAGATGAAGACTCTGCTCCTCTATTTTCCTGAGAAAAGACCTCCCCAGGTACAAGCTTCACTCCCCAGTAGTTAACCTCTTTATCACAAGATGCTGATGGAATGTCATTCACACCTGTGAGGTGACACAGGAAGAGGCCAAAGCTTTGCCACCAAACCTGGGTTGATGAATGGGAAATGTGCTTTTATATTGGGTCTTTATTGATTCCAAAATAGCAACCAGCAAAAGATGCAACTCTTTAATTTTTTTCGGGTCTGACGTAATTTTTAAAATCTATCAATCACTTACATTATCCAGTAAAACTGCAAAGGTACTTGTAACCCTGTATATATGGGTTAGTGCTGTTTCTCTATTTTAGTAACTTGAATAGGTTTCACAAAATCAAGTTTTGTTTTCATTTTTTTTTTTTAAGAATTTATTTATTTAGTTGACAGATCACAAGTAGTCAGAGAGGCAGGCAGAGAGAGAGAGGAGGAAGCAGGCTCTCTGCAGAGCAGAGCCCGATGTGGGACTCAATCCCAGGACCCTGAGATCATGACCTGAGTCAAAGGCAGAGGCTTAACCCACTGAGCCACCCAGGCGCCCCTTGTTTTCATTTTTTTAAAGATTTTATTTATTTGTCCGAGAGAGAGAGAGAGAGAGAGCGAGCACAAGCAGGCGGAGCAGCAGGCAGAGAGAGAAGCAGGCTCCCCACTGAGCATGGAGCCCAATGTGGGTGTGGGGCTCGATCCCAGGACCCTGAGATCATGACCTGAGCCGAAGGCAGAGGCTTAACCCACTGAGCCACCCAGGCATCCCCAAAATTAAGTTTTAAACTTTGTGTTTGAAGTTTGTTTTGCATTTTTCTTTTAGGCCAGCACAGCTGATTAGGGTCAGGTGCATGTATGTCCCAAATAATTTTGTTCTTTTCTAGTAGCGCAAACTGTCTGTAATGATAAAGGAGCATGTTCTATGACTAAAAGACAGAAGAACTCTCCACCAGATTAGGTTCATATTGGGGCTTCTCCTATGCCTTTTTTTTTTTTTTTTAAGATACTTTATTAATTGTTGAATCTTTTTTTTTTCTTTGAAGCTTTTGATTTTCTTTTAGAATAAAACTATATAGAGGATAGTGAGTTAGGATAATTCTGAATTGCATAGCATACTACTGCCCTTGTAATAACATCTGTTAACTTTTTCTTCCCACCTATGAATTTTTCATAATCTTATTTTAACTCACTGGTTCTCAAAGGGGGGGTGGTGACTTTGCTCCTGCCCACCACCCTCAACATTTGGCAAGGCCTGAAGACATTTTTGGTTCATATTTGGAATGGTGCTACTAGTACCTAGTAGGTAGAGGCCACAGATGCTGTTAACTGTCCTACAATGCACAGGATACCTCCATTATCCCCAGCAAAAAATTTTCTGACCCCAAATGTTAATAGCGCTAAGGTTGAGAATCCTGCCAACTTCACAACAAGCTAAAGACAGCATGTTGAAACTGAAGAGTAGAATACTCATCCAGATTTGTGGAAGGTACGGATTTTTTTTTTTTAATTTACTTTTTACTTTTTAAATTTTTTTATTAACATATAATGTATTATTAGCCCCAGAGGTACAGGTCTGTGAATCATCACGCTTACACACTTCACAGCACTCACCATAGCACATACCATCCCCAACTACTCTCTCCTTACCCCCTCCCCCCGGCAACCCTCTGTTTTGTGAGATTAAGAGTCTCTTATGGTTTGTTTCCCTCCCGATCCCATCTTGTTTCATTTATTCCTTTCCTACCCCCCCCCCCCCCAACTCCCCATGTTGCTTCTCAACTTAGGTACGGATTTTTTTAAAATCACCTTTTACCAGGCAATAGACTGAGAAGAATAAAAACCTAAAATGACGAATTTAGACCACTTCAGTGTAGCACAACCTGGAAATAAGTTTAAGTACAGTATATTTTTCTGGCATGTCAAAGATATACTGATAGTTGACCAAACCAGGACAAGACTGATGGGAAAGATACAAGAAAAAAAGTGATTATGGACATGATATAACAATATTTTCCCAATCACGTCTCCTCCATTACCTAAACAAACAAGACTGACCAGAAAACATGGAGAAAGGAAAGCAGAGTTAATGGTTGCCACAGTTTCCTATTGAATTATGGCTCAGATATGCAGACATACTTGAAAAGTTGAAAAACTTCAAATGGTTTTGTCCAGTTGACCTGAAAATCTCCGATTTTGCCAATTACTTTGGAATTAGCATTTTCTGCCCAGATGTCTTCTAAAATGCAAATAGCTTTAAAAAGAAGAGTTCAGTCATTATGTTAACATTTAGTATGAGTTAAATTGTGAATTTAATTTCTTCCCCATACCTGAGCAAGACTGGAATTTAAGGAGGGATTGTATAAATGTGAGGTGCCAGTTAGGTATGGGGGTTGTGGCTCAGGTGCTAAAGGGGAAATAAGGCAGGGAGGTGTGGGCAGAGGGCAGAGGCAGAAAGGAAAGGGGAGGGAGAAGATGACTGAACACCAGTTTTCCTTCTTCTCAGTGTTGTTGAAGGTCACTTTTGCTTCACACCTGGGTATCCGCCTGTGTTGTTTTCACTTGAAAGGGCTGATTTTCCTGCACGTTCCTCATAGTCCTGGAGTAACTTTCATTCAACATGAGAGTTTTGATAAAGGCAAGATGTGATAACAGAGTCTATTTCTCCAGCAGGTGTGCTGCTCACCTGGCTTCCTTTTGGTATCCTGGATGTTTTGATTGGCCTCTTCAAACACCCATGGGATTGTGGAACATTAAGTATATACTCTAAAGTCATGAGCCATGTAAAAACTTAGGAAGAGAGAACATTTTATCCCAAGGAGCACGTACATACACCCTGTGCTGGAGAGCAGTGAATGAAATGTATGCTGCTTATGGAGATTTTAGCATTAAATGTGTTCCAGATGCTCTTATTTGGGAAAAAAATGGCGTTAGTTGGCTGTTTCTACCCTTGGGCTTCTCCTAGGAGGTGGCGGCCTGTTTGCTGTCTTCTTTGCTTCCAGGCCCTAGAGAACACTGAGACTTGGAGAGGCAGAGGGACCTGCCCACTCCTGTGTGGAGCAGGGATGGGATCCTGGCCCGCCTGACACCCATGCCCTTTGCCACGGCACATATTCCATGCAATTCCAGTCATAAAAACAAGGGCTTGTGAAATTCAGAGGGAGGCGTCAGACCTTGTAGTTCACCGATCTTGTTTTATAGAAGAGAGGATTGAGGCTCAGAACAGTGACTGATGACCCGAGTTCCTCGGCTAGTTTCCCCGGTGATCATCCTGAGTGAGCTTCTTACCCACCTGGTCCCTTGCCTTGTCTTCCTGCCCTCCCCCAGCCTCATTGCACTCTTGCATTCAGTCTCGAGAGCCCCCTCCAGGGCCCCCCTTTATGGGCTTCCTCCATTTCATAGCACTGGCCAAGCCAGCCCCACTGTGTAATGGAGTTCTTAACTAGTTCATAGGTTGCTTCTAGATGTGTTCCTGGGATATTAGATAAAGTCACCTTTCTTCCCTCCCTTTATGTAAATGGCACCATTGATGCAGTGATACTAGACTCTTTCCTCCCATCTCTTTTGGGTAATATCTGGCAAGTGGATCCCACTAATTTGCCTTATTAAGCACAATATTTACTATAATGCTATTTACGTGCAGTACACAAATGAAGTAAGAATCTAATAGCTCATTTAATCATGGCAATCATGTAATTGGTAGAGCAATGAAAGGACAATTCATGAGTCATAGATATTACCACACCTTAGAAGCCTTTTAAGAAGAGTTTGATGCCAAGTGACTTCAGTGTAGAAAAGGCAGTATCCTCTTGTGACACACCCTGAGGGCTCTCCTTGTATTTATAAAATGGCCCTTACGTAATTAGACTTTGACAATGGTGTAACAATGGGGTTCTAAGTATTTTCACTTAGATTTATGATACTATTTTAAATGGATGGCCATAATTTTTAAGTTTAATTTGAAAATAAAATATTACAGATATAATAAATGAGACATAAATGATTCTTTATATGTTATAATTATAAAGTTGACTTTATTCATCCATGCATTGATTCTTAGAAATCACCATCTGTGATACCAAAAGAGGTAAGTTTTGAGTCTCACATCATTGAAATTGTTTTTCAACCAAAAGATGCCTGTACAACAGGATAATCACTACACATGTGCCATAGCCTTTGCTTGTTTTTCCAAATTCCAGCGTTTGTTGATTTTCCAAAAACCCTGCTTGGGCCCCTTTGTCCTATAGCACACATCTGTTAGAAGGCTGGTCTGGGGTAAGAGTCAAAGACATGAACTGGAACAAGGCAAATCAGCACATTCAGGGCAAAAACCTGAACCCTATGACTGTATTCTATCCAAGCAAATGTATTTTGTTCTGCTTGGTTTTTGAGCTGGTCATTTTTTGCAATCTGAAATCTGAGATCCGGTCTCGTAAATGCTCTCAATGCTCAATAAATATTTAATGCTTGATTGTTTGCAAAATCATTTGGAAGATTATGTCATTTGGAAATGTGGTTGTGGCAGCATGATTTTCAGTGTTTTGTTGTATCTATTGTTAGATTCACTATTGTGTTCTCTTTTGCTATCATACTCCTCCTCTGAGCTAGGTTATTTATAGCCCCAGAAATTTAGGCGAGGACTAAGAGTGGTGACTCCCAGAAAACCTCACCCCTTGAGCCATAGATTGGTTCTTAGAAGCCAGACTGGTCCCATTTTAAATTCCTGTAGGATATTTTTAGTTTGAAGAAATTTGGAGGACCTGGAGGCAACAGACAGCCAATATTCAGTGTTTAATTTGTGTCTCATCCCAGCTGTTCTCTGTCACTCTTCCTGGGCAAGGTGACTTTTCAATTGACCAGTGTATCCTTAATGCTTGCTTATTCATTTGCAGAAATCTGTGGTGCATGCGTGTGTTTTTATTTTCAAAGGGCTACTTATTCCCTCATATTAACTTACCTTCTAAATGGAATTATTCTATAGAATCCCGAAGTGAAAGTTTTCCAGATTTTTAAGATATTCCAGAGATGATAAAAATGAGGAGGAAGTTCCTCGTATAATTGAGCTGTTGAAAGGAATTTTCCTGTTTAATTTATAATTAATTAATGAACTATTTTAATTAATTTACTTCTCTGACAGAGTAAGAGAGCACAAGCAGGGGGAATGAGAGAGGCAGAGGCAGGCTCCCTGCTGAGCAGGGAGCCCCATGCAGGGCTCAATCCCAAAACCCTGGGATCATGACCTGAGCCAAAGACAAACACTTAACCATCTGAGCCACCCAGCTGTCCCTATTTAATTATTTAAATTAAGCTATACATTAATTTGCAGGTGAAATTTATAATTAAGCAATAAAATGAGTCAAGATAGAAATGTTTGTGTTTTTTTTCCTTAAAGGAAATTTGTACAGAGTGTAATGGATCTGGCTCATTCTCTGAGTACATTGTTCTCTGTTTATAATTTAGGCACTTTGAGAAGATGCTGGCACCTTAGGGTAGGAACCATGAATTCTCTATATAAATAAGCACTATAAAGGCTTAGGACCTTTTCCTCAGGGAGTGCTTACTAAATGTCAGTGGCGGATGAAAACATTTTGTGTGGACCACCCAACCCTGTGTAGTAACTACTCATGGGCCATGTGCTGTAGAAAGAAAGCTTAGTAAGGTTTCTTGCTCTTGGTGTAGTAATGTGTGCATTTAGACACTTGGTCAGTCTTTTATTGAAGATGGTTATATGAACAAAATTATATTTGAAAAGTATTTGGGAATCTTAGAGGCTTTAGCCTTTAAGGCTAATCTTAGCCTTTCTTAGAGTAATCTCTATAGAAAGTTAAATCATTTTTCGGGATTAATAGTTTAAACTTGTTAGGAATTCTGTTTTCTTCAAAAAGCATTTGGATTTTTATCATGTACTCTGTGGTACATAACATTTCTTAGGTGTGCTGTGCATTGTTTGTTCATTCTTTTGAGGCCAATATCCTGGAATCCTGTGCTCTCTTCTTCTAGTTCATCTTCTTTTCTCTATTTAACTCTGGATCCTGCCCCCTGGAATTCTATTTAATCCTTGTGGGCCAGCAGCCTTTCACTTCAATCATGTGGCCTTATCCAATTTGTCACCCTACTTGACGCTTGATACTTGATGCCCTATGATTCGGCACTTGATATTATTCCCTGCCTCTGTCTTCTTGAGAATTCTTTGGCTTCTCTTACACCCCATCAACCTGGTTTTCTCACCCATCCAACGGTCCCTGCTTGTGGGTTCTCTTATTTTTGCTCTTTTGCTATTATATTCCCCAAGGCTCTGTTTTGGGCCCTCTGCTCTTCTTTCTGAGTACTCCCATTTCTCCAGCAGATCATTGGTAGTCTCCGTCTCAGTCCCTGATTTCCCATGTCTGTGTTAGGACCGTGTTGCCCTCTGCTTGAAGGACAGATAAACTGCCGTAGTCATAGACTCAACTCAAAATGCGTAAAAAAGAACTTAACATCTTTTTTTCAAACTAACATCCCTTTCTACCAAATTTCTATTTGTAGGAAAATTATTCTTCTAGTCTTCAAAGCTAGATGCCTCAGAGGCTTCCCTGCCTTAGTGATTTTTCTTTGCCCTGTCTTTTGATTTCCCCTACCCTTCACTTACAACCAGACCCTACCTGACTTCCCTTTTCACATGTGATCTACCTGCTCAATCTTATTTCCAAATATTTACCATCCCTACTCTCCTGATGCTGCTGACGTCTCTCATCTGACAGGCCATCACTGTTAAAGTGATTGGCCTTTCCTCATGTGAGCTTGTTTTTGGAAAATCCTTTTTCTTATCAATTCCTCTCACACACACTCTTTCTGTTCCCACCTTTTTCTTCTTTTAAGTCTTTTAAGACTTTAGCTCAGCAATCATCTCTTTTGTGAAAGTTTCCCTACTTACCCAAGGAAGAATTGTTTGGATCTTTGTTTTCCCCACAGTGCTTGGTACATATTCTGCTGCAGAACCTAATGATTTCTGTTGTCAGACATGGTTGATGTGTTTCTGTCTGGCAGTGGGACTGAACTCCTTGCAGGCAAGGACTGGGATGGATTTTTTTGTATCTGACCTCATGCACAGTGGCCACTCAAAGAGTGTTTGTTAAATTCTACATGTACCTGACAAATTAGCTGAGTGTTCTCACTTCCGTTCTGACCTTCTCACATCTTTCTCCTCTTCGTTTTAATCTGCTGTTTACTTGAGATGGAAAGTCCTCTCAATCATTTTACCGTATCCTAGTCCGAATCATGCTTTAGGTCACATTTCCTTCATATCACCCTGGACCATCTTTCTTTTCCCATATGCTTCTAATAGTTTGATGTGTTTTAATTTCATGTTCCCTAATGTTACTGGAGATTCCTAGTTGAGAAGGATTTTTTTTTTTTTTTAATCCAAACATTACCTAGCAATCTCTTATTCTCTTTTCTTCTCTGAGGGTCTGAGACTGAACTGACTCATCTCAGATCCTTTTGGCTCCATTTGCTGAATGAATGACCAGGCTGAAGCCTAGGAAGAGGTTCAAACAACATTTGTAGAACAAGCTAGAACTTTAAATAAATAAACATAAGTACTAAAGTATGAGGCATGTAAAGAGGATAAATTGAATGCCCTATCACTGTAGTTCTTTCTGCAGACACATATCACATTATTCAAAAGAAGTACTAAAGGTAAAACAATCATTTGTTGGGATTACTTTTTATGGTGGAAAGTTTTCTTTTCAGCTGTTGAATAACATTAACATTTCTCACCAATTCCAGAACTAGTTCTAATCCTCTAAATAAGGATTACTGATCTGACAGTTCATACTTGAATCAGACACTTTAATCCTTAAAGCTCTCTCTCTCAAGCTAAAACCAGTGAATCATTTTATAAATTAGGATTAAGAACTATCTGGTACCATTGCTAGTATCCTTTTTGGCTGTGAGGGAACTTCTTGGCAAATAGTTAAATCCTAATATTCAGAATTATGAGCCAAAATTCATCACCACAATCTTAAAGCTCTTAAAAGGATACAAATTGTATGACAAAATGAGTCATAGTCTTTGTGATGTGATGTCTGTAAGGGTGGGTGGGAGAAATTGCTGAATGACCAGTCTTATTCTACTTCTTTCTAAGCTGAATCATTTTACAAACAGAAAACAATTCATAGGTTTTTCAGTGGTCATTCCGGAAATGGAAAATGGAAGAGGGTAACAACATCAAATAATACTTCCATTTAAAAAATGGTTTTTTGAAATGTATCACTTGATGAACAGTCTTTCTTTGTCTTGAATTAGAAATAAAATTAATTTACTGCTTAATAACATGTATCTTTTAATCTAACACCTCCAGTCTCTCTCTCACTCTCTCTTTCTAATCTATTAATTGATTATATTAGTTTTCTTGCCTAGATTTTTTTTTTCATTCTCCTGTGTAATTTGACCTTTCTCCTCATAGCTGTTTCTAGAGTTGACTCATTTGAAGATGGTGTATGTGTGTTGGGGGGGGCAGTTCCATTTATTTACTGGCTTCATGGTTATTTGGATGGGGACTCAAGGAGAGAAGGTCTCTTTAATCTTGGAAATTATGATTCTGGGATGGTATAATCTTGCATTTAAAATGGTTGGTCCTCTTTTGTTACTTCTTATTAGAAACAAGTTTGAAGAGCCCTTTTCAGGTCCAATTTAGTCATTAATGTTCAAATGTAAGATTAACCTTATTCCCTTATCTTCTTTGGGGATAGGGCATTTGTCCAAAAAGTTATGTGAAAAAAGAAATAAAATACTCTATTTTGAGTATGTTTCTAAGTTTTAGAAGTTCTTTTTACATACTTACATTTTTATATTACTCTAAACTGAATAATTTAGTAATGGGAATATAATGCAAGTAAAATTGGGAAGACAGTCTTTCTAACTGGTTTAATAGAGATACTATAAATAAGACATATACAGTAAGTGTTGGATTTAAAAATAATGAATTACAGCAACTCTTTTGGCTGTTACACAGTTGGAAAAGTGAGGCACAGATTATTTTGTATGGTGGGTATTAAAGCCACAAAGTATTCATGGGATCTGTCCAACCTTGGCCAGGTGCCTGGGGAGATTGCCATGTCATTGGCAAAGTCTCTGGACCAGGCAGTAGAGGAGAAGCCAGTTGTTTGGCCTTTACCTCTATATTCCTAGGACCTTGGTACTTATGGAGTATTTTTTGAATGAATGAATGAAATTCTTGAGAATATGCTGTATGTCAGCTGTACAAGTAATGTGTTTAATCTTGATTACAAGCTTATGAAGCACAAGTGTTATTAACCTCATTTATAGATAAGAATAAAGTTTTGCTTCCCCCAAAAACAAGAGCCCAGGACCTGATGGATTCCCTGGAGAATTCTACCAAACATTCAAAGAAGAAATAATACCTATTCTCCTGAAGCTGTTTCAAAAAATAGAAACGGAAAACTTCCAGACTCTTTTTATGAAGTCAGTATTACCTTGATCCCCAAACCAGGCAAAGACTCCACCAAAAAAGGAGAATTTTAGATGAATATCTCTGATGAATATGGATGCTAATATTCTCAACAAGATCCTAGCTAATAGGATCCAACAGTACGTTAAAAAGATTATCCACCATGACCAGGTGGGATTTATCCACGGGATGCAAGTTTGGTTCAACATTTGCAAATCAATCAATGTGATAGAACAAATCAATAAGAGAAGAGAGAAGAACCACATGGTCCTCTCAATTGATGCAGAAAAAGCATTTGACAAGATAGAGCATCCGTTCCTGATTAAAACTCTTCAAAGTATAGGGATAAGGGGAACATTCCTCAAACTCATAAAAATCTATCTGTGAAAAACCCATAGCATATATCATTCTCAATGGGAAAAACCGACAGCCTTCCCACTGAGCTCAGGAACACAACAAGGATGCCCACTCTCATCACTGTTGTTCAACATAGTACTAGAAGTCCTAGCAACAGCAGCCAGACAATGAAAAGAAATAAAAGCTATTCAAATTGGCAGTGAAGCAGTCAAACCCTCTCTCTTTGCAAATGACTGATACTTTATATGGAAAACCCAAAAGATTCTGCCCCCAAATTACTAGAACTCATACAGCTATTCAGTAATGTGGCAGGATACAACATCAATGTACAGAAATCAGTTGCTTTCTTATACACTAACAATGAAAATATAGAAAGGGAAATTAGAGAATCCATTCCATTTATTATAGCTCCAAGAATGATAAGATACCTGAGAATAAACCTAACCAAAGAGGTAAAGGATCTGTACTTGAGGAACTACAGAACACTCATGAAAGAAATTGAAGAAGACACAAAAAGATGGTAGAGCATTCCATGCTCATGGATCAGAGGAATAAACATTTTTAATATGTCTGTATTGCCCAGAGCAATCAATACTTTCAATGCCATCTCAATAAAAATTCCACTGGCATTTTTCAAAGAGCTGGAACAAGCAATCCTAAAATTTGTATGGAATCAGAAGAGACCCCGAATTGCTAAGGAAATTTTGAAAAAGAAAAAACAGGGGAAATCACATTGCCTGATTTCAAGCTTTACTACAAAGCTGTAATCACCAAGACAGCATGGTACTGGCACAAAAACAGCCACATAGACCAGCAGAACAAGGTAGAGAGCCCAGATATGGACCCTCAACTCTATGGTCAAATAATCTTCGACAAAGCAGGAAAAAACATACAGTGGAAAAAAAGATAGTCTCTTCAATAAATTGTGCTGGGAAAATTGGACAGCTATGTGTAGAAGAATGAAACTCGACCATTCTCTTGCACCATACACAAATATAAACTTGAAATGGATAAAAGACCTTAACGTGAGGCAGGAGTCCATCAAAATCCTAGAGGAGAACATAGGCAGTGACCCCCTTCAACACCGAGCACAGCAACTTCTTTCAAGATATGTCTCCAAAAGCAAGGGAAACAAAACCGAAAATGAACTTTTGGGACTTCATCAAGATCAAAAGCTTCTGCACAGCAAAGGAAACAGTCATCAAAACCAAAGGACAACTGACAGAATGGGAGAAGATATTTGCAAATGACATATCAGATAAAGGGCTAGTATTCAAAATCTATAAAGAACTTATCAAATTCAACACTTAAAGAACAAATAATCCAATCAAGAAATGGGCAGAGGACATGAACAGACATTTCTGCAAAGAAGACATCTAGATGGCCAACAGACACATGAAAAAGTGCTCCACATCACTCGGCATCAGGGAAATACAAATCAAAACTACAATGAGATACCGCCTCACACCAGTCAGAATGGCTAAAATTAACAAGTCAGGAAACAACAGATGCTGGTGAGGACACAGAGAAAGGGGAACCCTCCTACACTGTTGGTGGGAATGCAAGCTGGTGCAACCACTCTGGAAAACAGCATGGAGGTTCCTCAAAAAGTTGAAAATAGAGCTACCCTACCCAGCCATCGCACTACTGGGTATTTACCCTAAAGATACAAATGTAGTGATCCGAAGGGGCACGTGCACCTGAATGTTTATAGCAGCAATGTCCACAAAAGCCAAACTATGGAAAGAATCTCTATGTCCATCAACAGATGAATGGATAAAGAAGAAGAAGTGGTATATACATACAATGGAATACTATGCAGCCATCAAAAGAAATGAAATCTTGCCATTTGTGATGATGTGGATGGAACTAGAGGGTATTATGCTTAGTGAAATAAGTCAATCAGAGAAAGACAGTTATTATATGATCTCCCTGATATGAGGAAGTTGAGAGGCAACAATGGGGGGGGTTTGAGGGGTAGGAAAAGAATAAATGAAACAAGATGGGATTGGGAGGGAGACAAACCATAAGAGACTCTTAGTCTCACAAAACAAACAGGGTTGCCGGCAGGAGGGGGGTAGGGGGAGGGTGGTTGGGTTATGGACATTGGGGAAGGTATGTGCTATAGTAAGTGCTGTGAAGTGTGTAAACCTGGTGATTCACAGACCTGTACCCCTGGGGCTAATAATACATTATATGTTAATAAAAAAATTTTTAAAAAAAGAAAAAACCTATATTGAGATACCACCTTACACCAGTTAGAACAGCCAAAATCAACAAGACAGCAAACAACAAGTGTTGAAGAGGATGTGGAGAAAGGGGAACCCTCTTACACTGTTGGTGGGAATTCAAGTTGGTGCAGCACCTTTGGAAAACAGTGTGGATAGTCCTTAAGAAATTAAAAATGGAGCTACCTTATGACCCTGCAATTGCACAACTGGGTATTTACCCCAGAGATACAGGTGTAGTGAAAAGAAGGGCCATTTGTACCCCAATGTTCATAGCAGCAGTGGCCACAGTTGTCAAACTGTGGAAAGAACCAAGATGCCCTTCAACGGACGAATGGATAAAGAAGATGTGGTCCATATACACTACAGAGTATTATGCCTCCATCAGAAAGGATGAATACCCAACTTTTGTATCAACATGGACGGGACTGGAAGAGATTATGCTGAGTGAAATAAGTCAAGCAGAGAAAGTCAATTATATGGTTTCACTTACTTGTGGAGCACAGGAATAACACAGAAAATATTGAGAGATGGAGAGGAGAAGTGAGTTGGGTGAAATTGGAGGGAGAGACAAACCCTGAGAGACTGTGGACTCTGAGAAACAAACTGAGGGTTTGGGAGGTTGGGTGAGCCTGGTGGTGCGTATTAAGGGCATGGAGCACTGGGTGTGGTGCATAAACAATGAATTTTGGAACACTGAAAAAAATTAAGTTAAAAAGAATAACGGTTTGATATTACCTTTTTAAAACATGATCTCGGGGCACCTGGGTGGCTCAGTCCTTAGGTATCTACCTTCGGCTTAGGTCATGATCCCAGAGTCCTGGGATCAAGCCCTGCATTGGGCTCCCTGCTCGGAGGAAAGCTGGCTTCTCCCTCACCCCTTGCCCCTGCTTGTGTTCTCCTCTCGCTGTGTTTCCGAACTCTGTCAAATAAATAAAGAGAATCTTTAAAAAAAAATATATATATCTTTGTGATAACAAGTAATGAATTATGCCTTCTAGACTTCTTGGTGTTTAGAAGACAGATTCATGGTCAGAATTCTAGATAGACAATGTAGCAGAAATTTAAACAGAAAGAGCAATTTTAAAAAAAAAAGAATTTAAACTTTTCCCAGAGGCTTTGCCATGTCCAGCAAACTTAAGGTCTTTGCCATCTTTTCTCCCATATTATTGCGTTATTTTTGTTTAGGAAATATTAATCATTTAATATAAAATAATTCCTTGGGTGGCCAGGTGGCTCAGGCAGTTAAGTGTCTCTTTGGCTCTGGTCATGATTCCAAGGTCCTGGGATCAAACCCCATGTCCGTCTTCTTACTCAGTGGGGAGTCTGCTTCTCCCTCTTCTTTTGCCTGCTCGTGCTCTCTCTCTTTCTCTTTCTCTCTCTCACACACACAAATAAATAAAATATTTTTTAAAAAAGATTTTAATTTATTTATTTGACACACAGAGAGAGATCACAAATAGGCAGAGAGAGGCAGGCAGAGAAAGAGGGATAAGCAGGCTCCCTGCTGAGCAGAGAGCCTGATGTGGACCCTGAGATCCTGAGATCATGACCTGAGCTGAAGGCAGAGGCTTTAACCAACTGAGCCACCCAGGCGCCCCATAAATAAAATCTTAAAAAAAATTCCTTAAAATTTAGGGGTTGTTTTCTGAAGAATTCAGAGGTTCTTAAATGGCACATACAAAAATAGACTAGGAAATAATTAAAAGTAAATACTGTGTAAGAATAGAGTGAACCTTGAAGATAGGGTCTGGAAGATTAAAATGCAGAATAAACTGGGGCATACAGAAAGTGTAAAGAGAATAACTGAAAGGATGTTTTAAGAGTTAGTTCCTTTCAAGTAGATTTGAGATAGGTTTGCTATTTAAGAACGTGTGGTGTAAGACCAAAAACCAACCTCCCCCCACAAAGCAGATGTAGTTGGACCTATTTTATTTTAATCTTTCATTTCATTTTAAACTTTTTCTTTTAATCTGGTCCATTAGTAATTTTTTAGTATCTGCTATGTGAGGAAATAAAGACAAGATCAACAGACGTGTCAAGAAAGCACTTATAACCAGACACATCCAGAAATGTGTCTAAAATTAAACAACTCTTGGGGCACCTGGGTGGCTCAGTGCGTTAAAGCCTCTGCCTTCAGCTCAGGTCATGATCCCAGGGTCCTGGGATCGAGCCCCACATCGGGCTCACTGCTCGGCGGGGAGCCTGCTCTCTCCCTCTCTCTCTGCCTGCCTCTCTGACTACTTGTGATCTCTGTCAAATAGATAAATAAAATCTTTAAAAAAAAAAAAGTAAAATTAAACAACTCTTTCCTTGAAATCACTTGTCCCCCTTTTTCGACTGCCCAATATTTTAAATAGTGTCACCATCTTTCTTGCCAGCCCAGCCCATCTCTTGGAGCAAATGTCTACTCTTTGTCTTCCTCAATGCTCACATCCTCTTCTTGAGCCCTATGCATTTCAGTTACACGATGTCTTCTACACTCACCCTGGTCTCTGCACCCTTGCCACAGCTGTGCTGTCCCTGACTGTTGCAACTGCCTGCTAACGCATCCCATCTGTATGAGTCTGCTAGGATTGCTGTTAACAAAATACCACGGCCTGAGTGACTCAAGCAATAGAAATCGATTTTCTCACATTTCTGATGGCTACAAGCCTAAGATCAAGGTGTCTGCAGGTTTCATGACTTCTGAGACTTCTCCTTTGTTAGCGAATGACTCCCTTCTTGCTGCCCCTTCACTTGGTCATCCCTCTGTGCACACACTGAGTTCGTCTTGTAAAAGACACTACTCAGGTTAGGTTAGGGCTGTCTCTAATGACCTGGCTTTAACTTAATCACCTCTCTAGAAGACTGGTCTCCAAATACAGTCATTTTCTGAGGTGATAGGAGTTAGGGCATAAACATAGGAATCTGGGGGGAGGTTGGTGAGATACAATTCAGGCTGAGTAATCTTTCTGAAGACCCACTCTGATCATGTTATTCCTCTCCTCCATGAAGCTTATGGACTTGAAAGTGTCCAACCCCTGGTACACAAATTGCTTACGGATGTAGGCACTGTTGAAAGTCTGTAAGAATCCTAGAGAACAGGAAATTTACCAGTAGATGGGTAGTTATCTTAGATATCAAAAAGTGGAATAAAGATGTTTTCTGGAAACTAAAGACAGGTAGTAAGCTTAATGTAGGTCTTTGTTAAAAAAAAAAAAATCCCCAAAGACTTGAGAATACTGAGAAAATAACACAATAAGTAGTATATATGGTAAAATAATAGAAGAATAGTAACATGTATAGGCTTGATATGTTGATTTCAATGGGCTATCTGACCAAATTTTTTTTCAGGTTTTGTAATATTTATACTGTTTTTTAAAGTTTTTATTTTAATTCCAGTAGCATACATTGTTATAATAGTTTCAGGTGTACCATGTAGTGATTTAGCCCTTCCATACTTTATCCTGTGCTCATTATGACAAGTGTACTCCTTAATCCCCATCATCTATTTCACCATCCCTCACCTACCTCTCATCTGGTGACCATCAGCTTTTTCTCTACACTTAGAGTCTATTTCTTGATTTGTCTCTTTTTTTTCCCCTTTGCTTGTTTGTTTTATTTCTTAAATTCCACATATGAACAAAATCATATGGTATTTGTCTTTCTCTGACTCAGTTCTCTTAGTATTTTACTTTAGCTCCATCCATTATTGCAAACAGCAAGGCTGAATGATATTCCATTGTGTCTGTATACACACACACACACAGGGAGACACATACCACATTGTTTTTGAGCTGCTTCCCTATCTTGGCTAATGTAAATAATGCTGCTATAGACATAGGGGTGCAGGTATCCCTTTGAATTAGTGTTTTGTATTCTTTGGCTAAATACCCAGTACTGGAATAATAGGGTCATGTGGTAATTCTATTTTTAACTTTTGGAGAAACCTCTGTACTGTTTTCCACAGTGGCTGCACCAGTTTGCATTCCCACCAACAGGATGAGGGTTCCTTTTTCTCCACATCCATGCCAACTCCTATTGTTTCTTGTGTTTTTTAGTTTTAGCCATTCTGACAGGTATGAGGTGAATCTCACCGTGGATTTGATTTGCATTTCCCTCATGATAAGTGATGATGAGAATCTTTTCATTTATCTGTTGGCCATCTCTATGTCTTTAGAGAAATATCTATTCATGTCTTATGCCCATTTTTTTTTTTTTGGATGATTTGTGGGTATTAAGTTGTATAAGTTCTTTATATATTTTGGATATATAAACTCTTTATCAGCTATGTCATTGCAAATATCTTCTCCTATTCCATAGGTTGCCTTTTACTTTTGTTGATTGTTTGCTTTTTTTGTGCAGAAGCTTTTTATTTTGATGTAGTCTCAATAGTTTATTTTTGTTTTTGTGTCCTTTGCCTCAGGAGATATATCTAGAAAGAAGTTGCTATAGCTGATGTCAAAGAAGTTACTGCTTATGTTCTCTTCTAGGATTTTTATGGTCTCAGGTCTCACATTTATGTCTTTAATCCATTTTGAATTTGTTTTTGTGTGTGGTGTAAGAAAGTGGTCCAGTTTTATTCTTTGCATGTTGCTACCCAGTTTTCCTAACATCATTTGTTGAAGAGACTGTCTTTTTTCCCATTCATTATTCTTTCCTGCTTTGTCAGAGATTAATTGATCATATAATAGTGGGTTTATTTCTGGGTTTTCTGTTCTGTTCCATTGATGTATGTATCTGTTTTTGTGCCCGTACTGTACTGTTTTGATTACTAGGGTGTTGTAATAGAACTTGAAGTTCAGAATTGTGATGCCTCCAACTTTGTTTTTCTTTTTCAGTATTGCTTTGCCTATTTGGGATCTTTTGTGATTCCATTAAAATTTTAGGATTGTTTGTTCTGGTTCCGTGAAAAATGTTGTTGGAATTTTGATATGGATTGCATTAAATGTATAGATGACTTTAGGTAGTATGGACATTTTAACAATATTCTTCCGTTCACTGAGCATGTATTGTCTTCTCATTTCTTTGTGTCGTCTTCAACTTCTTTCATTGGTGTTTTTTAGTTTTTAGAGTAACAGGTCTTTCACCTCTTTGGTCAGGCTTATTTCTAGGTATCTTATGTTGGGTACAATTGTAAATGGGGTTGTTTTCTTTCTTTTTTTTTTTAAGATTTTATTTATTCATTTGAGAGAGAGCATGAACAGAGGGGAGAGGCAGAGGGAGAAGGAGACTCCCTGCTGAGCCAGGAGCCCCACGTGGGGCTTGATCCCCAGACCTGGAGATCACGACCTGAGCCAAAAGGCAGAGGTTTAACCATCTGAGCCAGCCAGGCACCCCAAAATGGGATTGTTTTCTTAATTTCTCTTTCTGTTGCTTCATTATTGGTGTATAGAAATACAACAGATTTCTGTACATTGATTTTGTATCCTGTAACATTACTGAATTCATTTATCAGCTTTAGCAGGTTTTTGGTGAAGTCTTTAGGATTTTCTATATATAGTATCACATCATCTGTCAATAGTGGAAGTTTTACTTCATCCTTCTGGATTTGGATGCCTTTTATTTATTTTTGTTGTATGACTGCTGTGGCTAGGACTTCTAGTACTATCTTGTTTTTCCCCATTGACAATGATGTTAGCTGTGGGTTTTTCATATGTGGCCTTTATTATGTTGATGTATGTTGCCTCTAAACCTACTTTGTTGAGTGTTTTCCTCAGGAATGGATGTTGTACTTTGTTAAATGCTTTCACTATGTCTATTGAAATAATCATATAGTTCTTATCTTTTCTTTTATTGGTATGATGTGTAACATTGATCAATTTGCAAATATTGAACCACCCTTCAGAATAAATCCCGCTTGATCATGGTGAATGATTTTTTTAATGTATTGTTGAATTTGGTTTACTAGTATTTTCTTGAGAATTTTTGCATCTGTTCATCAATATCGGCCTATAGTTGTTTGTTTGTTTGTTTGTTTGTTTTTAAAGGTTTTATTTATTTATCTGACAGATCACAAGTAGGCAGAGAGGCAGGCAGAGAGAGAGGAAGGGAAGCAGGCTCCCTGCTGAGCAGAGAGCCCGACGCGGGACTCGATCCCAGGACCCTGAGATCATGACCTGAGCTGAAGGCAGCGGCTTAACCCACTGAGCCACCCAGGCGCCCTGTTTGTTTGTTTTTTTAGTGGTGTCTTTACCTGGTTTTGGTATCAGGGTAATACTGGTCTCATAAAATGAATTTGGAAGTTTTCTGTATTTTGGGATAGTTTAAGAAGAATAAGTATTAATTATTTTTTAAATGTTTGGTAGAATTCACCTGGAAAGTCATCTGTTCCTGGACTTTTGTTTGTTGGGAGGTTTTTGATTTCTGACTTTTTTTTTTTTTTTTGCTGGTTATCAGTCTGTTCAAATTTTCTATTTCTTCCTGTTTCAGTTTATATGTTCCTAGGATTTTATCCATCTCTTCTTGGTTGTACAATTTGTTGGCACACACTTTTTCATAATATTCTCTTATGATTGTGTTTCTGTAGTGTTGTTATTTCTCCTCTCTCGTTTGTGATTTTGAGCCATTTCTCTGTTTTTCGTGGTAAGTCAGGTCTAGAGTTTTATCAGTTTTATTAATTTTCTCATAAAACCAGCTCCTGGTTCATTTATCTGTTCTATTATTTTTTTTAGTTTCTATATCACTTATTTCTGCTCTGATCTTTATTATTTCCTTCCTTCTGCTGGTTTTGTTTTTGTTCTTTTTATAGCTCCTTTATGTATAATGTTAGGTTGTCTATTTGAGATTTGTTTTTCTTCTTGAGGTAGGCCTATATTGCTATAAACTTGCTTTTAGAACTGCTTTTGCTGCATCCTGGAAGTTTTGGACTGTTGTATTTTCTTTTTTATTTGTTTCCATGTACTGTTTTGTTTCTTCTTTTATTTCCTGGTTGAACCATTCATTGTTTAGTAGCATGTTATTTAACCTCCGTGTGTATATGGTCTTTCCAGATTTTTTCTTGTGGTTGACTTCTTTTTCATAGTGTTGTGGTTAGAAAATATGCATGGTATGATTTTGATCTTCTTGAATTTGTTGAGACTGGATTTATGAGCTAATATGTGATCTATTCCAGAGAATGTTCCATGTACACTTGAAAAGACTGTATTCTGCTATTTCAGAATGGAATTTTCTAAATATGTCTGTTAAATGCATTTGGTTCAGGATGTTATTCAAATCAATTGTTTCCTTGATTTTCTGTTTAGATGTTCTGTGTATTGATATAAGTGGGGCATTAAAGTCTTTTACACTTATTCTGTTATTATGGATTAGATCCTTTGTGCTTGTTTTTAGTTGTTTTATGTGTTTGGGTGTTCCTATGTTGGGTGTATAAATATTTACAATTGTTGTACCTTATTGGATTGTCCTCTTTATTATTATGTAGTGTCCTTCCTTGTCTCTTGTTACAGTTTTTGTTTTGTCTGATATAAGCCTTGCTACTCTGGCTTTCTTTTGACATCCATTTGCATGATAGATGTTTCTCCACCCTCTCTCAGTCTGCAGGTATCTTTAGGGCTCAAATAAGTCTTTTGTAGGCAGCATATGAATGAATCTTTTTAAAAAAATCTATTCTGTCACCTTATGTCTTTTGATTAGAGCATTCAGTCCATTTATAGTCAAAGCAATTATTGATACAAGTGTATTTATTGTCATTTTATTATTTTGTGGTTCTTTTGAAGATTTTTTCTGATCCTTTCTTGTCTTTCTCTCATGGTTTACTGATTTTCCTTAGTGATATAATAGGATTTCTTTCTCTTTATTTTTTGCATATTTATTAGAGGTTTTTGATATATGGTTACCATTATGTTTGTATATAAGTTCTGCATGTAGCAGTCTACATTAAGTAGATGGTCGTTTAAGTTTGGACCCATTCTTTACACCTCTCCTATCCATGTGCTAGGTATATGCTGTTATATTTTATATCCTTTTATTTTGTGAGTTTCTGGCGTAATTTTTTTTACAGAAATATTCTCTTTTTTTTTTTAACTACTTTTGTGTTTTGTACCTTATGCTGTCACATTTAGTTTCTCCTTTCTACTCAAAGACTCCCCTTAATATTTATTACAGGGTTGGTTTAGTGGCCATTAACTCCTTTAGTATTTGTCTGGGAAACTGTCTCTCTCCTTGTGTTCTGAATGATGGCCTTGCTGGGTAGAATATTCTTGAAAATAGTTGAAAAAAGTCCTGTTGAAAAAAGTCCTGTCAGCCTTATGGGTTTTCTCTTGTAAGTTACTTTCTTTTGTCTTGCTGCTTTTAAATGGTTTTTCTTTATCAATGTAATTTGGAAATTTAATTGTAATATGTCTTGGTTCGGGTCTGCCTTTTTTGATTTTGATGGGAGTTCTCTGTGCCTCCTGGATCAGGATATCTGTTTTCTTCCCCCAGATTAGGGAGTTTTTCAGCTATTATTTCTTCAAATAAGTTCTCTGCCCCCTTTTCTCTCTCTTCTTCTGGGACTCCTATCATGCAAATGTCACTACGTTTGTTTGATGGAGTCATTGAGTTCTCTAGGTCTATTTTCATTTTGCGTAATTCTTTTTTCTCTTTTTTGTTTAACCTGATTACTTTCTATTACTCTGTCCTATAGGTTATTAATTCATTCCTCTGCTTCTTCCAGCCTGCTCTTCATTCCATGAAGCATGTTTCTCATTTCATTTTTGTGCCCTTTATCTCTACTCTGTTACTCCTTATCTCTGTGTTATGGGTCTAACTCAAGTCTTCCACTCTTTTGTCAAGTCTAGTGAGTGTCTTTATGATCATTACTTTAAATTCTCTATTAGGCATGTGAGTTATATCTTTTTCACTTTATCTGTGGTCATGGCCTTGTCCTGTTCTTTCATTTGGAATGAATTTCTCTATCTTCTTATTTTGTCTAATAAGTTTCTTTGATGTTTATTTGTGTTAGGAAAGTCAGCTACGTCTCCTGTTTTTGAGGGTAATGACCCTATGAAGAGGTCCTGTGGTGTTCTGCCATGTAGTGTACCCTGCTCCCTAGGGCTTGGTGCTTCCAGGAGTATCTCCATTGTGTGCTGCATGTGCTCTGCTGTTTTACACTTGATCTTAGCCAAAAGGCCAAGAAGCGATATGCTCTGCTCTTTTATCCTGGCTGCTTCATCCTCAGGCTGGTTAGGAGCAGAGGCTCTCTATGTCTGCTGTCTATGTCTGTTTTGGGTACTCTTTGGTCCCTGTCCTGAAGGTGGTGTATTTTAATTATGTATGCCTGGTGTATTTGTAAAATGAGCCTGTCACCACCACTGCTCAACTGAGGCCCTGCAATACTCCAGTCATGAGCTATGAAGTGAGCAGGGGTTTGGGATGGTCTTCTGGGGGAGGGGTCTTCTGTGCTGGGACTGAGGCAAGTGTGATTGGAAAGGATGGTTTAACTGGGGCGAGGTGGGGCTTAGTGTAAGCAAGTTAGGTAGCCAGTGTCTGAGCTGTGCCCATTCTTACAGGTGGCTAGGGAGGGAAATGTTGTCTACCAGTTCCTTTGTTTCTTGAGGCAGCCCTCCATGAATGCTGCCTCTCTGGACATGCTCTGAGATAAGCAACTTACCTCCCCATGTGTGCTCCAGGTGCTCTTAAGATCGCTGTTTCTGGGGTGCCTGGGTGGTTCAGTGAGGTGTGTTTGCCTTCGGCTTAGGTCAGGGTCCTGGGATTGAGCCCCACATTGGGCTCTCTGCTCAGCAGGGAGCCTGCTTCCCCTTCTCTCTCTGCCTGCCTCTCTGCCTACTTGTGATCTCTCTCTCTTTCTGTGTCAAATAAATAAATAAAATCTCTTAAAAAAATGATCTCTGTTTCCATACTGTATGTCCATAGGCTGTTTGTGCTGCTTTTTTCCCAAGAGCAGAACAATGCCTCTGACCTCTCCCAGAGCCAAGCATGCTGACCTTTAAAACTGTAGGCTTTAAGTCCCACTGGTTGCAAGAAGTCATGAAATTTGCTTTTCAAGCCAATTGCTGTGGTGATTCGTTTTCCCTTTTGGGGCTCCCCTGTGTGTTAGTCTGTCTCTCACCCTTCTCTACCACCATGACTTCCTCCCCACCCCATTGGACATGATCCATTTCTCTCCCAAACCATGTCTCTGTGCTTCTTACCTTCTTTTTATGTCCTCTTCTCTACCCTTAGTTGTAGAGTTTGTTCTGCTAGTCTTCAGGCCAATTTCTGGTATGATCTGGTAATTCTCTAGTTGTATTCATGGGACAAGGGGAGCCTAGGGTCCTCCTACTCCACTGACATTTTTTCTCTCTCCTGACTGAATTTTTCATACCAACCATTTACAAAAAAAGTGTGTTTTCTTTGGAAGAGAATATAGAGTTTTTCATGTTTGGCCTTGTTAGGCCAGGGCCCATGAACCCCTTCGCTTTTAATTAACAGACAGGTAAAAAAATTAAAGATAAAGAAAATTGGTGATCTGGATTTATTGTTATGATCTAAAGGTATTCTTAATAGACAGCTGACCCCATTATCTAATTACCACCAAAGTGATATTTTAGATTCTTATTCCAAATCAAAGTTATAATTTTGGTGAGACCCTCCACTCAACTTGTAACTGCAATGTAGCTAATCTCCCTGTACAACAGAATAATTCATTTAGTTATTTACATATGTGTTTTGCAACAAGTGATTTTTCTTGGAAGTCACTTCAGAAAGTTATATTACTCAAAATTAGATATTCTTTGAGTATTTTAATGAGATTAGAAGAAAAAATAGTTGGGGTATTTATGGTTACATCTACATTGCATATTTTCTAGACTTAAATTATTTTTGGCCTTGTTTAATGTTGTAGAACTGTAGAGCTCTTATGTTGTAGGATTCTGAAGAACTTTGGCCTTACCCATGGTCTCACCTCCAGAAGTGGAATTAGGCACCTCTGTTTTTCCACCTACCATGGCTGACAGTTAAAGCATCTGGTCCTACTCTCTAGGTAGCACAGAGAGCAGAACCTTTTAAAAGGGCTGTTGTGGGGAATAATATTTATGGAAGCCTCACTCAAGGATATATAGTATAGCTTTACTCCAGGTTGGAGAGTCTAAACTGAGGGGTTCACCCATGGACAAGCTTTAGGTTTCCATGATTCCTTAAAAATAAGTGCAAGATATTATGCCAGGGTGTTTTTCTGAGAGGATACATAGCACTTTATCAAGACTCTCAGAGTTGTCCATGACCCAAAATATGTTAAGGACAGTACACTAGAATCACTAAAGTATATCTTCTATTTAGCTTGACCAGCAGAGAGAGAAACAGTTTGGATGTGTTGGTTGGCATGAGTCTTTAGCTTATGGCGAATTATTTTTGAGTATAACACCTGTGTGAAATTCATCTCTGTGTTCATTCTAAGATGTGTTAAAACTGCTGTTTATCTCATTTTGTAGTGTTCACTTTGAGGTCCTTTGGGAAAAATTTCTCTTTGGTAACTGTGTCAGGAGTACTTACCCTTCTCCTTAACAACCAATTTGTTTTAACCTTGCTTGCTCTGAGAAACTTTTTCCTGCTATTGGTTTCTCCTGCTATTGGTTTTCCTGCTATTGGTTTCTCACTGTAGGTCTGCTTCTCATGTGTATAACGATCTCAATCCTGGCTTCACCAGTTTTCCACACTTGAATTTCTTTGCCTCATTTAAAAATGATTTTTAACATTTTCTTTTTTGTCTTGGTGCACTGTCAATATTTTTGTAATTCATCTTACATGTTATTTGGGACCTGACAAGTTTTATCTCAATAAAAATAATGTATTTATTGATGTGTTATTTTAACCACAGGTGTCTAATACATTGTCATGTATAGCATTAGACACTGGAGTTAAAAAGTCCAATAAGATAGGTCCATACCCCCTTAAAATTTGTTGTCTGGCAGGACAAGAAAAGATGTAAAACGTTATGCTTGCTTTGCTTCTGTTTTGTCCTTCAGTTGTAATAGCATGAGGTCATTCCAAGGAGAGGTGGTCAGTTCTGACAACTAAGTCAGAAAAGGCTTGGGATAGGACTGACTGCTGAACTGGGTCATGGGAGGCAAGTAGGTGTTACCACCAAAAAATGATGCCTTAGACTTTTACTCTAAATCAAAGTTAGAATTTTTTGGTAGACCTTCCACCCAACTTGTAACAGGGATGTGGCTAATATCCCCATTCAGCAGAAGTCATTTAGTTATTTACATATATATTTTGCAACTCAACTAATTTTTGTTGGAAGGGAAATAAGGGCATGAAGACCAAGGAAACAGAGCCAGGTCTGGTATGTTTTGGAAACTGCAAATAGTTTGGCATGGCTGGAGTATAGGGTTATGGTAAACAGCAAGGCCAGCCACGTAGGAAGGGACTGGGTTTTGATGGGCCTTATAAACCATGCTGAACAATTTGATCTTTATCCTCAAGGCCTTGGGGAGTCAATGAAATATTTTAATCAGGGGATTGATAGTATCAGATTTGGGCTTTTATAAAATCACTGGGGTATGTGGGATAGGTTGGAGGGTAAGGCTGGGAGCAGGGAGGACAGTTAGGAAATTTTTAAGGTAGTCCGATTGAGAAATGTAAGTTTCACACCATTGCCTGGCACACTGTAAAGAATGTATGTGCTAGAGTGGAAGGGTCTCCATTTTGTTAGGAGAAAAAAGGCAATTATTGGAGCAATGCTGAAAATATTACCGCATTTATGAAAATGCATACACGGAAAAGGGTGAGATTCTTAGGGACTATTTAAGACAAAGTTCTGAAAAGGATACATACTGAACTACTAACAAGTGGTTACAACTTTGGAGATAGGAATGGAATTAGAAGAGAAGAGATGAAGGGGGGACAGAGACAAATGAGATAGTGAGCTACAGGTTGCTGTCTCAGGAGGGACAGGCAAACACAACACATCACCACTTGGGAGCAGTGCTCAGGCCTCTGCCTTCCTATTAGAAGGAACCCACTTCTCATTCACCTGTCCCTTGGCTTCTCACCTCTTCACTCCCACACAGGGGATGAATGGCCTTGGTTACTCTCACTGTAACTGTTTTACTTTGCTAAGGGAAATAATGCTTAATTAGTACTTGAAAGCAGAGCGTTATTTCTAATTCACTGTACAGTCTAAGACAAAGCACACCAGAAATCTATATCTGAATGTATTTTGTGCAATACGTTTTATGTTTCTAAAGTGTGAAAATCATAACTGTTGTTTGGGAAACTCCTATACTGATAGAACAGTGGTTTGGGACATATACGAAGAGACTGGATCAGAACACACAGGGAGGGGCACGTCACTGCACTGGGTGTGATGTATGAGCAGCCGCTCACCAAAGGTCAGCCTGGCTTGGGAGTGCCATCAGAGGCCAGTCCTGCTGGGGGAAGACACTGCTGCCTAGGGCTATCACCGGACAGACGCTGTCTCCTGAGGACCTAGCAATTTGATTTTTTGGAGGCCTGTATGAGTGAGGGTTTTCCAGGAAAACAGAAGCAATAAGAGAAACACACGAGACAGAGATTTATTCTAAGGAATTGGTTCATGGGATTATGGAAGCTGGCAAGCTGGCAGGCTGGACACCCAGACAAGAGTCACTGTAGTGATTCAATTCCAAAAGCCATCTTATAGTAGAATTCCTTCTTATTCAGGGAAGGTCAGTCTTTTGTTCTCTTCAGGCCTTCTACTGATTAGATGCCTTCCCCCCACCCCCATTATGGAGGAGGGTAATTTGCTTTACTCAAAGACTAGTGATTTAAATGTAAGTCTCACCCAAAAACACCTCTACAGAAACATCCAGAATAATGTTTGACCAAATATCTGGGTACCATGGCCCAGCCAAAGTGATACATAAAATTAACAATCACAGGGCCCTTACGGCATAAATTCTAGAGTGGCCTGAGGTATCCAACCCTGTCTTGGATAGGACCAACTTATTCACGTGATGCTCCAAGAATGTGAGTCAGAGTGTTCCTGACAGAGGTCTAGACTGGCCTCCTGTTAATACCGAGAGGGTTAGTTTTGCCTTGGTTCCTAGCTCATCACTGAGGCCCTAAGGAGGCTCCCCTTATATGACTAGTGCTTGCCATGGAACATGGAGTCTAGCTTCTTCTTTCTCTCCCCCACCACCTTCCTCCTCCTCCTTTCCTTCTCCCTCTTGTTCATATTCTTCTTCTTCCTTCTCTCCCCCTTCCTCTTTTCCTCCCCGCTTTTTTCCCCCTTCCCCCCCTCCCCTTCTCCCATCTTCAAGAGTTGAGAATAGCATTATGTTAGTTTTAGATGTACAATATAGTGATTTGATATATGTACATATTGCAAAATGATTATCACAGTTTAGTTAATATCCATCACATCACATAGTTACAGATTTTTTTCTTGTGATAAGAACTTTTAGGATCTACTCTTTTTAGACACTTTCAAATATACAATATGGTATCATTAATTATAGTTAACATGCTATACATTATAACCCAGGAATTATCTATCTTATAATTGGAAGTTTGTACCTTTTGACCACTGTGGCCCGTTTCGCCCACCTTCCCACCCGCTGCCTCTGGCAACCACTAATCTCTTCCCTGTGTCTATGAGCTCATTTGTTTTTTAGATTCCACATACAGTATAGTATGTCTTTGTCTGATGTATTTCATGGAACATAATGCTCTCAGGGTTCATTCATGTTGTCACAAATGGCAAGATTTTGTCCTTTTTTATGGCAGAATAATAATTCAATGTGTGTGGGTGTGGGTGTGCAGATGTCTATCACATTTTCTTAATCCATTTACCCATCAATGGGCGCTTAGGTTGTTTCCATGTCTTGGCTATTGTAAATAATGCTGCAATGAACATGGAGATACGTTTACCTTTTTAGATGGTGATTTGTTTTCTTTGGATACATACCCAGACAAGGAATTCCTGGATCATATGGTGTTTTTAGTTTTAATTTTTCAAGGAACCTCCATAGTGTCTTTCATTAGCTTTTCCTGGTTCTTTTTTCCTTTCCCGTACATGTATGGGTTACTTTGCTTCTTTAGGAGTCCTGAAACCCAGAATGGTGATCCAATTGTAGAAGAGAGAGTATATTGTTAGAGGAAACAAATAAACAGAGGGTTCCCAGCAAGATCACAGTGATATATGGAAAGCTGCTTCAGGCTGCTCTCGGCTGTGATCGAGGAAGGACCACTGCTATCCCCGGCCTCTGTCTACTACCATCTGCCCCAAGGGCCGCCTTGCTCTTCTCTTTTCATACAACTGAACTGGGCCTCAGAGGCCATTCTTGAAGACTGGTCAGCAGAGGGGAGTGGAGGCTGTAGTCTGATTAGGGATGACAAGTGCTAGTATTTTTTTTTTTTTTTTTTAAGTCCTATTCTGGGCTGTTACGGGGAATGTCTGTTGCTTCTATCGTTGCATCATCCTCTTTTCTTGTAGAGGAAAATCACCATTGATTAGAAGCATAACTACATGCATTTCTGCTCTAGGTTTTTGATGCTTATGGGAAGTCCAAAATGATCTCTCTCTCACTCTCTCTCTCTCCCCGTGACACTGCTGGGAGAGAGCTGGGGATGTGAGAGAGTGGGAGTAGGTGCTGGGCCAGCAGCAGGGGAGTTCTTCCATGGTCTGCAGATCTTCCTTACCTGCATCCTGGACACTTGGATGAGGGTCGGGTCTCCTTGACTGGCTCTCCTTATCTTTATGACCTCAGGAGCAAAGTGACTCTCCACAGGAAAGCTAAAAGGCCATAACAGAATACCACCAAATACACAGAGATTTAATTGTGCCACTTTTGTAGTAAAATGGCACAGCATGACCAACTCTCTTTGGCAGCTTAGTTGCTGTAAAAAAAAATAAAATAATTTGTTCCACTAAGTTATGAGCCTAGCTTGGCTAGCACAGTGTGGGCAAATACATTTTTAGTATGGGAACATTTAGAGACTTTATGTCTCTGATAATCAGATTTTTCTTTGAACTAAGGGGCAACATTATGTCCAGGAGAGAGGTGTGAACTGTGGGCTGGGAGCCTTATAGCATGGTGTAGGTTTATATGGCTGCTGTAGAGAATGGGAAAGGAAAAGACCTGGGATAGGCCCGTGGCTGCTGAACACTTGCCGAAGGCCCACCCACAGCTGGAGACCCCACATTTCTAATATCACCTAATGACACTAATGATTGTGTCATTTCCTGATTGACTCCATTGTGTATGTTAAGTAGTTTGAGCACAGGAGTGGAGAAGTTAGATGGCTATAGTGATCTAAAATTGGGGCTTGCCTTTAGAAGTGCTAGGAAGAATCTGAGGGCTTTGAAGAGGGGTTGGGGAGGTGGGAGGTTGGGGGAACCAGGTGGTGGGTATTAGAGAGGGCACGGATTGCATGGAGCACTGGGTGTGGTGCAAAAACAATGAATACTGTTATGCTGAAAATAAATAAATAAATAAATAAATAAATATTTTTTAAAAAGAAGTGCTAGGAAGAAAAAGCAGGAGAATTGAATGATACCTCACAGAGTTTAGACTGGTAATGAAGTGAAGCCCAAGAGACTAAGAACTGGGAGATCAGTGGTAGAGTCTAGGTCAATAAAGTCAATGCAGCTGGAAAACCGGCAGAGGGAAATGAGGCTAAACTGTATTGGAGATGAAGATGAAGCAGCAACCCTTAAATGATTTCATGCCCACGGGAGTGGTAAGTACAGTGTGCTGGTTTGATAAGCTGAGGATCTTTGAACTAGGTTGTTGGGCCTTCTGCATGGATGGTGAGGTCTTTCAGAGAAAAGATGTGCGGTGTCAAATCCCAAGGTTTTCAGTGAGTAACAGTGACCAGTCAGTGGATGGCACCAACAAGAGGAAGTGAGGGTTTGAACCTTGAAGGAAGAAAGACTTCATTCAGTATGGTGGCAGGAAAGTAAGAGTTGTAGATGCTGGCACATGTATGATATACATTCAGTAACTGTGATTTTAGGCTCCTTTTTTGGGGTCAGAAGTATAACTACTAGAACCTGAGCTCTATTTGCTTTACTACTTGTGTACTTTATGACTTTTTTAAAAATTTACAAACTACAGGGATGCCTGGGTGGCTCAGTGGGTTAAGCTGCTGCCTTTGGCTCAGGTCATGATCCCAGGGTTCTGGGATAGAGTCCCGAATCGGGCTCCTTGCTCAGTGGGGAGCCTGCTTCTCTCTCTGCCTCTGCCTGCTGCTCTGCCTGCTTGTGTTCTCCCGCGCGCTCTCTCTCTCTCTGACAAATAAATAAATAAAATCTTAGAAAAAATTTACAAACTACAGTAATTAACTCTTTGTCTTTTGATTATAAAGAATAAGGAGAGGTCATGTAAGATTTTCTGGGAACATAAGACCAGAAAAAGGCTTCACACTGTAGGAGGGGAAAGTCCTGATCCCAGTTGAAAGTGGCTGTTCAGAAGAATTAGCTGGACCCCTGTGTGCTTAGCTTCCAGTGGTGTTGCAATGGCCTGTGGTAACTGGCTAGCCCTTAGGATTTGAGTGTCGCAAGGGAGAAAAATCTAGATGGCGTAAGAGAACATCTTTGGGTAAGGAGCCTATTTTCTGTTTTTAAAAACATTAGCATTGGAACAGGTGATCTCCAGGGTATGTTTCTGGCTTAAAAGTTCTTTCTGTGAATCTGAAAAAAATGCAAATCAGGAGTTTGATCCCTTGTATTGCCCAGCTGAAAGACTATGGCTAGATTCTGAATAACATCTTCTTATGTGAAAATTACTATTCCCATAGAGGTAGAAATGTAGTGTATTTTGAAATTCTTGGGAAAAATGGATGGTTATAGTAAGAGGTGTGGGTTGAGAAAAATGAGATATATTTGTGTCTGGTCATGGAACAGCTTAATTGGGAGGGCCAGACTCCTTCCATGCCTGAGATAAGAAATTTCAACTCAGAGCATCTCAAACGGGATCACTTTCTGTGCCTAAAACTTTTCTTTATTCCTCCAAAAATAATACTGAGATAAAGGTAGATGCTTTTACAGACGTCTGGGTTTTTTTTTTTTTTCCTTTTTTTTTTTTTTTTTTTTATCTCGTGCAACCTCATGTATCTTTTGAAAGAAGCAGAAAGAATAAGTCAGGGGAGCAGTTAGAGTAAGGGAGGTAGAAACTGGAAGAGGGAATGGAAGAAAGAACAAACAAATACAAGCCCCAGATGCCAAACAAAAGATCTAGGCTGAAGCAGACTTTCATATCTAGAACTCGTAAGTAATGAGTTGTATAGGACTCTTGGTTCACTCTTTACAGAGTGGTTCTAAGTCTCACAAAGATAAAGGAGCAAAAGAAAACAAAGTGATGGTTTTTGTAGCAGAGGGGAAGGAAGTACGTTGTGATTTTAGGCTCCTTTTTTTGGGTTGGAAGTATGACTACTAGAGCCTGAACTCTATTTGCTTTTCTACTTGTGTACTTCATGGCTTTTTTTTTTTTTTTTAAACTTTACAAACTATTGTGATTAACTCTTTGTCTTTTGATTATAAAGAATAATGAGAGGTCATATAAGATTTTCTTTGGGAACATAAGACCTCTTATTTCTTGGTATTTTCATCTATTCCCCTACTTTTCCACCACCCCCTTTACCCCCGCACAGCTAATCACTTGGAACAAGGCACAGTTTTAGCATTATTTCAGCCATCTTCATTCCAGGCAAATGAAATAATGATAATGACATGCTTCACAGAAACAGTGTGGTTCAGCATTCAGCAGTAGACGAGGACGGGGACTGCTCATCTTTAGCCTTAAGTCACTACCAAACCAAGACTCTGCTTCCTTATCTCTAATTGAAAAGTTTGGACTAGATGATTTCTATGGACTAAGCTCCAAGGTTTTTTGGCTCAAAATCTGCTGGAGGTTTAAAGAATCAGTTTCTGGGAAGGACTCATAATGTCATAAGAAATAGGCATGTCCAAAGGACAGGAATAGGATCCCAAAGAGGGCACTTCATTTTCTGGCCCCAGAGATGGCCCCAGAGATGGCCAGAGTGATCCTGAAGTGATAAACATGTGAGGCCAGACTCCCTAAGCCCAGAGGTGGCTCTAAATGTACCTCCAGGAGCTACTGTTGTTATCAGAGTGGAAGTATAGATGTAGAACGACAAGCAGGAACTGACCTTCTAAATAGGGGCTAAAATGGATTCCTTAGCAAGAATGTGTTGAGCAGCTATTCTTGAAATTAGAGAAAAATTTAAAAATGTGGTCAAGTGATTGTTCTTTCCAGCCCTAGCCCTACCTTCAGTACTTGTCTTTATTCTCACTTCTTTGTTAAGGTCATTCTCATGGATTCATCTTTCACATTTGTGCAGGTAACTGGTAGATCTGTGTTCATGTCTCTGCTCTGCTTTTTTTTTTTTTTAAGATTTATTTATTTGAGAGAGCACGCAGTAGGGAGGGGCAGAGGGAGAAGGAGAGAATCCCACGCAGACTTTGCCCTGAGCGCAGAGCCTGACACAGGGCTCGATCTCATGAGCCTGAGATCACAACCTGAACTAAAACCAAAAGTCGGACACTTAACTGACTGCACCACCAAGGAACAGTTGTATGATCTTGGATATGTTGCTTAATTTCTTTAAATACCAATGTGCCTATCTGCCTAGTGGGGATCCTTGCTGCTAAGAAGTACTGTGCTAGTATTGTTGTGAATATTAACACCGAATGACACAGGCAGAGTATTCAGTATCGTGCTGCCACGTAGGAAGCCCTAATAGAAGTTAGTGGGAACAGTTTATTATTTCTGATTCTCCCTTTTACCCCCTTGTCTCTCTTCTACCTCCAGTGCTGCGGTTAGCTACTGCTGTCTAACAAATGTCTCAAAACATAATGGACTAAAAGAACCATTTTGTTATTTCTCATGATTATGTGGATTGACTGTGGTTCAGCTGGGTGGTTTTTCTGCTAGTATAGTTGGGGATTTCTCATGCAACTGGAGTCAAATGGTGGCTGGGTAAAGAATATCTAAAAAGGCTTTATTTACATGTCTGTCCCCTTGGCAGGGGTAACTGGAAGCCTGGGGATCTCTTTATGTCTTGGTGTGGTCTCTCCATGAGACCATCTTGGGCTTCTTTACAGAGTGGCTGGATGTCATGAGCAAAATTTCCAAGAGAGCAAGCTCCAGTGTGTAAGTGCTGTTTACATCATGTTTGCTACTGTCCCATTGACCAAATTCGGTCAGTGTGGCCCCAGACTAGAGTCAGTGTGGGAGAGGCTACATAAGGTATGACTATCAAAGGTGTGGTTCATTGGAGCCACCAAAATAAGTCTACCACATCCAGTTTCAAAATCTCCGCTGTCTGGAAAACATCTTCATTTGGACGTCACTCTGTTAGCTTGAATCTAACTAACGTCACTTCCAATCAAATGAGCAATTCATTGTTTATTTGCCTTTTTTTTTTTTTTTTTTTTTTTTTGGTGAGCATAGAGCTGTTGCTAGATCATAAACTAGATATTCTTATTTTGTCAACTTTATTCCCAAGTTATTTCATTTTACTTTTCATTTTTTCAAGTTGAAACCTAAACACAACTTTTCCCTTTCTTGTTTTTTTTTAACCAAAATTTTCATGAAACCCTGGCATTTATGCCTTTGTTCGCCCCCTCATTGCCACCATCACAGCCCACATCCTTATTATCTTATACATGAACAGCCCCAATAACCTTTCAGTTACGTTTTCTTTAAGCTCTACTTTTAGTCTGAACTAAAAGTAGTTCAGACTACTTTTCAAGAACCTGCAGTATGTTTATCATTCTTGTTGTCTTTTATTTTTTTAAAGATTTTATTTCTTTTACAGAGGGACAGTGAGAGAGGAAACACATCAGGGGGAGGGGCAAAGGGAGAGGGAGAAGCAAGCAGACTCCTGGCCTAGCAGGGACCCCAATGCAGGACTCCATCCCAGGACCCTGGAATCATGACCTGAGCCGAAGGCAGATGCTTAACTGACTGAGCCACCCAGCTACCCCAGTCATTCTTATTGTCTTACTTATTGTCTTAACCTAACGTTTTGCTTGTTTCTGAGGCCCTTATTTATCTGAACTTACTCTATTTCTATACCTTCTTTTTTTCTTTTTTACTCTCGTATGTCATTCACACTCCAGAATCAGAGAGTGAAGAGGGAAGACACTTAAAGTATGTTTAAATCCATCTACACTATAAATATCTTAGAACACAGAGAGGAATGGAGGGAGCCAATGTGGAGACAGAAAAAAAGTTCTGAAAATAAGAGATAAAGTGGAGGATGTCTTATTGTTGCCATTTGTATTTTTGAGTAGGAAAAGGGGGGGGATCAAATATTTCAGGGGACTCGAAATTAAATCCCTTTTAGTGGAATTTCTTAATTTTAAAAAAACTCATGGACCGTCTTTTGGTCATTGCTCTACTCCTGACTCCGTTGGGTCATACAGCCACAGTCTTTTTTTTTTCCCCACAGTCTTTTTTATTGTTATCAGTGGTGGCAGGGTGTATGTTCTAGTGCCGGGCTTGGTACACAGTAAGTGCTTGATAAATGTTTGTTAGATGCAGAGTGTATACAAGACAGTTAAATCCAGACATGTCTAAACTAAATAGGCACCGACAAAGTCAAATAAAAAGGTGCATTTTTCATATATTAAATGAGGAGAGATGTAGAACCTAGGTTTATGAATTCACCATGAAATACAGACATCTGTTAAGCTCTCAATACATGTACTCCCGACACTGAGACCAAAGCTAGGGGGGAACGAAGGCTTCAGTAGTTAGACCACACAGTGAGCAAACTTTTCTCTTCAGGGATAGGGCGCTTAAAACAAGTTAGGAACATGGGAAGAGAAAGCCATTGTATTTGTTTTTTTTTTTCTTTTTTAGATCTATGAGTCTTTGGATCAGATAACATTTTTAAAATGGGTGTTGATTGAATAGCTTCCTGTTCATTTGAGGAAATAACATTTTTAAAGTGATAAACATAGAAAGACATTAACCCTGAGGAGGTTTAACATATTCAGTTATTCACTGAATTATTTTGATACATTCATTTCCATCCCAGGGCATAGTATTTTTGTGCAACCAGTCAAAGTATTTAACTTAATCGAGATACTGTGTAAGGATATGGCAAACACTTTTTTATTTTTATTTTTTAAAGATTTATTTATTTATTTTTATTTATTCACTTGACAGACAGAGATCACAAGCAGGCAGAGAGGCAGGCACAGAGAGGAGGGGAAGCAGGGGCCCCGCTGAGCAGACAGCCTGAGGTGGGGCTCGATCCCAGAACCCTGGGATTCTGACCTGGGCCGAAGGCAGAGGCTTTAACCCACTGAGCCACCCAGGCACCCCGGATATGGCAAACACTTTTGAAGAATTTTTCACACTCTTCCAGCTTTTAACCATTAATTTCAAATATCCTATTTTAGAGAACTTAACTGCAGAGTAGTCCACTTAACTTTATTAACCTGGACCTCAGCGCAGGGACATTCTTGGGGGTGGAGCCATGATCTTCTTTAACTGTGATCTGTTTTCTTCTAAATTCTTAGCGCTGCTCAAGAAGAGGCCCTGTTTCTTCCTAGAGACTTTCAGGCAAAGGAGCTGTTTCCAGCTTCCTGCTAAATCCACCCAGCTATGTCATGCAGGGGATGCAGGGAAGAATTTTCCTTGGGAGGGCCTCCTCAGAAGGTTTGGAGATGGGCCTTGAGCTCTTGGCTGGAATCAAGGTTTTCCAGAGCAGAGGCTGTAGTACTGCTCGTCACTGATTGGGAGACGTGCTGCCTGGGCTATTTTCATGAGAGTCAAATAAAACTCTCTTCTCTTAAGCCTGCTTTGAAAGGTGTTTTCCTAATGATTTTACCAGTCAAATAGAATGACTGTGTGGGAGAGCATAGTTGAATAACTGGAACACTCTGAGCAGCTTCCCTTCTCCACCCTGTGCCCCTACTTGGCTCTCCTCCCCCCCAAGCTCCTCCTTTCCCAGGCACACACTTGCTACTCTGTTTTCTGTTCTGGAGCTGCCTGAATTGTATGATTTTTATAGATGACTGTGAACGCTTCAGTCCAGAAAGAGGTGCTAGGAACACAAACAGCCCAGCTCACTGGTACTCACCCTGGGGGGCAGGGGAGGGGAGTGACCAGCCAAGCTGGTTGTGTTATCTCCATGGGGCACTTAACTCTGAGAGAAACCTCAGGCTTTCTCACATCATCCAAGAAGCATTTCAAAAAGAGAAAGAATCACCAAGAAAAGGCTATCATCAGGAGGTGCTCCATCTCTTGGGTATGTTGGATTGAGGGCAAAAACACTCGCTTGTGGCAGCTTATATTTTTACTGTGAATCTTATATGAGCTGTTTGTGATTTCTGGGTACTCCAGCCAGGTCAATAGCCTTTGGGAAGAGGGATTGCAAATTGGTGACCCATAAGCCAGATCAAAATTACTGTCATAGACCATGGGTGTGTGTGTGTGGGGGGGCGAGGGAGTGGGGAGAGAGAGAGAAGGGAGATGGGAAGGAGTGAGGGAGAGGAGAAAGAAGGAGACAGGGAGTAGTGGAGATTCAAACTCTGTATTTGGCTGGTACTGAGTAGTGGCTGCCCCACTAGCTTGGGACATGCATCCTGTAGTCCATGGTCCCTGACCAACCCCACTCCTCCCTACTCCCCTTCATCTCATCACCCAAGCTGATTCACTGTTCTGTGTTACTTGCATGGTCCCTGTAGGCCTTTGAGTTGGCTACCCTGCTTTTAGTACAAGTATTTTCATTTTTCATAGTGTTCCTTGAATGCTGAACTCTATTTTTCTGAGACAAACCAAAGAGGTTAAGGACTTTTCAAGAACTGATTTGTATTATAGAACGAAAATTTAGGAACATCAGCAGTTGTTTCTCAGTGAAAATATTTCTCAGCTGTAGCAGTGGCCAACCCTGACTGAAGGTCTTTCAACTATCTGTTCCATGTTAGGATATTGACTTCCTCCAGGGCCTGTCTGCTACTGGCCTCCAACAACAGAGCAGCTCTTCTAGAGCTTCCAAAGGCCTCTGCTAGAAAAAGTCTTCTCACAAGTAGCACAGACGCCTGCCACAGGGGCCAGTGAGCTTCCTGTTAGCTCACTAGATGTTGTAGGAGATACAAAGAAATGTGAAGTGATCACATGTTCTGTATTCACCAGAGCAGTTCTTGGAGTTCTTTTGCTAATGAAAAATATGAAAATCTGTAGGCATTCAGCTTATGTGAGGCACCAAAAAATATTTTTGTCTTGTCTTTGTACCTCTTCCCCCATCTAATGTTTTAATATGACCACAAACAAGTAGCACAAGTGAGATATGAGCATATTTCTTTCTTCTGACCCTGTATCCTCACCTTTTAGCAGAAGTATTCAGAGGCTGCAAAGAAGAGAATGGAAGAAATGGAGAACCCGTGGTTGCAGAATAGGCCACAGGCCACATAATCAGCCTCTGAATAATTTGATAAGTAGTAAAAGCTAACAACAACAAAAAAGAATTTTCAAATACTGATTCCTTTTTGAATCATCTCACGTATTTTCTCCACGATTATTAGATTAAAATTAAAATTTAGTATTAAATGAAACTTTACATAAGGTTTTATGTTGTAAAATGCAGTTGACATTGAACACCATGGAAGTTAGAGGTGCTGATCCCCCAGCTGACAGTCAAAAACCTGCATATAACTTTTAACTGCCCGAAACCTTAACTACGAAGAACTTATGGTGAATCAGAAGTCTGACCGATAACATAAACAGTCAATTAACACCTATTTTATATGTTGCATGTCTTTGTATACTTTGTTCTCAAAGTAAGTTAGAGGAAAGAAAATGTTAAGAAAATCATAAGGAAGAGAAAATACATTTCCATTGCTGTACTGTGAAAACTCTGTGTGTAAGAGGAACCACATGGTTCAAACCTGTGCTGTTCAGGGGTCAGCTGTATTGTGTTTTATTCCATGTGCCCAGATAGGACTGAGCTCATAGTTGACAGTAAGTTGTAGAATGAAAATACCCATGTACCGTGGAGGCCAGTTATTTTGTCTATGGACTGTACTACTCTGTTCTCAATTTCTTCCATTTCTATTTTACCATAGATATTGAAGTTTTAGTAAAAATAATGTCTGGAGGCTTCTATCTTCTTGATATTCTTTGACTTTTATTTTTCCCCTCAAATAATTCTATGTATTTTAAAATACCTGTATCAAATGTTAATTATTAAACTAGATGAGATTTTTAACTAAGCTGACTTTTTAAAATTAATTTTACTTATTTTGAGGTAATGATAGATTCGCATTCAATCGTAAGGAGCAATACAGAGAGGTTCTATGTACTCTTCACTCAGTTTTCCCCAATTGTAATGTCTTGTAGTACCATAGTACGATACCACAACCAGGGTATTGACTTTGACACAGTCGATACAGAACATTTCCACCATTACAAGGATTTCTTGGATTGCCCTTTTATAACACATTCAATGCCTCAACCCCACCTCTGGAAACTACCAGTCTGCCCTCCATTTCTACAATTTTGTGGCCAACTTATTTTTTTAGAAACATTTCTCTAACTGTTTGATTCTAGAGAGAAAAGACCATTGAACACTTACATAGGGTTGATGACTTCTGTAGGTGGAAGCGTATATTTCTAGATGCGTGCGGTCTTGGATGTTTTGTGTTGCTCTGCCAGGAGGCAGTGTGGGCTCCTGAAATCCAGATTACTGAGACCTCAGTACTGCAGCTATTCTTGTCAGAAAATGCTGCTGCCAATGGTTGACAGAATTTTCCCGCCTGATATGCTACCTCCATAAGGCCAGCTAAGAATTGTCCTTGGTGGCTGAGCAGTTCAGCCCTCTTCTTGATGCTGGAATAGTCAGATACTGTCTGGAGGTGCTGGCAGCTGTGGAAAGGGTGTGGAAAGATGTTTTCTCTATCTATCAACCTGTTGTGACTATTTACTGAGGAACACTGAGACTGCAGACTCTTTCCTTTTCCCTCCATCTTTGAAGTTACATGCAGCTCTGCTTTGACCCTGTATTACGCTTGGAACTTCTGGAATGCCTCAGGATGCCAAGTAGTCTTTTCTTTCTTGCTGTCAGTCTGACTCAATTTTCTGGTGCCACTATAGAAGTAAAACCATTTGCTGTTCTTAAACTAGCAGCTGTGTTATTAGAAGAGCCAGGAATCATCTGACGTCTCCCACCTTTTGGGCCTGGTGTTACACTTGCTCTTACGTGTAGCTCAGCGAGCCTGACTGCTTCCATTTTAGGTCACGAAATGAAGTATGACATCCAGTTGAGGAGATATTGGAAGAAATTGCTTTTTGTAGGTTTTTATGGATTAGAATTGCTTGTGATAGCCCCCTCTTTGGCATAAATCAGCTGTACATTTTAAATTTTTTATAATTGTGGAAATTAAATAGTATAGTGTAGAAGCAAAATAATTATGGAAAGAAATTTGGTATTTTAGAAATAATATATTTCACTTTTATTTAAATGATTTTAAATGTTTTATCATTATTGAACATAATAAAAACAATTTTTACTTTATGGATATAAGAGTTGATATTATTGGGCTCATAAAGCCATGTCCTGACTGAGTAGTAATGAAGGAACTCAGAGATTTCTGAGTTTCTTCCTGCCCTTTTCTTCCTTCCTATTTTTCTTTCTCTCATATTATATTCCATTTAATCTTCTTTGCAAACTGAAGAGTTGCTGAGAATTTTAGTGAACCCTCTGTGTGCCACATGTTCTTATCTATAACTTTTATTTTTATTTTTTTAAAAGATTTTATTTGTCAGCAGAAGCACGGAGATCTGCAGAAGATCAGGCAGAACAGGCAGAGCAGGCAGAGGGAAAAGCAGGCTCCCTGCTGAGCAAGGGGCCAGATGTGGGACTCAAACTGAGGACCCTGGGATCATGATGGGAGCCAAAGGCAGGGGCTTCACCGACTGAGCCACCCAGGCATCCCATTATCTATCAATTTTAACATTCAGTTGAGTTGTGAAGAAAATGGAGTATGGGTTTTGGGTTCTGGGATGAAAGACAAAAGGAAATAATAAAAAATGAAAGTTTAATAAGAGGGGCTGTGTGGAACTTGTTAGTCGTTCGTGTTCACATCAAAAGGAAGAAATAAAATATAGGTTGCTGATCTTTGTTGATTGTTACCTCAAGTACTCCATGTATATATGGAGATTTAAAATTTTTCATTTTCATCAAATGAGTTTCTTATGTTACCTAGGCTCCTTTGTCAGTAATCTACATTAAAAAGTTCTTAGTGCCTGGTCTTCAGCATTAAATTGGATGATTCCAATGTATTTTTTAAAATATTTTTAAAATTTATTTGACAGAGAGAACACAGTAGGCAGAGTGACAGGCAGAGGGAGAGGGAGAAGCAGGTTTCCCGCTGAGCAGAGAGCCAGATGCAGGACTCCATCCCAGGACGTGAGTCGAAGGCAGACACTTACCCAACTGAGCCTCCCAGGCTCCCCAATCAACATATTTTTTTGACTCAAAAATATATTTCTAGTGGAAAGCTAAAACATTTCTATCACTCAGTTTTAAGTGTTAAAGTTTGTTTTGAATGAGTAAGAAATTAAAATATGTTCAGTGTTCTGCGATGAGGATGCTGAGAAATGGGAGTACCTGTCATCTGCAGACCAGTAATACAGCATAAGAGAATCTTAAGCAGGCTTCATGCCCAGCACAGAGCCCAATGCGGGGCTCAATCTGATGACCCTGAGATCATGACCTGAGCTGAAATCAAGAGTCAGCACTTAATGACTGAGTCACCCAGGTGTCCTTAGACACCTGCTTTCTGATTATCTTCATGTATTGAGAGTTTGTTTGCTTCCATTTCAAATTATCTAAATGAAAAATAACATTAATGTTAGCCCATCTAAGAAACACCGTGCAGTTGCCAATAGAAAACTTCTTAAAGAAGTTGTTTGCATTCACTGTTCCCAAATTCTTACTGTGGTTAAATCCAGTGAATTCTTTTCAGTCATGTTAGCCATCTCCTTTTGTACCATTTGACCTTATTTGAAGGTCCCACTTGAGTTTTGTCTTCAGTTTTTTTTTTTGTTTTTTTTTTTTAAAGATTTTGTTTATTTGACAGACAGAGAGCACAGTAGGCAGAGAGGCAGGCAGAGAGAGGAAGAAACAGGCTCCCTGCTGAACAGAGAGCCGGATTCGGGGCTTGATTCCAGGACCCTGGGATCATGACCTAAGCCGAAGGCAGAGGCTTTAACCCACTGAGCCACCCAGGCGCCCCCTTTCAGTTGGTTTTTACTCTTCCTAATTTTCTACCATGGATTACACCCTTGGGGTTTCATTAAATTTATGGACTATTTGAGGGGAGAAGTGACATCTTTATTATAGTGAATCTTCCCATTTATAAGCATTCATACCTCCCCTTTTAAGTCTTTTGAAAATGACTTTTGATAAATTTTTATAATTTTCTCCATAAAAGTGTCCTAGGAAACTTTAGTTATTATCACAAATGGTATCTTTTAAAGAAATAATTACATGTTCTATCAGTTTGAGTTATAGAAACTCAATTGATTTTTATATATTTTCTATCAAGCTGTCTTGCTGAACTATTTCCAGTGGTTTACTTGTATTTTATTTTGACATTTAGAACACATTATTTAGAACTAATCTTAGATTTACGGAAGAGTTGCAAAGATTTTTAGAGTTCTCCTATACCCTTCCCTTCATCCAGCTTTCCCTAAGGTTAACTTCTTACATAACTGCGGCACTTTTGTCAAAAAAAAAAAAAAAAAAAAAAAAAATCATACTGAAACATTACTGTTAACTAAACTACAAACTTTATTTGGATTCTACCATTTTTTCCACTAATGTCCTTTTTCTGTTCCAGGATCCAGTCTAGAATATCACATTGCATTTAGTCTTTGATTTTTAATGTAGAAAATTTTATCACCTTCAAAGAATAAAAGTTTTGTCCCTTAGTTTCCGTGTGCGTGTGCGCATGCTGTAGGTATCAGGTATACCTTCCTGTACAGTTGGGCTGACCACTGTTACCCAGGCTCTACTTACTCTACATACTCTACTCCCCCTAGAAATGTTGGTGCTTCCCAAGACTGTATCCTTTGTCCTTAATCCACACCTACTACACATTGTTCTGGAGGCTCTCATCCATTTTATATCTCCCTGTGTGGGTTGGGTGTAGCCTCTGTGCCCCGCTGTCCCTTGTTTGCTACAATTACCAAATCTTGATTTCTAGTATAGATTTCTTTTTTGATCTCCAGGTTCATATGACTGTCTTCGGGATATCTCTATCTGGATTTTCCACAGACTTTCAATATGTCTTCAGGGAGCCCATCTCATTGTCTTCTCTTATCCCTCCTCTTGCATTTCCCATCTTCATAATCTCCCAGTTATCCAAGATAGAGAAACCTGGCACTCATTCTGAACTCATCCCTCCCTTTCTTCTTTCCTCTTTTTTCCTTTCCTTCCTTCTCTGCCTTCTCTCACCTCCATTCCTTTCACTCCCTTTATGTCTGCTCCTATTAATTCTATTTCCTTCATTTCTCACATATTTATCAGTTTCTCTCCATTCTATTTCATTAAAAGCTCTCATCATTTCATACTATCAAACTTCTTAACACATTATCCAGAGATTCTGGCCTCTCCATCCCGTCTTGTCCCATGATGCCCTTTTCCACTGCACATACAACACCCTCACTCTCTGTGCCAGCTCTACCTAATCACCTGACGTCCTTTGGATATGCCGTGTTCTTCTCTTACTTCTTTGGAAGTTGTATATGGATTTTTTTTTTTTTTTTTTTTTTGGTTCCTGCTCTCTTTTCCTGACTAACTCCTGCTAATTTCCTTGGTCTCCAGTCAGTTGTCACTGTTTCCAGGAAACCTTTAACTTCCTAGCCTGGGTTAAAACTACTTCTGAGAACTCTCAAGGTAGTTTGTCTGTATTTCTCTCCTGGCACCTAAAGTATGGAGCTTGTTTGGTTATGTCTGTATACCATTGCTCTACTCTTGACAATACTGTATGTTCATCAAGGTCAAAGAACAATGTATTTTGCTTTGTACTTCCTATTGCTTAGCACAGTACCTGGCACATAGCTGTTACTAATAAATGTTTATTGAATGAATGAATAAACATATTCACCATTCTTGGAAACACAGACTTGCTGTTTCCAAGAATGATATCTTTCAACAGAGACAGAACTCTCTAAATGTCAGCTTCCTTATTTATAAATGAGAAGGGTACACTAGAAGATCTCCGAAGTCCTTTACAGCTCTAACAAATTGGTATTTATGATTTTAAGATTTATCATCCTTGAGGATATTCAAAAGAAAACAATACAAATTCTGGGGGAAATTCCAAAGGAATTCCAAAATATTTTGAGCAGTGGCAATAACCCTGGAATAATAATTTGGTTTTTTGGTTATATTGCATAGATAAATTGTCAAGTGCTAATGATCCGAGCACGTGGACATTTGAGTGGTTTATTTAGGATAATCAGAGTTTCTTTTCGTTTGCTAACATAGCCAAATCATTTTAGGAAGACTGTAAATTTTCCTTGGCTGAAGATTTTCAAGTGAAAGCAAGATGGCTATTTCTCTTGGATATTGTAGATGAGATTTAAAGTGTAGCTGTATAATGATGGGACTAATTGACCACTAAGGTCTCACCTGGTGATAAGATCCTTCAATTTTGTGGTTTACAGCTTTTGAGTTTTTTGTATTATTTTGTTTTTTGGTATAACAGGAAAAAAAAAGAGTTGGCTAGCACACTCTTTTTCCAAGTTCATCTTACTGGATTTAATATCAACATTAGAAAGCCACCAAAAGTTTATGTTTATCAAAATTGTTGACTTATGTGTATCCAAAAACTTAATATTGTGAGTGGTCTCCAGCTTGCTGAAATGATCTGGGTTAAATCAGTGTCCAAGGCCCAGTTTAAAAAGGTCTTTTAATGTAGTGGATTTTTAAAAATAGCATATATTTATCATTCATATAGAAAACCACATAAAACAGGACCCTGGGATCATGCCCTGAGCTGAAGGCAGACACTTAATGACTGAGCCACCCAGGTGCTCCCCTTTTATATCTTGTAATTGAGAAATGTCCTCTCCCTCTTGGAACTCATGAACTCATGAATGTGATTATTTCCATAGTCGTGTTTAATATGGTACACACTTATATTTTATTCTAGATTATTTTAAAATGCTGACAATGCTAACATTGTTATGTTCCTATAAAAGGAATGAAGAAAAATTCTTCAATGAAGAAAAATCTCAAAATATCAAAAGTTATATGAAAATAAAATATTTTTGTTTCATTATTCCATAACTGTTAACTCTTTGGGATAGTTCTCTACTAAATGGTATAGTGATAATTTTTCAAACCTCACTTTTTCATGTCATGTTCGATTCCATTCCACTCATACCTGGAAATACCTGGGAAAATTAACTTACTTTGTTTCTAATCTTATTTGATTAATATTTTAATTTCTAAACATTTGAATATTGACTGCTTCTTTCCTATTGCTTTCAAGAATGTCCTAGCTAGATATGTTCATAGGCCATATAATGGCCTATGAAAAAATTCATTGAGACCAGATAAATTTTATAAACAATGTATACCTGACCCCCTTATGGTGATTTATAAGGTATATAATGCAGGTTATAAGCAGCAAAGGTCTGAGTTTGGCAATAAAGAGTTAACTTGGCTTAACCAAGAATTTCCTAAATTTATTTAGCCCCAGAACCCCTTTTTAAATGTAACCTCTCAACTAAAATACATTTTGGAGAATATTATTTAGGCAGGACAGTGCTACCTCTGAATAGCAAAACAAGCTGTTAAGTTCATTTTTATTTGAATTAGATAACTATCCTAATGGAATAATCATAATCATGTAATATCTGTTTTTTCCCTATAATATGCTTAATATTGATAACACAGTATAATAGGTCATCCTCTTCAGGATCTTACATTCTGAAAATCTTTAAAAATACTGTAAAAGCAAATCAAGTATGAGCATTTTGTTTTCTCATGAGATAGATATTTGCAAAAAAATATAGGTATACATCACAACCTATCTGTAAGGAAAGATAAATGCATTGGTATTGTATTAAAGGGGAAGGTAGAAACAATATGTGTAGAAATGCAAGGAAATAGAAACCAAAAGAGAATAGTGATCAATTAGATTATATTTTATTTGTGAAGAATTAGTTAAAAATATCTTAAAAGGGGCACTGGGGTGACTTAGTTGGTCAAGTGTGGGGTCTTGATTTCGGCTTAGGTCATGAGCTCAGGGTCTTGAGATCGAGTCTGGGTCAGGCTCTGCACTCAGTGTCGAGTCTGCTTAAGATCCTCTTCCTCTGCCCCTTCCCCCACCCCACCACTCTGCAAGCATGTGCACTCGCTCTCTCTCTCTCTCAAAAAAACAAAAAAACACAACTTTTAAGAAGTTTAAACTTAGGCAGTAGTATGGAAGTTCTCACAAGTGGTTTACATTTTCATGTACTTTTATTTTTTAAAAAGATTTATTTATTAGAGGGAGAGAAAGCATGAGCAGGGGGACGGGCAGAGTGAGGGAGAGAATCCACAAGTAGACTCCCCGCTGAGTGCAGAGCCTGAAGCCAGGTCAGTCCTAGGACCCTGACAGTTTGACCTGAAGTGAAACCAAGAGTCAGTGGTTTAACCGACTGAGCCACCCAGGTGCCCCTACATTTTTATGTACTTTAAAATATGTTCACTTTTTTAAAACATGTAAGCAGTTAACAGGGCCAAGTGGAAGCTAACTGCACATCAAAGGAAAACATTCTCCATTCTGCCACTCTTCTCACTGACAATAGAGTGAGAAGGGACTCCAGAGGTACTCAAGTTCTAGAGGTTCTGCATCTCACCATGATATGATCTAATTGACACCCATCCCCGGCCCCCAACCTTGCCAACTCTCCCGAGTGGATTAGCTGGCTGCCCCTGTCTTCATATCATGGAAATGTGCAGACAGGTGTTTTTTCTGTGATGCCACAAAGGTGATTTTTTCCATTACAGTCAAACTGCAACTTCAAGCAGAAGAGAGAGGGGTTGTGTCCATCAAAGGAGTGTGTGCAAATCGCTATCTTGCCATGAAGGAAGATGGAAGATTACTGGCTTCTGTAAGTAATACTCTTTTTGTAGTTTTTTTTTTTCCTTTGTGAGTTTTGTTGCTGTTAATTTGCTAGTATTGGTATTTATTAAGGATTTTGTAAGTATTATCTAATTTAATCTTCATATTCACCTTACAAAATAGTACCACTCTCTTTATTTCATGGATACAAAAACTGAAGTTCTGAGTGAGTAAGTAACCAGGGAAACACAGCTCACATGTGGTAGAACCTGGATGGCACTTGAGGCAGTCTTGACTCTAGAGCCTGAGCTCCAAGTCATTGCATTTCACTGACTTATATGCAAAGCTATTGAACTAGAATTGTAAAAAAGAATTTTTATATTGTGCAGTTGTTTGAAGATCAGTGGGATGGATATATATACAATTTTGAGTATCAGTTTTTAAGTTTCTTCTTTCAGATTTCACATGCAAAATGTTTGCAGTATAGAATATCAGCTGAGGAAGTGGATTCTTAACCTAGATATAGATAGTGGTACTGCCACATATTAGCTGTGTGTTCTTAAGCAAATTATTCTGAGGTAGTTCCCTTACCTATAAAACAGAGATAATAATGATCCTATCAATATGAGTTTTTGTGAGGACTAAATTAGATAATTTATATCAAATGCCAAAATCCAGTTCATGCATAGTAAGTCCTCAAAAGTTTTACTTCCTCTTCCTTTTCTCCTTTATATATAAGCTCATTCAGGACAAGGACTACACTTTTTTACTTTTTATCACAGCTAGTCAGGAGTACTAGCTCCTGGCTAGTATTCTTTTCACTATGGCAGCCTCCCTGTCAACCCTACCATTGTCATTAGAACAGGATTACATGCCTGTTGGGCAGACACGATATGTGGGAAATACTGCAGAGAAATAAAGCAGACTCTCTGGGGGAGTAGATGGGACACTTACCTAAAAATGTGTGTGTGTGTGTGTGTGTGTGTGTGTGTGTGTATACACAAACCACAGCCATGATACCAATACCAGTGGCCAGTTACCATTGGCTATAACTTTCTCCCATTAGAGATCCAATATTAGAGCAGTTGTGGTATTTTAAGCTATACACATAGTTTTTTTTTTTTTTTTTAAGATTTTATTTATTTATTTGACACAGAGAGAGGGATCGCAAGTAGGCAGAGAGGTAGGCAGGGGATGGGGAGCAGGCTCCCTGCTGAGCGGAGAGGCCCATGTGGGGCTCAATCCCAGAACCCTGAGACCATGACCTGAGCTGAAGGCAGAGGCTTAACCCTCTGAGCCACCCAGGTGCCCCTACACATAGTTTTTGAATTTTTTTCTGAGTGACAACCTTTGGATTTCTGAAGGTACCAAAACAGACTTACGGAGAAAAAGGATATTTCAATCATCTGATTGATCGTTTGACAAGGATATATTTCTGTTGATATTATCAATTTGTGTGACTTTTGCAGGATAAATAACAACTCTGGGTGTAATGGTGTGCACTCCCTCTTTGGTAGTAGAATAAACTTTAGAATCCTCTTCAAGAATAGCCGATACTTACTGAGCGAACAGTGTGCCAAATGCTACGCTATAGGCATCTGGGTAATAAAGTTGAATACAAAATTGTGCCCTTAATGAATCACAATCCTGGGGGGGCAGAAGTGCAAGTAAGTATTTGTAACAATTGTAAGGGTTTTGATGTGTTCCTTCTATACCTCGTATAAATGCACAGTAATATTGGATAGGAAGTAAGAAGTATTGTTTTTTTTATTTTTTATTTTTTTAAAAGATTTTATTTATTTGACAGAGAGAGATCACAAGTAGGCAGAGAGGCAGGCAGAGAGAGAGAGAGGGAGAAGCAGGCTCCCTGCCGAGCAGAGAGCCCGATGTGGGGCTCGATCCCAGGACCCTGAGATCATGACCTGAGCTGAAGGCAGAGGCTTAACCCACTGAGCCACCCAGGCGCCCCAGTAAGAAGTATTATGACATAGGAAGTAATACAGGAAAGGAAGTGATTAAACTTGTCTTAGAAGATGACCCATCAATAGGATTTTAGGTAATGTAGAGGAAGGAATTCATCAGGCAGTCAGGGAGCAGAGGAGTGGAGATGAGGGTATAGAGAACTTTTAGAACATAGTACGTGCAAAGACATGGGTGCAGAAGGCTTAGGAGGTGTTTCTGTAGCATTAAAAATAATTCACTACTGCAGGAGTCTAAAGTGCAAAGGAAATGCAAAGTGGAAGGGAAGAGAGAAGGCTGGAGAGGTAGATAGACTGCCTGCTGAAATGCATTCTACACCATGTGTTACAAGCAGTGGAAAGCCATGAAGAGTTTTAAGAAGAGACACAATCTGTTTTGAATTTGAGAAACATCACTCTGGCAGCAGCATAGAGGACGGGTCTGAGGGGGCTGACAGTGCTGGAGACAAACCAGTTATTTAGAAGGCCATCGTAATAGTCCAAACAAGTCATAATGAAAGCCTGGCAGTGACAGAGCAGAGGATCGAGTGAAGTATTAGCACTTGAGATTGATTGGATTTAGGAGTGAAGTAGAGAGAAAAATCCCAGGTTTCTGGTTTGGATAAGAAGGTAGATGAGAAAGGGGAAGGAGGAAAAGAGCAAGTTCTGGGAAAAGGTAACACAGGTTCAAATTTAGACTTACCTCTTTTGAGTTGCTTAAGAGAAATTCAGGTGGGGATGTTCACTACGTAGTTGTAATTGTGGGTCTGGAACTTGGAAGAAGGTCTGTGTCCATATACAGATTTGGGTGTCATCAGCACATAGATAATAGTCAAATTCAGGAAATGGATGTGGTTCCTGGGCAAAAAATACAGTCCCAAAAGATTGACTACTTGGGACTTTTACTTGTACTGTTCTTGTCTTTTTTCCTACCAGTCTGTTGTCAACTTAAAGTGTGATGTAATATGTTGGGAATCTACCAAAGGAGCATTTTAAATATTTCCAGGACAGTGAATCAGTAATTTTGGATGACCTTGAGTTTGTTGAGAGGAGAGTTTATTCCTACTCTTCTCACGTCAGGATGTGACAAAACACATGTAGTGTGAATCATGATGGCTTCTGCAAAGGCTTGGTGTTAGTTTGGCTATTGTCAAACAGTGAAGGTGGTGGAGAAAATAAAGGAGATGCATAACTTTGCTTTTGTTATGACTAACTGTAGACAATACTAGTCAAGTGCTTTTAAAGTTCTCATTTTTTTTCTTTCTTAATCTGGCTCAGTGAATGATTTGAAATTCTTATCCTGTAGTTTTCCATTTACTGAGATTAGAAGATCCAGTAACCTGGTAATCACGGTGGCCTGTAAGATATTCATGGGAGGGATTCTTTATCTCCAGAACATAGGCTGGAATTTACGTTCATCTGTAATGTTGAAAAGCTTCATACTTGTCAAAAGTGATGAAAACAGAAGGTACTCTACTTTAAAGTGCATCTCTGAAACTACTGGGGTCCGTAAAAGAGGAGATGAATTTAGAACAATAGACATGAAAACTGAACTGTCATCTCATTCTTACAGAATTCTTTCCAAGTTAGAATGACCTCTTCTCTTGGTATATAGTCATTAAGCTTTCCAAACTGTTTTTCCAAACTTTTGGAAAGTTTTTTTCCAAAATGTTGAATCTATGCCATCAGAAGTGGAAAGTGCTCTAAAATAAAGTGTTTTATAGTTTCTTCCTTAACTCAGCGGGACTTTTTACAAGATTAAGGTATTTTATTTAGTCTTAAAGACGTTTCTATTTCTTTGGATATATGCTAATTCATATATAATACAGCAGATTCCCTTCAAGTTGATACAGTAAGAGTTACTTTAGCAGTGCTTCGAAATTTATCACAAACTATGTAGGAGGAAAACATGAATAGAAAATTCGGGATTTATCAGTTTCCTTTGAGCAATGGCACCAGCCAAGATTCAGTTGTTGTCCTTCCCATCATAGGCTCTACTCTTGCCAAGTTCACAAGTTAATCTCCAGTCTTACCTAATTCAGTGTATGTGGCTTGCTTCCTTGACTTTTCAGCAGCAGTACTATCTCTTTCGAATTAATCTGTCAATTTTCAGGGGAGAAGTGCCCCTACCATCAAATCAAGGAGGTGATGTTGGTGGGTCAGTGACATATTTCTCTCTGAGTCAGATTCATAGGCAGGGAGCTGTCAACAACAGCAACTTTTAGGCAAAGAATTAAACGTTTTGACCCTTGGTTATTAGTATTATCTGTGCCAGATATTTAATGGGATGAGACGAATCACTGATGGTAAAAGATACCATCGACAGGGATGTCAGCAGAGACCTCACTCAGGTGACAATGAGAAGAGACAGCTAGCATATAAAAAACTGAACAACAACAAAAAACCTAATAGCAACTTTTGGTATAAGTCCAGTATTGTGACCACTAGCCATCATGGGGATGCAAATGCCCCTTACAACCTGGAGAAGCTGGGGTTTATGAACTTGCACTTGCCATAGGCATAATTCTTTCCATTCTTCTACCTGGCCCCATTTCAGATTGTTGTGTTACGGCATATCCCTGGATTCCTCTGCCTTCTCCCCTGTTTATGATTCCTGCAGTGATTTGCAAAACATTCTCATTTCCTTTGGGCACGTAAAATATTTTGGTTTCTAAGAGTTAGGTTATGTCGATTGCTACCAATTGAGAGTATGAAAGAACACTGTTTTTTTTTCCTCCAATACCTTCACATAGTAATGGCATGAATGCTTTCAGGCTAAGGAATCTTCACTGTTTGAAAACATTTCTTAAGGGTCTTTCCCCCGCCCTCTTTTGAAACTAGAAAATCCAAAAGTTTAAAGAGTAACTATATTTAACTGCCAAAGCCTATATTTAGAGGCTGAACTTGAGTAGTTTTTTAATACACAACAGACTCTTACTCCTTTCCATAGCGGGATAAATTTTGTTGCCATGAACAACAGAGGTCCAGAACAAATATTAGGATTTATGATTTCTTATGTGTTCACAAAACTGTAGGTTTTTAAAAACTGCATATAATGAGGTTAACTGTAGTTTTACATTTAAGTCCCCAAACAACATCATTGTTGGCATTAGTAAAGAAAATTTGCCTGGTCTTTATGTGCTAGAAAATTGCCTGTTGATTTCTATATAATGCTATAGATCGTGATATCCTGAACAAGATATCTCAATATTAGAAATGTGTATATAACTTGTGTGGACCATAATAGTGAAACATAGAAAAAAAATTATTCTCTGAGGATATATACATTTAATTACTGTAAAAGTAAAATATATTTTTTTAACCTATAGAATAACTTTCTTAGTTGAGGGGCCTTAAAAATGAAATGAGACCTATATATACAGCAAAGTAGGGAAAATAGATTTTTGAGGGCTTAGTTATTGAGACTGACAATATATACTGATCAGGTTTGTCAGAAAAATACAGTAATTGAAGAGGAATGTATATTATTTTTCAGAGATAAAACACTAGGTTAAATGCAAAGTTTACTACTTAATGAGGATTATTGCTTTTAGAAACCAGTCTTATAAAATTTTACACAACCTATACGTATATACAAAGATTAAGGTCAAATTTGCTTTTAACTTTTCACAATTTGTGTGTTTTATTTTGTTCTGAAGTAATCAACACTAATACTTACATCATGTCTGTTTTTAATTCTCAGAAGTGGTGTAAGCAAAGCATTTTTGGATCCATGTTGAGCAAACTCCCTCATAAGCCAAAACTGAAAAATCAAAGTACTGTAAAAGAATAAACAATCCAAAAAACAGAACATGGGGGAAGGGCCATAAAGTTCAAATCTGACATTTAGCAGAGGACCAGATTTGTGCATTTGATGCGTAAGTGGAAGAGATGGTAGTGAGGAGGAGAAATTACCCTGCTTCTTATTTCTTTCCTCATTGTGTCATGACTTATGTAAATTTTGATAATCTGGCTGAAGTATTATTTGTCTTTACTATGAAGTTACTCTTTTTCCCCTCTTTCTACCCTGTGATTCTTTGGAAGTAAGTCATTGTACATAGTCCACATTTAAGGGATGGGGCTAATGCTCCATCTCCTTGAGGGAGAAATATTTACAAATTTGTAATTCTTTTGCATGAGAAATTTGTCTATTCTCCATTTATTTATTCAATCACTTATATCAGTATACACTCATGGGTGTTTATTTTATATTGTGGGTTATAATCCAATACTGTGTTATTTATTTTTTTCAAACTGTTTTTGCTATGGTCATTGGGAGCTTTTTTTTCAATTGGAAAAATTGGCTCCTATATTCTCTGACACACCCCCATCAATGTTGGAGGATTTTGAGCACTTCCTAAAGGCCTTCAAGATGCTCTGCATTCATCCTCTATATTCCTTACCATGTTCTAGGATGAGCCATTTCTCTAAGGAGCCCTCATTGCTCTTATGGGCAATGGTATTAGAAACCAAGTTCTGGATGTTGGGTTTGTTTTTTGCTGATGAAGTGTGTTTGCTTCTAGGCCCTCTTATCTGACAGAGCAAGAGATATAGGCATATACTACCCTGGGTATATATACATCTATAACTATTTCTCTATCTGTATATTAAGACAAACCTAAGTACTTCTTGATGTCTCCAACCCTAATCCGCCAGTATCACATGAATCATTTTAGCCTCCCTGTCTGGTCTATAGCCTCCCACTCCAACAGTGAGAAGCCTGGTTCCCACCATCTCCTAGATCAGTTTTTTAATATGTGTAAATATATCACTTTACTTTCTTTTTGGACTTTCCAAGTAAATATCTTAGACAAAAACCCATTTAAAATGTTAATTATGCTTTTCCAAACTCTACTTGATTCTTCCCTATTCAGATACCCTACAAGGGGTCAAACTCCCAGAACCACATTTAAAACCATTGGCACATTGTTATCACTGTCAACAAATCGTTTAGGACTCTGAGCTAAGCGGGTTCATGTGGGCAGCCTTCAGGGAAGTCTTTTGGTGTGCCTACCACTAACACCTGACAGATTTAAATGACTCTCGTACATGTACATCTACATTCCCTTTTTAGGTTCCACACCTTTTATAATTGAGACTAATAGCTCATTGGAATTGTTGTAATTTAACATATTTTCTAACTTTCCAAATAAATTAGAAATTTTCATCTGCCAATTCTGTGGCTGTTCACATTAGCAAGAGGAGAATAAAAGGTTAAAAAAAGGTTAAGCGTCGTGTCTATTATATAGTATGTGGTCAATACACATTGTCTTCATTAGAATGCCTAATATTTATCTCAAACGCAACATGTCCAAAACTGACTTCCTCATCTTTCCCCATAAAACCTGTTCCCACTCATAGACTTCCCTATCTCAGTTGATGGTAAATCCACATTCTAGAACATAAACCATTTTGAAAATGTAGTTTGTTTTCAAGTGTGTAATAGTTTAATAAATTTACGTATCTGAACATTCAGCACGGATGCAAGTTTTCGTTCCTTCCCCTTTGTTTTGTAAAGGTACAAGTAACTTCTATAAAAAAAGAAAAAGTGGGTTTATAATGTGTTATCCTCTTAATCACCACTACTGTTACTTTCCTCTGAAATACTAGGAACTGGCTGAGAAGGCAGATCCTGTTGGTATGGCATGTATCCCAATAGGCCAGGCATTGTAGGGAGTGCCAACCGAGCAAGGTCGGGCACCCTGGAGGCTGACAGAATATCCAAAAATCAAGGTGGTTAGGTCTCCCTCTGGGGATTTAGCCTGTGACGCTTAGTGATGACCTTTCATGTTATCTTTATGATCATCATGATTTTTTGACTCTTTACTTGTGCCTGCTTCTTCTACTCCTGATCTTAAACCTGGAACAGGGAAGAGGAAGATTTTTATCTTTGGCACTGCAAAGTGACAAAGTAACACAGATTGACTTCAATTAACATGAAAAGCAAATAAATTTCACCAAAGGTAAAGTGAAAGTATTGGCTACGGAATATCCACATCTTTCTAGGTGTAAGTGTTTCACTGTTATCACACTTTTATCTTTACCCCACATGGATCACATAGCTGCATACTTGTGCAATGTATGCTCCTTTGTAATGCTACCTGTCATTTATTTGCATCACAAAGACAAGTTGCTTTAGTAATTTCTTGCAAAAAGTGGGCAAGTTAGATAAGTTTGTATATCCATTTTTAAAAGTTAACGGTGATCAAAACATTAAAGCCAAGTAAATATCCAGTAAAATTCTTATCCCTAGAAGCAGATTATAGGATCTAATACCACACCCTTATTTTAGATGACTGAGATGCCTGTTACATTCAGATCATTTTCATTTTGGTTGTTATGCCAGCTCTTTTCATTGTTCTGTCCATTGATTTATGTTTTTCTCACAGTTTGTGCCACTGTTTAGTTTATCTTAGAACTAAAGAATCTGGGAAAAGATTCAAGTCTTTTGAATGTGTGTTTTCCTAACCCTCCTAGATTTGAGTATATAGAAATAAGCTGGAATCTGGTAAACTCATTAGGTTTATGTCATATACCTATGTATACATGTTGTATTTATATATAGATATAAATATGTATAAATTTATATGGTTTTCTATGAGTTTCTAATTCTCTCTTCCTATCTAATTTAATATGAAAAATTATTTTTCCTTTCTTCCCTTAGAGTAAATCGTTTGTTGACACCCCCCCACCCAACACATACCCCAGAGGCCAGTAACTATCATCAGTCTACCCTGTGAAGTTGATTTTTTGAACATTTACTTGAAATAATGTAGCAGCCTATTAGACTCCATTTCTTGGAATAGTATTTCCAGGTCTAACTATCTGTAAAGCTAACTACCCCTACCCCATTAATAGCTGAACTGAAATAAAAGGGGAGACTAGTCTCCTCTCCCGCAAGACACTGCCAGAAATCAATATGGTCTACATTACTTATTCTCCATTATCTACTAGTGTTTTGAGAATTCTAACATATAATGTTCCAGTATAGTTTTTGGGCATTATATACATTAGCTATTTCCTATAAAATATTGTTTTTATGCCTTAGAAATGGTAACCACTAGAAAAAAATTGCTATAATTTAAGGAATTGGTTCTGTTTCTGTGAGTAAAGTATTAACAAAACCCTCTTCTTCAGGAAGGTTACTTCTGGGTTACCCTTCCATCACTGGCATGGAACCCTGATAAAAGTAAAAATGACCCCTGACTGGTCACCTGCCTGTGGACTGGGAGGAATATGGATGCACCATGAATACCAAGCTGGAAGCCACAGCTGTGGGTTTTATGAAGTGTAGTGTGCTCTTTGTTAGTGGGCGTAACCCCCTTTGTGAAAGCTGTTCACGGGGTGTTTCAAGTCCGAGGCAGGGCTGCGCCCATTGCATCTGTGTGCTCTTGCTGCCTGAACACCTGGTCTGTCCCTTGGCGGGGCTGGAGAAGGTCCCTGGATTCTTCATCTGAGGAGGCGTTTGAAAGCTCTTCTGCTGACTTGCTGTGTTCCTTCCTGCACCCCACCACTGAGCTAAATTCTGTTAAACTTTTGGTCTGTTGAATCTTGCAAACTAGTTTGTCCCTCTCGAGCGAAGAGCACCGCTGCTGGTTGAGCAGAATGGGCAGTGTAGTGTCATAAGTATTTCATATGAAAATATAAAAGTAACTACTAATTTTTCCTTTATTTTTCAGAAATGTGTTACCGACGAGTGTTTCTTTTTTGAGCGATTGGAATCTAACAACTACAATACTTACCGGTCAAGGAAATACTCCAGTTGGTATGTGGCACTGAAACGAACAGGGCAGTATAAACTTGGACCCAAAACAGGACCTGGGCAGAAAGCTATACTTTTTCTTCCAATGTCTGCTAAGAGCTGATCTTAATGGCAGCATCTGATCTCATGTCACATGGAAAAAGACGTATATTTTTGAAATTTGTTAATGAAAGAAAAGAAAAAAAAATGTGTACAGCTATCTGCTCAGTTTGCCTTACTAAAGAAAAGCAACAAAAATTCCCGGAAAATGTATAGACGTCCACCTTTTGTATTGCATTTTCCTTTATCCACTGAAGCTTACTTAGTGCTACAATCTTTTTCATACATTTGCTTCCTTGGAAAAGAGGCTTTTAAAATTTGCATGTTTTCATCAAACAAGTTTTCTTATGAAAATTATAAACATTAGAATATTAAAGTCAGATATTTAGTTAACCCCAAATGTCCACTACTTTTTATTGTACGGCACATGTTATTCTGCATGTGCAATTTACTTAAAATTTTTAAAAACATGTAACTATGGATTTAATCCATTCTTGTCATAGTTCTGTAATTGGCTGGCAGATCCTTGTGATAGAGTTTATAGAACAAGCCTGTGTAAACTGCCGGAAGTTCTTCCATGGTGAAATCAATCTTGTCAAAGCCTTCTCTGTACCCATAGAGCAGCAGCCTAGCAACTCTGCTGGTGATGGGAGTTGTATTTTCAGTCTTGACCAGGTCACTGAGATCCATCCATTCACACCTTAAGCATTCATGCTGGCAAAAATCTATGGTGAATGAATGTGGCTTTAAGCGACAGATGATATACATATCTGACTTCCCAAAAGCTCCAGGATTGGTATGCTGTTGCCGAATGCTCAGGAGGGACCTGAATTCTGATCTTATACCAGTCTCTTCAAAAACTTCTCGAACTGCTGTGTCTCCTACATGAAAGAAAGATGTACAAATCAGTAAGAATCACATTTTTAGAATTTTAATCATCAAAGATTTTCAAATAAAGTAGCATTATCTAAAGGTTGAGAAGCAAAAAACCATCCTAAGAAAGTGTTCAACATAAACCCTTTGCCTTCTGGACATCCTGAAATACCAAAGTATTTTCTTACCAGTGTACATCTTAGAAGCTTTTGAAATATCGAATATTTCTTTGGCTGCTATGGGTAGGCTTACCCACCTGTATACTTTGGGAGTCACATTTTAACTTCTTCTGGCTCTATTTCCCAAAAATTGAACACACAGGTTCCTCCAGTTAATATTCCCACATATTTCTTCATTATTATCCTGTTTGTGGTCATACATCAAAACCGCCCAAACTTAAACATATCAGTATTGAGAAAAAGTGATTTGTTCTTCCTCACGAGTCTGTAGAGCTGCAGAATGTATTGAGCTGTGAACAGTTCAAATCCTTCCCGGTGATCCTGGGTGGGGCTATCAAGCCTCTGACATCCTAGAGCAGTTTCACTTATAACCATTCTGTTATGCTCCCCTAGTTATCCTGTCAGCAGAATCCCAGTATGGTAACTTTTGGCATTTCCTTTGTTCCTTGAGATTCCAAAGAACTATTTTATCAAAAGCGTTTAAAAAAAAAAAAAAAAACAAACTTGTAATTTACAGAATTTTATAATACGACAAGGGTTTCACATTTTAAAAGGTTGGTTCTTTTCAATATTATGTAAATTTCTGGGGCAGGATTTTGGTTGCCATTAACATTTTTGTGGTTGCTTTTCCTAAATCTCCAGAAGAACCCCCTAAATGGACTTTCTCTAATTTTGGGATGTTCTGTCACTGTCTCCCAGAGTGGTCATGAGAAATTCTTTAAAAAACTGCTTTCTTTGCTCAGTTTGCTAGAAGCTTTCCAATTTCACAATTGCCACAGGCATAGATTTTTGTTCAAAGACCTCTATTCAATGCTTCTGTGTCCTTGTTTGTCAAATAGAAAATTATATTTGCCTTCTCAGTAGTCCTACTGGTGAAGAATAGGCAAGGAAGGGGAAGTCAGGGAAAAAAATCTCAATTTCCACATATTCTGATTATAGATTGTCTTAATTGCCTACATATGCTTATGGGTGTGTCTCCCCCCGACCCCCGCCCCACTAAGAAAACAGCTCTGGAAATATGCACAGGAAGCAAAGTGTTCTAAAATATAAGACATTTGTCTGCCATTTTGAACTACATGCTGACTTCCCCTTCCCTTGAGGTTTGCCATAGATTAAACATGGTTAGAACTTACTGTTTTAAACTAAAAATATGAAAGAATGTATGTGAATAAAAGGAAAACCTTTCTTAATAAGAAAAATAATTTTCAGCTTGGAATACAATATATGTTTGTTATTAAATCTGTTAGATTTAATTAATAAATCTGAGATTGTGGCACTAGTCTTAAATTTGCTGATTTCACTTAGCTCTTGTTTAAATGTTTATTTTTTTAACACCTTGAAAAATAACCATGGGGTTCTGTTAAACTCTTAGTACCACTAATCCAAAGTCTGGCATTTCATTTGGAATCTAGCCTTTTTATGTATCATGGAGGCACAGGACAGACTAGTGAGTGGATCTACCCTACTAAGCAGTCACCTTAGCAGCTGATTGGAAGTCAGCACTGCCTCGGTAGTTTGATCAGTTTAATTTGAAGCAGCATATCATTGACTGGACTAAAAACTGAATGAGTAGATAAGTGCTTTTCCAATCAGGGTATGAGTGACTCCTTCCACCTCAAGATGGAAATCTTTACCCCAAGGCTTTTTTGCCAAGAATTAAAAAAAAAATTTTATGCCGATAAACTGCTTTATTCTTTTGTACTTTTATTTTAATGTACTGTAAGCCGAACTGAAATAACATTTACTGTTTTATATGTTTAAAGAACCAAGAGGGTTTGTTTTTATTTTTGCCAATTGAGAGCTATGTTTAAATATGTCACACAGTGTTTTGTTTAGTTACAGGACAGTGAAATGGAATTTATTTTGTTATTTCTATTTTGTAATATTTAACAATAGGATTAGGTTGAAAGAAAATAGGAAAGACTGTTTAGCTTGTGGGTTTTCCTGGCGTTTCCCTCTGATTCTGGTGCACTGATGAGTTCTGAGCAGCCCCCACTGCTTTATGGTCCTTTGACCATGCAGGAGATTCTCTTCCTGTCAATGTAGTGAATTTTTTTTAGGAAGGCAATTTCTCTACTTTTAACCTTGTAGATACTTTCGTACTATTAGGGTATTATATTAAAGCCCGAAGATTTCATTCTGTTTTGTATATGACCCCCTTAGTTTTTTTAAGCACTATGGATAAGAGTGTTTCATTTACCTAGTATTATCAAAGAATGAAGGATTCCAAACAAATGTGTTTCTCGGTTAACTAGTGTTTACTACTTAAGAGCTAATATCAATGTGTGCACATTTGTGACGGCTGTATTCCTAAAGTATATTACATACTTTCCTAAATACGGACTTTAAAGAAAACAATTTTGATAATTATTGGGTAATTTGACTTTATCCTTAAGAATAATCTATTGTGTTGTAAGACGGAAATGCTCTAATATAGACAGACATAATCTTTCAGAACTCTATTGTCAGTTATCATTTCTAGCTGTTTCAGGCTTTTATCAGTTAATTAATAATACTCCTACACAATACAAGGAATGCCAGTGGCTGCTTTTCTTATAACTCCTCATGGCTGAATAGGTGGGTTGTTGTACCAACCACAAATACTTAATTCAGAGTTCACTTTTTTTTTAATCTGGACTTGAAGAGTTCTGGAGTATACTTAAAACTAAAACTACGCATACTTGGCTTGGAAATGTGCTTCTTCATTTGCATTAAAATGTAAGTATCTTGAAAATTCACAAAATCTGTAAAAACTCAAAAGGAAAAAGTCAACTGACTTTTTGAGATGGCAAGATGCAGAGGAGGAAGCTAAACATACCTTCTGTACCTGATTTTTGCCTAATATAGATTGGGTAACGATGTAAGACATAAATTTAATTAGCTCACACACACTCTCATATATCACATAAGGGTAGTGTGAGACTAATTAGGTGTTCCAAAATAAACGGCCCTCTCTTTTAGCACTTGTACCACCACGAAATCTTCTTTCTACAGAAGACCCAAGCAATGGACTCTAAGCAGAAGATCCATAAGTACCTGAAAACCAAAATTTGCTATGGATATATCTCATTGTAGTAAATTTACTTATGGTTTGTTAGGAGTTGGCTACGTACTGTGTATAGGGCATTTTAATCTGTGTGACATTTTTAAAAAATGAAGTTTCAAATATATATACGTTTTTAAATAAAATATTTAAAGATAACTTAGGAAGTTGCCTTTATATATAAATGTTGGGTAATAGGGGACATGCATATAGAGGAAAAATCATGGAAAATTACAGTGATACCAAATGAGGCATCTATTGATTTATTATGATGCAGACTGCATTTGACGCAGTCACGGGTCAGGAATAGGTAGGAAAACTCTGTTTTTATTCTTTCTTCTGTTTACTGTAGATTCAGTAACAGAGTTCTTAGCTTATGTCACATTTCTGTTTGAAATACTGAGCTCAGGAAGTTGCTTTAAGGAACTCTCAGTTGAGACTCACTTGTATGAGACATTTTATTACGTTTTGGCTTCCTGACTATTTAAAATAAATAGCAGATAAAATTTTTATAGAGGGGAATTAAGTCACTACTGCTCTATAACTGAGTTTATAAATACTTATTTTGAAGTTCATTTAAAAGTTACTATTCATCCTTGTGTGGTGAAATGGTCAAGAATTTGTGTTTTCTTATAGTATAATTCCAGGAACAATATTAGTCATATCCCAAATCACCCTTAATGCTAAACTTTACTAATGTATATACAAAACTTTTTATTTTCAAACACATTACTCTAGAAGCAACCCTAAGCAAAATAGGTGGTATGCTCCTAATGGTATTTTTTATACTAGTGAGATAAGTTGTAATATTACAAGTTTTGCTGCTAACTTTATATTAGCCCTGAATTAACTTCTCTGAAATGTCTCAGTCTAAACCCATTAGAAAATTTAAAATCTTATTTTCAGCTATAGAGCAAACAAAGTAAACATAAATTTCTGAACATTTCCAAGCCAATTAAAAATATGTAAGGTATACACACCAATATCTTCTCCAGGCTCTGACAGGCCTCCTGGAAACTTCCACATATTTTTCAACTGCAATATAAAGTCAGAAAATAAAGTTACCATAGCTTCATTCACTAACACATACACAGAGACCCCACAAAATCCACCCATAATTGGTCAATGTGTTGAGAATTTATCTTTTGCTAATGGCATGTAAATTTCCTTCACCTTCCTTTTTCCACCCTTTCTTCTTCTCAGGTGGGGGAAACTGGTTACTTAAGAAATCTTTTCCTACCTTTTTCTTCAGGAAATAGAAGTGGTTTTGTTTGGTTAATGTGATAAATTCTGTATGAATAAAACAGTGGAGGGAAATATCTACTGAATTTGTATAATTTTTAAAATTTTGCTGCTAGTTAACTATTAACAAATAGATGGATCTTACAGATGCTGCTATAAATAAGTAGAAAGTACAGTATAAATTTAATAACTAAAGTATGCTGTTTTTAATTTTTCACATTTATTTTCTGTATTGTGTGTCTAATCAGATTTCTCTTGTTCTGTGTGTTAATGATTTTATGTACATATGTAATTGCTTTTCATGGGTAGTATGAATAAATTTGATTAGTTTAAGCTTGCATTGTTTTTGTGTTTGTATCATTTCATATTTTGGTGGGAGGCAGGTGGGAAGATATGTTCTTAGAATGAGAGCACATATGGGAAAAATGATTATAAATATGAAATGGCATGGGACAATATTCTGAAGGCTGACTTGATTTTCTTCCTGTTACAATTCTGTTATATATATATATATATATATTAACATGACAAAACAGAATGAAAAATTATTATGTACTCATAAAGGTCCTATGGCTTAGAAATAGTACACTTCATGTTTCATTCATAAAACAGGTTTATGGACCTTTTATTGGTGTGCTTTTTGACCCACTCATTTCCTGGATGAGTGCTTCATAAAGAATGTGTCATTTCCCAACTGGTCTAAGTTGGAGACCAATGGCATGGTTCCCAGTTTCCACAGACTGTTGATTCTGTGGGTATAGAATTCAGGCTTTCCATCCTTCCCTGTCTGGCTCAGACTTGAGATTAATTTATAAAGCATATTTTATTAATGTATAAATATATCTCTATGCATATCTCTACATTAATACACTATCTTTGGGATTTTGTTTTGAAATCGTTCCAGAAGCTATTTCTATAGAAACTATCCAGTCTTTTTCCTGATACAATGTTAGATTTCACCACCATAAATTCTATTTCTAACAAAAGAAATGTTATAATGGGGGCAGAAAATGCTTCCCCCAAACAATAACTTAAAATCTTTACCTAGACTTGACTATAGAGACTGTTGATTTAATTATGAACTTACTAGAAGGGGGAAGATTGTAGATATAAGGACTAGAAACAGCTTACATTAATTTCATTTTATTATTTCATAAAACACAGGTATGGAAAGATTAACTATATATTTTTGTGGTACTCTGTGGCATTTTCTGGCACCACTTGGGTTTAAAGAGCTTATGTGAAAAAAGCTTTCTATAGGATAAATACCTAGTAGTGCAATTGCTGGGTCATAGGGTAGTTCTATTTTCAACATTTTGAGGAACCTCCATGCTGTTTTCCAGAGTGGTTGCACCAGCTTGCATTCCCACCAACAGTGTAGGAGGGTTCCCCTTTCTCCGCATCCTCGCCAGCATCTGTCATTTCCTGACTTGTTAATTTTAGCCATTCTGACTGGTGTGAGGTGAAGATGATGTGGTATATATACACAATGGAATACTATGCAGCCATCAAAAGAAATGAAATCTTGCCATTTGCGACGTGGATGGAACTAGAGGGTATCATGCTTAGCGAAATAAGTCAATCGGAGAGACAACTATCATATGATCTCCCTGATATGAGGGAGACGAGATGCAACATGGGGGATTAAGGGGGTAGGAGAAGAGTAAATGAAACAAGATGGGATTGGGAGGGAGACAAACCATAAGTGACTCTTAATCTCACAAAACAAACTGAGGGTTGATGGGGGGAGGGGGGTTGGGAGAGGGGGGGTAGGGTTATCAACACTGGGGAGGGTATGTGCTATGGTGAGTGCTGTGAAATGTGTAAACCTGGTGATTCACAGACCTGTACCCCTGGGGGTAAAAATATATGTTTAAAAAAAATAAAATTAAAAAAAAAAAAAGCTTTCTCCTCTCTTGCAGAAAGCTTGAGCCTGCACTTAGTTCAAAGTGGTAGATAGAAAGGCTTAAGTTAAGTGGTTTGGAAAACCTGGTTAATGTTGCAGATATGATCATTGGAGGGTTGAGTTTATTTTCTCACCTTTTTCAGTATTAAAACAAACTTCCACTTAGGTCTTTTTTTGATGTTGTTAAAGATTTATTTATTTGGGAGAGAGTCTGTGTGTGCAGGGTTGGGGGAATGGGGGTGGCAGAAGGAGAGAGGCAGGGACAGGGAAAGAAGCAGACTCCCCTGAGCATGGAGCCTGACTCAGGGCTTAATCTCACAAACTGAGATCACAGCCTGAGCCGAAATCAAGAGTTGGATGCTTAACCGACTGAACCACCCAGGCACTCCATCCCATTTAGGTCTTTAATCCATTTTGAGTTTTTGTATATAGTGTTAAAAAGTGGTCCAATTTTATTCTTTGACATGTAGCTCTCCATTTTCCTAGCACCATTTATTGAAGAGACTGTCTTTCTCCATTGTATATTCTTGCCTCCTTTGTCATAAATTAATTGAGCATATAATTTTGGGTTAATTTAAAAAAATTCCCATTAACTGGGCTTAGCAATACAAATAATAATAATAACAGCAACTTCCAGGGAAAATGGTGGAGTAGGAGGACCATAAGCTCATCTCATCCCAACCCACACCTAGCTAACACAAGAAGTACCCAGCAGTTTGATGCTATTGCACCTCTGATAAATCCCTGGGAAACAGAAGGACAGCACCCAGCAGTCTGATGCTATCACACCTCTGGCAAATGCCTGGTCTGACTCAACTCAAGCCCAAGGCAGCCCCAGACTGGCACAACAACATAGGGACCAAACTCTGCCCCCACAACAGAAGGAGAGAGCCATGCTTATACTATTGCAAAAGCAGCTCAATTACAACAGCAGGGCACATGACAATACACATAAGAGACACCCCTGAAGAGTAAGTTCTGGTGAACAGGGCCCTCCAGGACCTTTTCTTCAAAAGGCCACTACTTTCAAGAGCAGGAGACATAACTGAATTTCGAAACACATACATAGATTCAGGAAGTCAGACAAAATGAGGAGACAGAGGAATACGTTCCGAATGAAAGAACAGGCCAAAATCACAGCAAGAAACTAAATGAAACAGAGATAAGAAATATGTGTGATAGAGAGTTTAAAGTAATGGTCATAAAGATACTGGACTTGAGAAAAGAGTAGGGGACCTCAATGAGACCCTCAAGAGATAAAAAACATATGAAAGAACCAATCAGAGATGAACAGAAGAACTGAAATTAAAAATACACTAGATGGAATAAATAGTAGACTAGAGGAAGCAGAAGAATGGATAAGCAACCTGGAGGACAGAGTAATGGAAAGCAATCGAGCTGAACAGGAGGGAGAAAAAGTAATAACAGAAAATGAATACAGGGAACTTAGCAATACTATCAAGCATTTTAACATTCATGTAGATGTCCCAGAAGAAGTGAGAACAGGGGGGCAGAGAATTTATTTGAAGAAGTAATAGCTGAAAACTTCCTGAATCTGAGGAAGGTAACAGAAATCCAGATCCAGGAGTCACAGAGAACCTTTAACAAAAGCAAATTAAGAAGGTCCACACAAAGACACATAGTAATTAAAATGGCAAAAATTAGTGATATAGAATTTTACAGGCAGCAAAAGAAAACAATAACATACAAGGGAAACCCCATAAGGCTATCATCTGCTGGAGAAATCTTGACATTGAGTGCCCAGTCTACACTAACGTAAACCGGTTGATAGGTCAAATTGTTTCCTCCATCACAACTTCCCCCAGTTTTGATGGAGCCCTGAATGTTGATCTGACAGAATTCCAGACCAAATCGGTGCCGTATCTCTGTATCCACTTCTTGGCCACATATGCCCGTGTCATCTCTGTTGAGAAAACCTACCATGAACAGGTTTTTTGTAACACAGATCACCAATGCATGCTTTGAGCTAGTCAACCAGATGATGAAATATGACCCTTGCCATAGTAAATTCATGTCTTGCTGACTATTGTACCACAGCAACATGGTTCCCAAAGATGTCAATGCTGCCACTGCCACCATCAAGACCAAGCATACCATCCAGTGTGTGGACTGGTCCTCCACTGGTTTCAAATTTGGCATTAATTATCAGCCTCCCACTGTGGTACCTGGTGGAAACCGCTTAAAGTACGGTGAGCTGTGTGTATGCTGAACAACACCACTGCCATTGCAAAGACCAGAGCTCACCTGGACTCAACTGGATGTATGCCAAGAGTGCCTTTGTTCACTGGTATTGGTGAGGGCAGAGAGGAAAGAGAGTTTTCTGAGGCCTGTGAGCACATGACTGCCCTTGAGAAGGATTATGAGGAAGTTGGTGTGAATTCGTTGAAAGGAGAGGGGGAAGAAGAACAAGAGGAATATTAAAGTTAATGTCACAAAGGTGCTGCTTTTATAGGGAAGGTTATTCTGTTTTGAACATTGAAAAGTTGTGCTCTGATCAGTTAATTTCTATGTAGCAGTGTATATTCTCATATACAATCACTGAACTATGCTTTAAAACACAATGCTTTGTTACAGACCCAAGGTGTCCATTTCTCTGATGGGTTTGAATACAGTATTCCCTGGAAGAAAAAGAAGAAGAAGAAAAAAAAGAAGAAGTAAGGAGAAAGAAGAAATGAGAAAGAGGTAGAAGGAAGGAAGGAAGGAAAGAAAAGGAATAGGAGAAGGAGAAAAAGAGTACAGATCTGCTAGCCTCCTCCTTTTGGTTCTCTTGTATGATCTGACTTTCTTGGTCTTCCCTTTCACTTTGGCTGAATGCCAGAAATTTGATTTTTATTTCCACTATTCTAATCTTTAATGCTACTACTCTCACTTTTCAGAATTCACAGCCATAGTTTTTAGATAAATCTCACTACAGTGTTAACACTGTACCAGAGAGACAGAAGCTACTATAGAGATGTCTTAGTACATTTGTTCATTCAACAAAAATTTATGTAGGGCTAGGCTATGGGGCATACAGAAATTAATGCACAATATAGCAAGACCAGTCACTCTTTCTCCATGTACCACTACATTTTTCTTATCACCTACCGCCAACTTATATATTATTTACTCATTTATTATTTATATCTTACTCATTCGAATATAAGCTCCAGATGTAGAAATTTCACTTTGTTCACTAATGTTTCCTTAGTGCTTAGAACAGAGCCTGCAAAATAGTATATGTAGTATCAGTAATCTTTAGTGAACGAATGCATAGTATCCTACTATTAACTCAGTTCTTTAGTCACTGTTTAGTTTTTTATTTCAAAGGATTGGCATATGTAGATAGGAAAGGAGAAAGGATGAGTTTTAAGGGTCATTTTTGGATTTGTGTTTCAGTGTATGCATATGCTTGTGGCGAAGGTTAAACTTTCCTCTACAAGAAACACTTTACACTATTCCTAGGGTGAATGAGGCACTTAAGGGAAAGGAGAAAAACTGGCTCAGATGTCTGAAAATAATGCTATTGTTTATGGTTAATAGCTATCACTCATGCTTAAATTCCACCTAATACCACAATTACAGAACTTAGATATGATTCAGTGTCTCACTTTGCAGTTTTTATTACAATACTGAACTAAACACAAATACTGTTTTTATATTTTATTGCTCAAAAGATACTGTCATAACTTAAAAAGAGGTAAAAACCCTAAGCAGGAGTATCATTCCAATTAAAGACCAAAGTCTTATATAATTTGAATTTGTCCTATTAGCAGAGGGGGATCACAGCTAGATTCTGAAAAGTAGCACTTTCTCATTCTTAAAGAACCAATCATTAGCATGTTTGAAAATCAGCAAATGAAGAGATTGGAAGCTCAGTGTTATAGTTTACTGGCTCTCTAACTTGCTTGTACCTTAATCACCTGGGGGTGCTTCTTAACACAAAATTGCTGAGCAGCATCCCCAGCATTTCTGATTCATCAGGTCTGGAGTGAGGCGTAAGAATATGCATTTCTAGTAAGTTGATGCTGCTATTGTCTCTCAGCGCCACCCTCCACGCTCTTCCTCACCTCCTCCAATACTGGAGCTGGGACCCATCCAACCAGCCTCTGCTTTGCCAGCTCACTCCCTCTGAGGCTCCAGGAACAGACTGCAAGGCTGGAGCAGGAAGAGGGGACCAGCCCTTTCTGTCTGCCTCCTCCGGGCTTTCCATACGCTTGTGGCTCTGGATTGCCTTAGAAATGCCGCTTCCTTCTGACAATAGCAGTTCCTTTCCAGAGCATCGGCCAAATGCAGTTTGCAATTCTCCTACAATTTCCAACATAAACTTCACTGTGCACCCCTTCCCCAGAGCCACCAGGCAGCTGAAGCCTCCTTTTCAGGGGTGTGGGTTCTAGGTCTTTTTGAGTTCAAAGATACCAGCAGCAGCTGAATAGCATTTCTTATTTTGCGTTAGCTATGTGTAGCCCCAAATGAAGGGACGCATAACCCACCAGAATGGCATAAAGATTACTTGAAACTGAAGACATCTGAGATCTAGCAAGATGAAGAAAGAAGCCTTTTCTGAGTTGCCCTTATCTGATTAAAGGCAGAACTTTCTGAAAAGAAGCTGCCATACGCCCCTTGGTGCCAGCTTCCAGCCAGGAAGGAAACAAATGTTGAGCACCCAGATGGGCCACTGTGTAATCAAACATCAGAAGGTGCCATGTGTATTTCACACAGAAGTCCTATTTCTCCCTTCCCCTTTTCCTGATATACAAACCCCTACTCCTGGTTGTTCAGGGAGTACTCCCCAAACTTTCATATTAATCTGCTGTCAGTTAATTCACAGGCTCCTCAAGCACCTAAGCTCGTAGAGGAAAAGTTCTTTGTAAGAGTACTTTAAGACTTAACTCTGGTTATGTTTCCCAGACTGTGAAATGAGGATGATAATAGGTTGCTATGCTGTTTTAAGTAGCTACATAATATAGAGCACAAGTCATAATCTTTTCACTGGTGTAGGGTCAAGCCTCAATTCTGATGACTGCTGATTAATCAGGGTAATGGCTGCTGAAAACTGGGGTAGTTGTGGCAATTTCTTAAAACAATAAAAAAGTTTGCTATATCTACTGACTCTTTCATGAATGATTTCTCTGTAGCATGTGATGCTGTCAAATAGCATTTTGCCCACAGAACTTTTTCCAAATTGAAGTCAATTCTCTCAAACCCTGCTGCTGCTCTATCAACTAAATTTATGTAATATTCTAAATCCCCTACTGTCACTTCAACATTCCTCACAGCATCTTCACCAAGAGTCCATTCCATCTCAAGATTCAAGATGGCTACATAAACAACAGATTTTCAATGTAGATGAAAAATTCTTATATTGGATCGTTTTCAATTTGCCCAGGTCTATCAGAGGATTCACTAGCTATGGCAGCTCTAGCCTTAAAAAATGTATTTCTTAAATAATAAGACTTGGAAGCTGAAATGAATCCTCGATCCATGGGCTACACAATGGATCTTGTATTAGCAGGCATGAAAACAACATGCATCTCATTGTACATTTCCATCAGAGCTCTTGCATGAACAGGTGCACTGTCAATAAGCAGTCATATTTCAAAACGAATCTTTTTTTCTGAGCAGCAATTCTCAGCAATGGGCTTGAAATATTTGGTAAAACTATGTTGTAAACATTTTACATTTAGACTTTGTTGCTCCATTTATAGACCACAGGTAGAGTAGATTTAGCATAATTCTTAAATGCTTTGGGGAGTTACACCAAGAGGGCAGAGAAGTGGGGGACTTCTTTACAACCGGTCCCTGAATTTAGCCAGAAATCTACCAAGCCACCCTGAACACCCATGAAATCAGCCTGAGAGGTAAGATTATACATGTCTGGCTCTCCATGGGGGCAGAGGATCATCAGTCAAGAGGTACACAAGATGTAGCTGGGATTGTGCAGACAGATATCAGAGGATAAACAGAAGAGGGAGGGAGCCACCAGAAGCAAGCCACTGGAAAGTAATACACCAGTACAAATGTGCCCTGCACTTGGGGACCTGAGGCTGCAAGACTGGAAGGGACTGATAACAGGGCTCAAACAGAACAAAGGGGCTTAAGGGACAAATGCTGGGGACTGGTTGGTTGCAGGTACAGACCTAAGCCCATGGTCCAGGGACTGGCTGCAGCCATCACCGCCAATCAACGAGGGACTTGAGTCAGTGGTCCCTGGGGTTGGTGGCTGGGTGCCGCTGCAGCCAAGAGGACCCAGCCTGGACTGGAGCCCATGGTCCTGGGAACGGTAGCCACCAAGCCGGGCTTGCCCGGACCAGGATCACTCTCAGTTTTGGTGGCACGGGGGACAGAGACAAGTGGGGGCCTCGGTCAACAACTGAGAGGGTTGCTGGGGGTGTGCACTGCCTGTGGGAGGCTGCAGTATTCAATGGCACTTGCAGAGGGGGAGTCTGTGTGTTCTGGAGGATTCAGAGAGGAGCAGACTGTGCTTTCTCTCTGAGGTGGAGTGCAGTTTACTCTGCTCTGGACCCTCTGAAAAGTCATGAGAAGCCTCCAGAGAACAAAAGCCCAAAGAACTGGTTTCAGTGGAACCCAGTCCCTTGACGGGGCGGGGCGGGGGGGGCAGACCAACTCCACCCAAGCAGGACTGAGAAACAATGTGCTAGGCCCCTCTCCCAGCAGACAAGCTTATAGAATAAGAGGACAACAACCATAGGGTCCCCATAAAACTGTAAAACCCCAACACCAGGGGAAAACAAAGCTCCTGGTATTGCCTCACAGCCTGTATATTTCTTAGATACAACTTTTCTCTTTATTTTTAATTTTTTAAAATTCTTTCCATGTTTGTTGGTTGTTGTTTTTTACCTCCTTATCATTTCAACTAGAGGTTTAATACAACATATTCCATAGTAACTTTTTAACTTGAACTTTTCCATAAACTTTTTTCTTTTATATCTTTATGTATATATATATAGAGAGAGAGATAAGCTTCAATATAAGCTTATATAGATATAAGCTTTTCTCCCCATTCAATACTACCTTTATATACATACCCATTTTAATTTTCCTGTATCTCTGGGAAATAGAGTTCTCTAACAAAAAGAACAAGATACACCCAGGAAGAACTGAAATACCCTTCCTTACCCATATAGAGGGATTATAGCCATCTTCTCGACACTACCTGCCCCCCTTTAATTTTGGGTTCCTTTTTTGTTGTTGTTGTTGTTTTGTCACTCTTTTTGTTTGTTTTTGTTTTGTATTTTATAAATCTTACTCTTGGGTCTCGTTTTGGCTGGGTTTGTTTTTTTCTTTTCCTTTTTGGTGGTGTCTTCTGATTGCTCTGAACCTTCACAGGGTGCACCTTGCTTGGATTGTGGATGATATTTTCAGCTGTACATCTCCTCAACCACAACTCAACAGAATGACTAGGAGGAGGAACACCCAACAAAGAAAAGACCCAGAGACAATGGCCTCTCCTGCAGATCTAATGGATATGGATCTAAGCAAGATGTCAGAAATACACTTCAGGGTAGCAGTTATGAAGACACTAGTCAGGCTGGAGAAAACTATTAATGGCAACATATATTCCCTAAGGACAGACATAAGAGTGGATCTGGCAGAACTTTAAAATGCTATCAATGAGATACAATATAATCTAGATACTCTAACAGGGTAAATGAGGCAGAAGAACGAATTAGCAATATTGAAGACAAACTGATAGAAAATAAGGAGCAAGAGGAGGCCTGTAACAAACAGCTTAAAATCCATGAAAACAGATTTAGAGGAATAAATGATTCCGTGAAACGTTCCAATGTCACAATTATAGGGATCCCTGAGGGGGTGGAGAGAGAGAGAGGACTAGAAGATTTAGCTGAACAAATCATAGCTGAGATCTTCCCTAATCTGCAGAATGAAATAAGCATTTGTTTCCCAGAGGGAGAAAGACTCCTTCCCAGGATCAAGGAGACCAGATCAACCCCCAGGCATGTAATAGTAAAACTCGCAAATCTTAGGACCAAGGACACCATTTTAATGGCAATTGGGGGAAGAAATTCCTTAGGTACAGAGGGAAAAACATCAGAATAATGTCAGACCTGACCACAGAGATCTGGTAAGCCAGAAAGGGCTGTCAAGACATATTCAGAGTACTAAATGAGAAGAATATGCAGCCAAGAATTCTTTATCTGGCAAGGAGCTTCTAGGACTGGCAGAAACAGAAAGAATGTGACCACTAAGCCAGTCTTGCAAGAAATATTAAGGGGGGGTTTTATAAAAGGAGAAAGACCCCAAGAATGATATAGAACAGAAATATATAATCTATAGAAATAAGGACTTCAGAAACAATAACAATAAAATCTTATCTTTCAATGATCACTCTAAATATGAATGGTCTAAATGCTCCCATAAAACGGAATGGTTGAAGATTGGATAAAAAGATAGGATCCATCCATATGCTATCTTCAAGACACTTATTTTGAACCTAAAGATACATCTAGACTGAAAGTGAAGGGATGAAGAACTATCTTTCATGCCAACGGACCTCAAAAGAAAACTAGGATAGCTATTCTCATATCAGACAAATCCAATTTTAGGCTAAAGACTGTAGTTAGAGATACAGAAAGACACTATATCATTCTTAAAGGGTCTATCCAACAAGAAGATCTAACAATTGTAAATATCTATGCCCCCAACATGGGAGATGCGAACTACATAAGCCAACTATTAACCAAAATAAAGAGACATATTGATAATAATACATTAATTTTAGGAGACCTCAACACTCCACTCTCAGCAATAGACAGATCATCTAAGCAGAAAATCAACAAAAAAACAAGAGCTTTGAATGATACACTGGACCAATGGACCTCACAGATATATACAGAACATTCCACCCTAAAACAACAGAATACTCGTTTTTCTCGAGGGCACATGGAACTTTCTCTAGAATGACCACAAATTGGGTCACAATTCAGGTCTCAACTGATTCCGAAAGACTGAGATTATTCCCTGCATATTCTCAGACCACAATGCTTTGAAACTGGAATTCAATCACAAGAAAAAGTTTGGAAGAAACTCAAACACTTGGAAGCTAAAGACCATCCTGCTCAAGAATGTTTGGGTCAATCCGGAAATCAAAGAACTTAAACAATTCATGGAAACCAATGACAATGAAGACACATTGATCCAAAATCTATGGGATATGGCAAAGGCAGTCCTAAGAGGGAAATACCTAGCCATCCAAGCCTCACTCAAAAAAAAAAAAAAAAAAAAAAAAAAAAAAAAAAAAAAATAGAAAAACACCAAACAGACAAAATATCTTTACACCTTAAGGAACTGGAGAATCAACAACAAATTAAACCTAACTCATGCATGAGATGGGAAATAATTAAGATTAGAGCAGAGATTGGGGCGCCTGGGTGGCTCAGTGGGTTAAAGCCTCTGCCTTTGGCTCAGGTCATGATCCCAGGGTCCTGGGATCGAGCCCCACATGGGGCTCTCTGCTCAGCAGGGAGCCTGCTTCCTCCTCTCTCTCTCTGCCTGCCTCTCTGCCTACTTGTGATCTGTCTGTCAAATAAATAAATAATCTTAAAAAAAAAAAAAGATTGGAGCAGAGAGCAATGAGTTAGAAACCAGAGATACAGAAGAACACATCAATGAAACTAGAAGCTGGTTCTCTGAAAGAATTAATAAGATAGATAAACCACTGGCCAGACAAATCCAAAAGAAAAGAGAAAGGACCCAAATTAATAAAATTATGAATGAAAGGAGAGAGATCATGGCTAACACCAAGGAAATAGAAACAATTATCAGAAATTATTATCAACAGCTATATGACAACAAATTAAGCAACCTGAAAGAAATGGATGCACTCCTAGAAACCTATACATGACCAAGACTGAAACAGGAAGAAACTGACAACTTGAATAGACCCATAATCAGTAACGAAATTGAAGCAGTGATCAAAAACCTCCCAAAAAACAACAGTCCAGGGCCTGATGGATTCCCTGGGGAATTCCACCAAACATTTGAAGAAGACATAATAACTATTCTCCTGAAGCTGTTTAAAAAAATGGAAATGAAGAAAAACTTCCAGACTCCTTCTATGAAGCCAGCATTACTTTGATCCCCAAACCAGGCAAAGACCCCATCAAAAAGGAGAATTTCAGACCAATATCCCTGATGAATATGGATGTCAAAACTCTCAACAACATTCTAGCTAATATAATCCAACAGTACCTTAAAAGGATTATCCACCATGACCAGGTAGGATTTATCCCTGGGATGCAAGGGTGGTTCAACATTCATAAATCAATCAATGTGATAGAACACATAAATAATAGAAGAGACAAGAACCACATGGTCCTCTCAATTGACACAGAAAAAACATTTGACAAAATACAGAATCCTTTCCTGATTAAAACTCTTCATAGTATAGGGATAGAGGGAACGTTCCTCAACTTAATAAAATCCATCTATGAAAAACCCCATCTATGAAAAATCCTTCTATGAAAAAATGATATGAAAAAATATTATTCCCAATGGGGAAAAGCTGACAGTCTTACCGTTGAGATCAGGAACACAAGGATGCCCCCTCTTGCCACTACTGTTCAAAATAGTACTAGAAGTCCTAGCAACAGCAATCACAACAAAAAGAAATAAAAGATATTCAACTTGGCAAAGAAGTCAAACTCTCTCTCTTCCAGATGACATGATACTTTATGTGGAAAACCCAAAAGATTCCATCCCCAAATTATAAGAACTCATACAACAATTCAATAATGTGACAGGATACAAAACCAATGCACAGAAATCAGTTGCTTTCTTATACATTAACAATGAAACTGTAGAAAGAGAAATTAGAGAATCAATTCCATTTACAATAGCACGAAAACCCATAAGATACCTTGGAATAAACCTACCCAAAGAAGTAAAGGATCTATACTCTAGGAACTACAGAACACTCATGAAAAAAATTGAATAAGGCAATTATCTTACTATCTTTCCATCTTAAAAAGATGGAAAAACATTCCATGCTCATGGATCGAGAGAATAAACATTATTAAAATGTCTATGCTGCCGAGAGCAATCTATACTTCCAACACCATCCAGATCAAAATACCAAATGTATTTTTCAAAGTGCTGGAACAAATCCTAAAATTTGTATGGAACCATAAAAAAACCCAAATCACCATGGAAATGTTGAAAAAGAAAAACAAAGGTGGGGGCATCACGTTGCCTGATTTCAAGCTATATTACAAAGCTGTGATCATCAAGACAGTATGGTACTGGCACAAAAACAGACACATAGATCAGTGGAATAGAATAGAGAGCCCAGATATGGACTCTCAACTCTCTGGTCAATTAATCTTTTACAAAGCAGGAAAAAATATCCAATGAAAAAAAGACAGTCTCTTCAATAAATGGTACTGGGAAAATTGGACAGTTATATACAGAAGAATGAAACTCGACCATTCTCTTACATCATACATAAAAATAAACTCAAAATGGATGAAAGACCTCAATGTGAGAAAGGAATCCATCAAAATCCTAGAGGAGAACATAGGCAATAACCTCTTTGACACTGGCCACAGCAACTCCTTTCAGGACATGTTTCTAAAGGCAAGGGAAATGAAAGAGAAAATGGGCTTTTGGGACTTCATCAAGAGAAAATGCTTCTGCATAGCAAAGGAAACAGTCAACAAAACAAAGAAGCAACCCACAGAATGGAAGAAGATATTTGCAAATGACACAACAGACAAAGGACTGATAGCCAAGATCTATAAAGAACTTCTCAAACTCAACACCCAAAAACCAAATAATCAAGTAAAAAATGGGCAGAAGACATGAACAGACACTTCTCCAAAGAAGACATACAAAAGATGGAATGGCAAAAATTGACAAGGCAAGAAACAACAAATGTTGGAGAAGTTGTGGAGAAAGTGGAACCCTCTTATAGTGTTGGTGGGAATGCAAGCTGGTGTAGCTACTTTGGAAAACAGTGTGGAGATTCCTCAAAAAATTAAAAATAGAGCTACCCTATGACCTTGCAATTGCACTACTGAGTATTTACCCCAAAGATACAGATGTAGTGAAAAGAAGGGCCATATGTACCCCAATGTTCATAGTAGCAATGTCCATAACAGTCGAACTGTGGAAAGAGCCGAGATGCCCTTCAACAGATGAATGGATAAAAGAGATGTGGTCCATATACACAATGGAATATTACTCAGCCATCGGAAAGGATGAATACCCAACTTTTGCATCAACATGGGTGGGACTGGAGGAGATTATGCTAGTGAAATAAGTCAAGCAGAGAAAGTCTATTATCATATGGTTTCACTTATTTGTGGAACATAAGGGATAGCATGGAGGACATTAGGAGAAGGAAGGGAAAAATGAAGAGGGGGAGAAATCGGAGTGGGAGATGAACCATGAGAGGCTATGGACACTGGAAAACAAACTTAGGGTTTTAGAAGGGAGGGGGGGGGGGGAAGGGTGAGCCTGGTGGTGGGTACTAAGGAGGGCATGGATTACACTGAGCATGGGTGTTATACATAAGCAATGAATAATGGAACACTACATCAAAAACTAATGATGTACTGTATGGTGACTAACAGAATATAAATAAATAAATAAATAAATAAATAAATAAATAAATAAATAAATAAATAGGGCTCTCTGCTCAGCAGGGAGCCTGCTTCCTCCTCTCTCTCTCTGCCTGCCTCTCTGCCTACTTGTGATCTGTCTGTCAAATAAATAAATAATCTTAAAAAAAAAAAAGATTGGAGCAGAGAGCAATGAGTTAGAAACCAGAGATACAGAAGAACACATCAATGAAACTAGAAGCTGGTTCTCTGAAAGAATTAATAAGATAGATAAACCACTGGCCAGACAAATCCAAAAGAAAAGAGAAAGGACCCAAATTAATAAAATTATGAATGAAAGGAGAGAGATCATGGCTAACACCAAGGAAATAGAAACAATTATCAGAAATTATTATCAACAGCTATATGACAACAAATTAAGCAACCTGAAAGAAATGGATGCACTCCTAGAAACCTATACATGACCAAGACTGAAACAGGAAGAAACTGACAACTTGAATAGACCCATAATCAGTAACGAAATTGAAGCAGTGATCAAAAACCTCCCAAAAAACAACAGTCCAGGGCCTGATGGATTCCCTGGGGAATTCCACCAAACATTTGAAGAAGACATAATAACTATTCTCCTGAAGCTGTTTAAAAAAATGGAAATGAAGAAAAACTTCCAGACTCCTTCTATGAAGCCAGCATTACTTTGATCCCCAAACCAGGCAAAGACCCCATCAAAAAGGAGAATTTCAGACCAATATCCCTGATGAATATGGATGTCAAAACTCTCAACAACATTCTAGCTAATATAATCCAACAGTACCTTAAAAGGATTATCCACCATGACCAGGTAGGATTTATCCCTGGGATGCAAGGGTGGTTCAACATTCATAAATCAATCAATGTGATAGAACACATAAATAATAGAAGAGACAAGAACCACATGGTCCTCTCAATTGACACAGAAAAAACATTTGACAAAATACAGAATCCTTTCCTGATTAAAACTCTTCATAGTATAGGGATAGAGGGAACGTTCCTCAACTTAATAAAATCCATCTATGAAAAACCCCATCTATGAAAAATCCTTCTATGAAAAAATGATATGAAAAAATATTATTCCCAATGGGGAAAAGCTGACAGTCTTACCGTTGAGATCAGGAACACAAGGATGCCCCCTCTTGCCACTACTGTTCAAAATAGTACTAGAAGTCCTAGCAACAGCAATCACAACAAAAAGAAATAAAAGATATTCAACTTGGCAAAGAAGTCAAACTCTCTCTCTTCCAGATGACATGATACTTTATGTGGAAAACCCAAAAGATTCCATCCCCAAATTATAAGAACTCATACAACAATTCAATAATGTGACAGGATACAAAACCAATGCACAGAAATCAGTTGCTTTCTTATACATTAACAATGAAACTGTAGAAAGAGAAATTAGAGAATCAATTCCATTTACAATAGCACGAAAACCCATAAGATACCTTGGAATAAACCTACCCAAAGAAGTAAAGGATCTATACTCTAGGAACTACAGAACACTCATGAAAAAAATTGAATAAGGCAATTATCTTACTATCTTTCCATCTTAAAAAGATGGAAAAACATTCCATGCTCATGGATCGAGAGAATAAACATTATTAAAATGTCTATGCTGCCGAGAGCAATCTATACTTCCAACACCATCCAGATCAAAATACCAAATGTATTTTTCAAAGTGCTGGAACAAATCCTAAAATTTGTATGGAACCATAAAAAAACCCAAATCACCATGGAAATGTTGAAAAAGAAAAACAAAGGTGGGGGCATCACGTTGCCTGATTTCAAGCTATATTACAAAGCTGTGATCATCAAGACAGTATGGTACTGGCACAAAAACAGACACATAGATCAGTGGAATAGAATAGAGAGCCCAGATATGGACTCTCAACTCTCTGGTCAATTAATCTTTTACAAAGCAGGAAAAAATATCCAATGAAAAAAAGACAGTCTCTTCAATAAATGGTACTGGGAAAATTGGACAGTTATATACAGAAGAATGAAACTCGACCATTCTCTTACATCATACATAAAAATAAACTCAAAATGGATGAAAGACCTCAATGTGAGAAAGGAATCCATCAAAATCCTAGAGGAGAACATAGGCAATAACCTCTTTGACACTGGCCACAGCAACTCCTTTCAGGACATGTTTCTAAAGGCAAGGGAAATGAAAGAGAAAATGGGCTTTTGGGACTTCATCAAGAGAAAATGCTTCTGCATAGCAAAGGAAACAGTCAACAAAACAAAGAAGCAACCCACAGAATGGAAGAAGATATTTGCAAATGACACAACAGACAAAGGACTGATAGCCAAGATCTATAAAGAACTTCTCAAACTCAACACCCAAAAACCAAATAATCAAGTAAAAAATGGGCAGAAGACATGAACAGACACTTCTCCAAAGAAGACATACAAAAGATGGAATGGCAAAAATTGACAAGGCAAGAAACAACAAATGTTGGAGAAGTTGTGGAGAAAGTGGAACCCTCTTATAGTGTTGGTGGGAATGCAAGCTGGTGTAGCTACTTTGGAAAACAGTGTGGAGATTCCTCAAAAAATTAAAAATAGAGCTACCCTATGACCTTGCAATTGCACTACTGAGTATTTACCCCAAAGATACAGATGTAGTGAAAAGAAGGGCCATATGTACCCCAATGTTCATAGTAGCAATGTCCATAACAGTCGAACTGTGGAAAGAGCCGAGATGCCCTTCAACAGATGAATGGATAAAAGAGATGTGGTCCATATACACAATGGAATATTACTCAGCCATCGGAAAGGATGAATACCCAACTTTTGCATCAACATGGGTGGGACTGGAGGAGATTATGCTAGTGAAATAAGTCAAGCAGAGAAAGTCTATTATCATATGGTTTCACTTATTTGTGGAACATAAGGGATAGCATGGAGGACATTAGGAGAAGGAAGGGAAAAATGAAGAGGGGGAGAAATCGGAGTGGGAGATGAACCATGAGAGGCTATGGACACTGGAAAACAAACTTAGGGTTTTAGAAGGGAGGGGGTGGGGGGAAGGGTGAGCCTGGTGGTGGGTACTAAGGAGGGCATGGATTACACTGAGCATGGGTGTTATACATAAGCAATGAATAATGGAACACTACATCAAAAACTAATGATGTACTGTATGGTGACTAACAGAATATAAATAAATAAATAAATAAATAAATAAATAAATAAATAAATAAATAAATAAAATAAACATGCAAAAAAAAAAAAAAAATTAAAGGCCTTGGGATTTTTAGAATGGTAAATGAACACTGGTTTCAACTTAGAGTTACTAGCTGCATTAGCCCCTAACAAGAATGTAGGTCTGGCATTTGAAGCTTGAAGCCAGGCATTGACTTTTCCTCTCTGGTTAGTAAAGTTCTAAATGGCATCTTCTTCCAATAGAAGGCTGTTTCATCTACATTGAAAGCCTGTTTCTTAGGATAGCCACCTTCATTAATGATCTGAGCTAGATCTTCTGGATAACTTGCTGTAGCTTCTGTATCAGTACTTGCTGCCTCACCTTGGACTTTTATGTCATGGAGATGGCTTCTTTCCTTAAACCTATGAACCAACCTCTGCTAGCTTCAAACTTTTCTGCGGCTTCCTCACCTCTGTCAGCCCCCAGAGAACTGAAGAGAGTGAGGACCTTGCTCTGGATTAGGCTTTGTCTTAAGGGAATGTTGTGGCTGTTTTGATCTTCTATTCAGACCACTGAAACTTTCTCCATATCGGCAATAAGGCTGTTTCACTTTCTTACCATTTGTGTGTTCACTGGAGTAACACTTTTCATTTCCTTCTAGGACTACTCCTTTAGCATTTGCAACTTGGTTAACTGTTTTGTGTCAGAGGTCTAACTTTCACCCTGTCTTGGGTTTCAACATGGTTTACTAAGCTTAATCATTTCTAACTTTTGATTTAAAGTGAGAGATGTGTGACATTTCCTTTCACTTGAACACTTGGAGGCCACTGCAGGGTTATTAGCCCAATTTCAAATTGTTGTGACTTGTAGAATAGGAAGGCCTGAGGGGACAGAGAGGGAAAGAGAGAGATATAGAGAGGTGGGGGGGTGCAGAGGAATGGCTGGTAGGTGGAGCAGTCAGAACACACACAACATTTATAGATTCGGTCTGTGGTCTTATATGGGCACACTTTGTGGTGGCCCAGAACAATTACAATAATAACATCAAAGATCAAAAATCACAGATCACCATAACAAATACAGTAATAATGAAAAAGTTTGAAATATTGTGAGAATTGCCAAAATATAACAAGAGATACGAAGTGAGCAAATGCTGTTGGACAAATGGCATTGACAGATCTTGATGGTTGCCATAAACCTTCAATTTGTAAAAAACACAGTATCTTGGGAGACAATAAAGCAGTACACTATAAAAGGAGGTATGCCTATACTTAGTTTTGACTATTGTCCTATTTTAAAAGTATAACTCAACTCAGTTCTTTCCTTTTGAACTACTGTAATACATATCACTCTAGAAACTGATTTCTACAAACTGAACCTGTTAAATCATTTTTCTTGGCAGGTTTTGCAAGGAAAAAAACAACTTACCTCCAAAAACATCACATTGTATAGGTTTGGGGTAAGACAGTTCAGCTATAGCTGCCAGGGAAGCTTCTTTTCTTTTTTTTTTTTTTTTTAAGATTTTTATTTATTTATTTGACAGAGAGAGATCACAAGTAGATGGAGAGGCAGGCAGAGAGAAAGAGAGAGGGAAGCAGGCTCCCTGCCGAGCAGAGAGCCCGATGCGGGACTCGATCCCAGGACCCCGAGATCATGACCTGAGCCGAAGGCAGCGGCTTAACCCGCTGAGCCACCCAGGCGCCCCGCTTTTCTTTTTTAAGACTGCAACCAATTTTTAAATTATTAGACCTAGGTTTGTTTATGAATTTCTGTATTTTAAAAAACAAGTAACTACATAGATTCTTATTGATAGCTCAACCAACTCTGAAAAACTGCTTAGAGTGGAGTAGTCATATTAGTCTGGCTATTAAATAAGAACAAGAGATCAAAATTGTTGAAGAGGAAGGGAAGAAATTATCAGGGAAACAAGCTTGGAATGGCTAAGCTGCCATGGAATATCCCTTGGCTGGTCAAGTTGGCAGATGCTGATAATTCGGCTTTCAAATGTCATACACATGCATACAAAGTAAAAAAAAGTAGAATAAAGGATCAGAGTTCTAGTTCTCCATGTATAGAGCCAATTTCTTCTCTAAATGATATATCTTGTACCAAAATGGAGTATGTTTACATAATTAATAATTTAACTTCCTTCCAATAAGTAACCTATATACAGAGAATAAGAGAACTCATGTTCCCCCACATTCTATAAAATGTTAACTTTTATTACTACACATAGAATTTGGGGCACAACTGAAGTTTAACATGTTCTAAAACAATTAAGCTCAAGCTTTTCTAAAAAGGACACATTCACAATCCATGAACTGCAACAGACAAAAAGCTCTCTGGGTGTTTATCTTGCATTCCTTTTTTTTTTTTTTTTAGAGAGAGAGAGCGTGCATGCATGCATGCACATACCTGTGTGCATGACTTGGGGGGAGGGGCAGGGGGAGAGAGAGAGAGAATCTTAAGCAGGCTCCATGCCCATTGTGGAGCCCAAAGCAGGGCTCAATCCCATGATCCCATGACCTAAGCCAAGATCAAGAGTTAGATGCTTAATTGAGCCACCCAGGTGCTCCTATCTTCCATTCCTAAAGTGGTATCAGAGAAGTCCTCACTTCCAAATAGTTTATTTCAAAGAATGGTTAACTGATTCAGATCTAGACATGTGAAGAATATAGATTATTATGATTCAACTATTATCATGTCTCAACTCCTCCAACCTCTTTGGCCTATGACAGACAACAGGTGTGTGTTACTCTTCTTATTTTTCAACTACTTCATCCCTGTCAACTATTTATACCAATGATGCCTGAAATTATTTTCCTTTTATCTTTTATGTTTTTAGAACATTGTGTTCAGTTGTCTCTTTCATATGTTTGGTATGTACCTATTTTTCCTGGCGTGGCACCGTGCTATATGGCATGAATCCACAGAGCACAACTTTATAGAATAGATAGAATTGTAGCTGTATGGAAGCCATGGAAAGTCCCCCCACAAAACCTCTTAAAGAGACCAGTGGGGCTAGGCCATGCAATCTTAGACTCAGAATATCAATATCTTCCTTGTATCCACTCCTGTGGATGAAAGGCACTGCTTAGAGCTTTAAAATACTGTGGGTCATGATGGTGGAAATTGTAAAAGAAATTCATTATTTAATATGTTTCAACTCACACACCTTTTTCGTACACAATAACTCATGAGGAGGAATGAGAAGAAATGTCTGGGTACTCCCACTTAAACATCTCTTTCAACTTCACCTCATATTCTCTGTAACGAATTCATCATTTCCCCTCTACCAATATCCCTGTATCTGTAGAGATACCATTACTCCAGTCCCACCCTCAACTCAAAAATACCAAATGATTTAAAACTCTCCTTTTTCTTAACTGACAAATTAACTGTCATCAAATCTAACATTTAAGAGTGGACCAGATTTTTGCCATCATTGCATAAGGGTAAGAGATGGAGGTGAGGAGGTGAAATTTCCTGACTTATTTCTTTTCTCATTGTATACCAACAGAAAGACTGTTGGGGTGCCTGGGTGGCTCAGTCATTAAGCATCTGCCTTCAGCTCAGGTCATGATCCCAGGATCCTGCATCATGGTAAGCATGCCCTGCATCGGGCTCCCCTGCTCAGTGGGAAGCCCGCCTCTCCCTTTCTCACTCCCCCTGCTTGCGTTCCCTCTTTTGTTTCTCTCTCTGTCAAATAAATAAAATATTAAAAAAAGAAAGACTTACAGACTGTTTTTAAAGGCTTTAAGGGCTTAAAGATTGTTAAAGATTGGGAAGGTGAAAAGAAAGCCAGAGTAGCAATACTCATATTGGGCAATTAGACTTTAAGGCAGACATTGTAACAAGAACAATATACAATAATAAAGGGGACAATCCAACAAGAAGATATAACAATTGTAAATATTTGTTCACCCAACATGGGACACCCAAGGGCATAAAACAGCTAATAACAAGTATAAGGGAACTAATCGATAATAATACAATAATGGTAGGGAACTTTAACACCCCACTTACATCAATGGACAGATCATCTAAGCAGAAAACCAAAAATAAACCATGGCTTTGAATGACACCTTCAACCAGATGGATTTAACAGATATATTCAGAACATGCCATCCTAAAACAGAATACACATTCTTTTCAAGTGCACATGGAACAACCTACAGAACAGATCACATATTAGGCCACAAAATAAGCCTCAACAAATTAAAAAAGATAGAAGATATACCATGTATGTTTTCTGACCACAATGCTATGAGACTACAGGTCAACCACAAGGAAAACTCTGGAAAGACCACATACACATGGAAATTAAATAATGTGCTATTAAACAATGAATGGGTCAACCAGGAAATAAAAGAAGAAACACAAATGTAAATGGAAACAGATAAAATTGAAAACATAATGGCTCAAAACCTTTGGGATTCAGCAAACAAGGTTATAAGAGGGAAGTTTATAGCAATATAGGCCTACCTCAAGAAGCAAGAAAAATCTCAAATAAACAATCTAACCTCACACATAATGAAGATAGAAAAAGAACAAGAAAAAACTGAGTTTACTGAATTAATGTTGAAGTCTCTTGTTCTCCTAAGCCAAAAGAGGATATTACTTTGTTGCTATTTCAAATTGTCACTTAGAAAAACAGAAATGGAATGATAAACTCAAATGCATAAACCAGTGGCATATGGACCAAAAAAAGAAAGAAAGAAAGAAAAAGAAAATCCTAAAACCAGCAGAAGGAGGGCAACAATAAAGATTAGAGCAGACATGATACAGAAACTAAAAAAAACCAGAACAGATCAATGAAATCAGGAACCGGTCCTTTGAAAAAAATCAATAAATTGATAAACTTCTAGCCAGATGTGTCAAGAAAAAAAAGTAAGGACCCAAATAAATAAAATCACAAATGAGAGAGGAGATATAACAACCAACACCACAGAAATATAATCATAAAAGAATATTATGAAAAACTAAAGCCAACAAATTGGACAATCTAGGAGAAATGATTAAATTCCTAGAAACATATAACCTATCAAAACAGAAAAAGGAAAAAACAGAAAATTTCAACATACCAATTACCAGCAAAGAAATGGAATCAGTAATCAAAAAACTCCCAACAAACAACAGTTCAGGTCCAGATGCCTTCACAGATGAATTCTACCAAACATTTAAAAAGTTAGTACCTATTCTTCTCAAACTGTTCCAAAAAATAAAAAAAGAAGGAAAAACTTCCAAATTCATTCCATGAGACCAACATCACCCTGATATACCAAAACCAGGTAAAGCCCTAAAAAGGAGAACTACAGGCTAATAACTCTGATGGACATAGAAGCAAAAATCCTCAACAAAATACTAGCAAACTGAATCTAAGAATACATGAAAAAAATCATTTATCATGATCAAATGGGATTTATTCTTGGGGTGCGAGGATGGTTCAACATTCAGAAATCAATAAACATAATATACCACATTTATAAAAAAAAAAAAAAAGAAATGATGGGGTGCCTGGATGTCTCAATTGGTTGAGAGTCCAACTCTTGATTTCAGCTCAGATCATCATCTTAGGGTCATGACAGTGAGCCCCATTTTGGGCTCTGCACTCAGTGGGAAGTCAGCTTTGAGATTCTCTCCACCGCAACTGCTATTCCCCTGCTCGTGTATGTCCATGCTCTTTTAAAATAAGTAAATCTGGGGCGCCTGGGTGGCTCAGTGGGTTAAGCCTCTGCCTTCGGCTCAGGTCATGATCTCAGGGTCCTGGGATCGAGTCCCGCATCGGGCTCTCTGCTCAGCAGGGAGCCTGCTTCCCTCTCTCTCTCTGCCTGCCTCTGTCTACTTGTGATCTCTCTCTGTCAAATAAATAAATAAAACATTAAAAAAAAAAAAGAAGTAAATGGACAAAAATTAAAAAAAATAATAAAATAAAATAAGTAAATCTTTAAAAAAATAGGGGTAAGAACCATATGATCATTTCAATGGACATAACATCCATTCATGATAAAAACCCTCAACAAAGTAGGTTAGAGGGAACATACCGCAACATAATAAAGGCCATATATGATAAACCCACAGCTAACATCATCCTTAATGGGGAAAAACTGACAACCTTTCTCCTAAGGTCAGAAACAAGACAAGGATGACTCACCACTTATATTCAACAGAGTACTGGAAGTTCTAGCCACAGCAGTCAGATAACAAAATAAATAAATAAATAAATAAATGGCATCTAAATCTGTAAGGAAGAAGTGAAACTACTATTTGTAGATAATATGGTCCTATGTATACAAAATCCTAAATATTTCACAAAAAACTGCTAGAAGAAATTCAGTAAAGTTGTAGAATACAAAAATCGATGTACAGAAATCTGTCACATTTCTATACACAAATAATAAATCAGAAGGTGAAATTAAGAAAACAATCCCATTTACAATTGCACCCAAAATAATAAGATACCTAGGAATAAACCTAACCAAAGAGGTGAAAGACCTGTACGCTGAAAATGAAAAAACACTGATAAAAGAAATTGAAGGTGACACAAAGCATGGATATTCCATGCTTACAGACTGGAAGAACAAATATTGTTAAAATGTCCATACTACCCAAAGTAGTCTATAGATTCAATGCTATCCCCATCAAAATACAAATAGCATTTTTCACAGAAATAGAATAAATAATCCTAAAATTTGTATGAATAGTGAAATATTTCTTTCTCACTGAATAATGAAAGAAATCTTGAAAAAGCAAAGCAAAGCTGGATGCATCACAGTTCTGGACAGGTTATACCACAGAGCTGTAATAATCAAAACAGTATGGTATGGCACAAAAATAGACACATATATTAATGGGATAGAAAACCCAGAATAAAATCCTACAATTATATAGTCAACTAATCTTTGACAGAGAAGGAAAGTATATCTAATAGGAAAGAGATAGTCTCTTCAAAAAATGGTATTGGGAAAACTGGTCAGCCACATACAAAAGAATGAAACTGGACCACTTTCTTACACCATACACAAAAATAAATTCAAAACGGATGAGAGACCTAAATGTGAGACCTGAAACCATAAAAATGCTAGAAAAAAAGAATATGCAAGAATTTCTTTGGCATTGGCCATAGCAAATTTTTTTCTAGGCAGGTCCCTTGAGGCAAGTGAAACAAAAGCAAAAATAAACTATTGGGCCTTCATCAAAATAGAAACTTTTGCACGGTGAAGGAAACAACAAAACTTAAAAAGCAACCTAGGGAATGGAAGAACACATTGCAAATGACAGAGCAATAAAGAGTATCCAACATACATAAAGAACTTATAAAACTCAACACCCAAAAAACAAATAATCTAATTAAAAAATGAGAAGACATGAACAGATGATTTTCCATAGAAGACATACAGATGACTAACAGACATATGAAAGATGTTCATCACCATTTATCATCAAGAAAATGCAAATCAAAACTACAATGAGATATTACCTCATACCTGTCAGAACAGCTAAAATTAAAACACAAGAAACAACAGGTGTTGCTGACAATGTGTAGGATAAGGAATCCTCATGCACTGTTGGTGGGAATGTACCCTGGAGCAGCCACTCTGGAAAACAGTATGAGATTCCTCAAAAAGTGAAAAAAAGAAGTTCCCTATGATCCAGCAATGGCACTACTGGGTATTTATCCAAGGAATACAAAAACACTAATTCCAAGGGATACATGCACCCTGATGTTTATAGCAGCCTTGTTTACAATGGCCAAGATATGGAAGCAGCTGAAGCGTCCATCCATTGACGAACGGATACGGATGATGTGGTATACACACACACCCCCCACACACACACATAGGAATATTATTCAGCCATAAAAAAGAAGAAAATCTTGCTATTTGCAATGATATAAATCAAGCTAGGTACTATAATGCCAAGTGAAATAAGTTAGTCAGAGGAAGAAAAACACCAAATGATTTCACTTTATCTAGGGAACTTAAGGAACAAAACAAATGAGCAAAGGGAAAAGAGAGAGAGAATGACAAACCAAGAAAACATACTTAACTATAGAGAACAAACTGGTGGTTATCAGAGGAGAGGCATGTGGGGGGATAGATGAAGTAGGTGATGGGGATTAAGGAATTCACTGGTCATGATAAGCACTGAGTGACTGAAATAAAAACTTAAAAAAAAAAACTTTTATGAGCAATAGTAAAACTTTTGTTAGTTACATATAGTAAAATGTTCAGAAAAACATATGTCATTATAAAATTTAGGGGAGCATTGGAAATGTTAAGGTATTATAGGCCTAGGGCAGAGATTAAGTAATTAAATAGGACTCTGCCTCTCTTTCAGTAATTAGATATTTCTCTTAAAGTACATCTTTACTTATTTTTCACATTATTCTTAGCAAGAAAACGAAGAACTTTCTTGGCTTTTTGTTACACAAATTCAAAAATAGAAAAACAAATATAGTGCTCATCACTCTGTTGTGTATTGATATAAACTGATATAAATGAGAGCACAAAGCATTAAAATTATACTTAAGGTAATTCTACCCAACATTGATTTACACTATTATACGTTTCTTGTGTTACACTTCTGTGTGTTTCAAGTATGTACGGATTCAGTTGGAAAAGAGAGCTAATGGATCCTTTCTACGAGAAAGGTATTTTTTTAAAAAGATTTTGTTTATTTGACTCAGGGAGAGCGAGAGCATGCACATGAGCAGGGGGAGGAGCAGAGAGAGAGGGAGAAGCAGACTCTCTGCTAAGCAAGGAGCCCAATGTAGGGCTCAATCCCAAGACCCTGAGCTCATGACATAAGATGAAGGCAGATACTTAACCAACTAAGCCACCCAAGCATCCCACGAAAGGTATTATTATATAGATTTTAAGAGGAGGAAGCTAAGGCTCAGAGACTTAGCTAAGGTACAAGTGGCACAGGGATTGGAACTCAGGTCAGCCTGATTCCAAGTCCATTCTGTTTATACCAAATTTCTCTCATTTAGCACATAGTTAACAATCTATTTGCATATGATTACTAATTTAATGTTTGCCATATATCTTCTTCATTACTTTGCCATCTCAGTCATAATCCTCAAGAGTTACTAGTTCCATGTCAAATCTAAACTCCCCTGACCGGCTCTCAGGCCCCCTTTTAATGAGGCCCCACTTGTACCACTCATTCATGCTTACTACTCTCCAGTCATTCCCATCAAATGGTCCAACTCAAATATAAAATGTACTAAAGAGAGGGAGAAGTTAAGATGACAGAGGGGTAGGAGACCCTAATTTTGTCTGGTCCCTGGAATTCAGCTAAATAGTTATCAAATCATTCTGAACACTTGTGAAATCAATTGGAGATCTGAGAAAAGAAGTGCTACAATCTTACAAATAGAAAAGCAAGCACTTTTTGGAAGATAGGAGGTGTAGAGATGTGAATCTGGAGTGATATACTGGAAGATACGGAGGAGGGGAGGGAGCTTGCTTAAAAGGCTACCACGAAGTGTTATAAGCAGTGAAGCGCAAAATTGGAACTTTTAGAAGTCAGGTGCAATGGGGGATGTTCCTGGCGTAAAGGTGCTCTGACGGCAAAGTGGGGCAGAATCCCAGGTTGGAGAGTGGGGTCTCAGGATCCTCGGGTTCACAAGAAGTATGGGGTGCCTGAGTGTGGCAGATTTCTCAGGTACTAGAGTGGGGAAACCAGCTGAAGACAGTGAGTCTAGGCACCAAATCTCTCCTCTGTGTTGCCGTAAACTGTGAACCACTGCATGGTCTTGTGACTACTCTCCAGGCAGGGGCCCAGGAAAAGGCAGAAGTGCAGGAAGACTCTATCCCTCCTCTGGGAGGAATGACATGGGTTTGCGCACAGGAGTCTGTAAAGATTGGAGACTGGAAACTGGGTTACATGCCTCAGATAAAAATGCTCAGTCACAGACTAGGTAAATACAAAGTTCGAATGGAAGCCAGGGAGACAAGAGTGATTGCTTTTCTATGAGGGCTCACTGAAGAGTGGGGAGTGCAAACTTTAAGCTCCGGGGCTAGAGAGCAGGGTGCCACCATTTTCATTCCCCCATTGGTGTTGAACGCCTTCAGGGAGAAAAAGAGAGCCATATAGTGTAATCTGGAGCTGTTTGCACTGAGCCTAGCTGCCTCATAAGGGAAGCTCAATTCCACAAGGGCAAGGACACTTGAGAATCAGTGCAACAGGCCCCTACCCCAGAGGGCCAGAAGGAACAACTAACAAGCCAAGTTTACAGAGAGAACTGCAAAACTTCACTCTTGGGATAAACAGTGTATAGTTTTCTCATATTATTCTTTAGTCTTTAAGTTTTTTTCAGCTATTTTATTTTTTCAATTTTTTATTCTTTTTAAATTTTTATTTTTATATATACATGATGTACATTTAAAAAATTTTTGGTTTCCTTTCCTTTCATTTTATTTTATTTTTGTTTATATATAAAAGTTTTCCTTTCTTTCCTATTTTGAGATCTGGTTTCTTTTAACAAACAGACCAAAATACAGCAAGGATCTAGTTTAGTGTTTTGTCCTGTTTCATTTTTTGTTTGATTTTTTTTTCTTATTTTGTTTTGTTTTATTTTCTTCTGGTTTGTTTTGTTTGTATTTTTCTGGTATTGTTACTTTTGTCTGTTCTTTCTCTTTCTTCTATTCTTTTCCAGACATAATTACAGAGGGAGAAACTCAATCCAAAAGAAAGGAGGTAGTATCCAATACAAATAAAAATAAAATTTGAGAATTAGAATTCAAAACAACAACTATAAAGATACCAGCTAGGCTTGAAAAAAAAAAAATAGAAGAACTAGACAATCTCTTACTGTAGAAATAAAAGAACTAAAATCTTATCAGGCCAAAATTAAAAATGCTATTACCTAGATGCAGTCACAAATGGAAGCTCTAACAGGGAGGATAAATGAGGCAGAAGAGAGAGTCAGTGATATAGAAGACAAAATGATGGAAAATAAGGAAGTTAAGAAAAAGAGAAAAACAGCTACTGGATCATGAAGGGAGACTTGGAGAAATCTGCAGCACCATAAAGAGAAATGATATCTGGATAATAGGGGTCCCAGAAGATGAAGAGTGAGAAAGAAAGGCAGAAGGTTATTTGAACAAATTATAGGGGTGCCTGCGTGGCTCAGCTGGTTGGGCATTTACCTTCAGCTCATGTCATGGTCCCAGGGTCCTGGGATCAAGCCCCACATGGGGTTCCTTGCTCAGTGGGAAGCCTGCTTTTCCCTTTTCCTCTACCCTTCCTCCCAGCTTGTGCTCTCTATCTCTCTCAAATGAACAAATAAAATCTTAAAAAAAAAAAAACAAACACCTAAAACAAACAAGTTATAGCTGAGACCTTCCCTAATCCGGGAAGGAAACAGGCATCCAAGTCCAGGAGGCAAAGAGAACCTCCTCCCTCAAATATCAACAAAAATAGGTCAAAACCATTACATATTAATAGTGAAGCTTGTATATTTCAGAGATAAAGAGAAAATCCTGAAAGCCACTCAGGACAAGAGGTCCTGAACCTACAAGGGTAGAAACATATGGTTGGCAGCAGACCTGTCCACAGAGACTTGGCAGGCCAGAAAGGACTGGCATGATATATTCATCATGCTAAATGGGGAAAATATGCAACCAAGAATACTTTATCCAGAAAGGCTGTCATTAGGAATAGAAGAGAAATAAAGAGTTTCCAGGACAAACAAAAACTAAAGAAATTCATGAACACTAAATCAGCTCTGCAAGAAATATTAAAGGGGATCCTTTGAGCAAAGAGAGGGCCCAAAGATAACAAAGATCAGACAGGAACAGAAGGAATCTACAGAAACAGCAACTTTAAGATAATACAATGACACTAAACTCATATCTTTCAATAATTACTCTGAATATAAGTATATTAAATTCTCTAATCAAAAGACATAAGGTATCAGATTCGATAAAAAAACAAGACCCAATAATATACAAGAGACTACAAGAGACTCATTTTAGACCAAAGACACCTCCAGATTGAAAGTGAAGGGGTGGAGAACCATTTATCATACTAATGGATATCAAAAGAAAGCTGGAGTAGCAATCCTTAGATCAGACCAACCAGATTTTAAACCAAAGACTGTAGTAAGAGATGAAGAAGGACACCATATCATAACAAAAGTGTCTATACAACAAGATCTGACAATTGTGAATATTTCTGCCCCTAATTTGGGAGCAGCCAAATGTATAAACCAATTAATAACAAAACTAAAGAAACATACAGATAATAATACAATAATAGCAGGGGACTTTAACACCCCACTCACAGCAACAGATAGACCACAAGTAGACAATTTGCAAGGAAACAAGGGCTTTGAATGATACACTGGACCAGATGGATGTCACAGATATATTCAGAGCATTCCATCCTAAAGCAACAGAATACACATTCTTCTTGAGTGCACATGGAACATTCTGCAGAATAGATCACATACTGGGTCACAAATCAGATCTCAAATTGTATAAAAAGACTGAGATTATATCATGCATATTTTAGACCACAATGCTTTAAAACTTGAACTCAAACACAAGAGAAAATTTGGAAGAAACACAAATACATGGAGGTTAGAGAGCATCCTACTAAAAAATAAATGGGTCAACCAAGAAATTAAAGAAGAATTAAAAAAATACATGGAAACAAATGAAAATAAAAACACGACTGTTCAGAACCTTTGGAATGCAGCAAAGGTGGTCCTAAGAGGGAAGTATATAGCAATACAAGCCTTTCACAAGATGCAAGATAAGTCTCAAATACACATCCTAACATCACACCTAAAGAAGCTGGAAAAAGAATAGCAAGTAAAGCCTAAATCCAGCAGGAGAGGAGAAATGATAAAGACTAGAGCAGAAATTAATGAAATAGAAACCAAAAGAAGAGTAGAACAGATTGACAAAACCAGGAGCTCCTTCTTTGCATTAATAAGATCAACAGACTCCTAACCAGACTTATCAAAAAGAAAAGAGAAAGCCCCCCCCCACACCCTAATCATGAATGAAAGAGGAAAGATCACAACCAACACCAAAGAAACACAAACAGTTGTAAGAGAATATTAAGAACAATTGTATGTCAACAACTGGGCAATCTGGAAGAAATGGATGTATTCCTAGGAACATATAAACTACCAAAACTGAAATAGAAATAGAAAATATGAATAGACCCATAACTAGAAAAGAAATTTAATCAGGAATCAAAAGTCTCCCAACAAACTAGAGTCTAGGGCCAGAAGGCCTCCAAGTGAAGGCCTACCAAACATTCAAAGAAGAACTAATACCTATTCCTCTGAAACTGTTCCAAAAAATAGAAATGGAAGGAAAATTTCCACACTCTTTCTATGAGGCCAGTACTACCTCGATTCCAAAACCAAAGACCCCATCAAAAAGGAGAACTGCAGACCAATATCACTGATGAACATGGATGCCAAAATACTCACCAAGATACTAGTTAATAGCATCCAGTAGGATATTAAAAAGATATTCACCACAACCAAGTAGGATTCATTCCTGGGCTGCAAGGGTGTTCACATCCACAAATCAATGAATGTGATACAAAATATTAATAAAACAAAGGATAAGAACCATATGAGCCTCTCAATAGATGCAGAAAAAGCGTCTGACAAAATACAGCATTTTCTTGATAAAAAAAACTCTCTACCGTGTAAGGACAGAGGGAACATACCTCAATAAAATATAAGCCATATATGAAAAACCCATAGCAAATATCATCCTCAACAGGGAAAAACTGAGAGCTTTTCCCCAAAGGTCAGGAACATGACAGGGATATCCAGTCTCACCATTGCTGTTTAACATAGTACTGGCAGTTCTAGCCTCAGCAATTAGACAACAAAAACAAATAAAAGGCATCCAAATCAGCAAAGAAGTAAAACTTTCACTCTAAGCAGCTGACATGATACTCTATGTAGAAAACCTGAAAGACTCCACTAGAAAATTGTTAGAACTGATCTAGGAATTCAGCAAAGTCACAGGATATAAAATCAGAGCACAGAAGTCAGTCACATTTCTATACACTAACAATGAGGCAGAAGAAAGAGAAATCAAGGAATCAAGCCTTACAATTACACCAAAAATTGTAAGATACCTAGGAATAAATCTAACCAAAGGGGTAAAGGATCTGTACTCTGAAAACTATGGAACATTTATGAAGTAAATTGAGGAAGACACAAATAAATGGAAAAATATTTCATGCTCATGGATTGGAAGAACAAATGTTCAAATGTCTATACTAACCAAAGCAATCTACACATTCAATGTAATCCCTACCAAAATACCATCAGCATGTTTCATAGAGCTGGAACAAACAATCCTGAAATTTCTATGGAACTAGAAAAGACTCTGAGTAGCCAAAGGAATATTGAGAAGGAAAACCAAAGCTGGAGGCATCATGATTCCAGACTTCAGGCCATATTACAAAGCTGTAATCATCAAAACAGTATGGTAGTGACATAAACAGACACACTGATCAATGGAACAGAATAGAGAACCCAGAAATAGACCCTCAACTCTATGGTCAACTAATCTTTGACAAAGCAGGAAAGAATGTCCAATGGATAAAAGTCTCTTCAACAAACGGTGTTGGGAAAATTGGACAGCCATATTCAGAATAATAAAACTGGACCATTTTCTTATACCATATACCAGTGACAGACTCAAAATGGATGAAAGACGTAACTGTGAGACAGTTCTCTTGCCTTTGGAGATGTATCTAGCAAGAAGCTGCTGCTGCCTGTGTTCTCCTCCAGGAGAAAAAGCAAAAATGAACTACTGGGACTTCATCAAGATAAAAGCTTTTGCACAGCAAAGGAAACAGTCAACAAAACCAAAAGGCAACCTACGGATTGGGGGAAGATATTTGCAAATGTTTTGTCAGATAAAGGGCTACTACACAAAATCTCTGAAGAACCTATCAACACCCAAAAAACAAAATATCCAATCAAGAAATGGGCAGAAGACATACACAGACACTTCTCCAAATAAGACATCTGAATGGCCAATAGACACATGAAAAAAAATGCTCAGTATTACCTGGCATCAGGGAAATACAAATCAAAACCACAGTGAGATACCACTTCACATAGGTAAGAATGGCTAAAATAAAAAAAAAAAAAACTTAGGAAACAACAGATGTTGGCAAGGATATGGAGAAAGTGGAACCCTCTTCCATTGCTGGTGGGAATACAAACTGGTGCAGCCACTCTGGAAAACAGTATGGAGGTTCCTCAAAAAGTAAAAATAGAGCTGTCCTATGACCCAACAAGTGCACTACTAGGTGTTTACCCAAAGTATACAAACATAGTGATTCGAAGGGGAATATACACTCCAATGTTTATAGCAGCAATGTTCATAATAGTCAAACTATGGTAAGAGCCCAAATGTCCATCAGCAGAAGAATGGATTAAGAAGATGTGGTATATATATATATATATATATATCACTCAGCCATCAAAAAGAATGAAATCTTGCCACTTCAGTCATATGTGGATTTCACTCACATGTGGAATTTAAGAAACAAAGGAGACAAACATAAGGGAAGGGAAGGAAAAATAAAACAAGACAGAATCAGAGAGGGAAACAAATCCTAAGAGACTTAATTATAGGAAACAAACTGAATGATGCTAGACGGGAGGTGGGAAGGAATGGATTAACTGAGTGATAGACATTACGGAGGGCACTTAAGTAATGGGCACGGGGTGTTGCATGCAACTGATGAATCACTCAATTCTACCTCTGAAACTAATAATACAATACACGTTAATATGAAAAAATAAAAAATAAATAAATAGTAAAAGTTCTTGAAGGCTAGGCACAATATTACTTCAGGTACTCAAAATATTTGCTGACAATCAATCTTAGTTTGAGTCAGAGATCCTGCCTTAACTAAAACTTTGAAAGTTCCTTATAAATATGAACATGCTTTTTAGATAGCAATTCTGAATACTTTTAGATACTGTTACAAATATTCAGTTTAAAATATAAGAGCATATATATTGAGGAAAAATGTCTGACTCTGTCTATCAATATTACTGAAGTCTCAGAAAGTATCAAAATAATTATTCTCTTTCACTTTCAGTCCTAAGTATGAAAACATCTGATGCTAACCATGGTACTTCTCTTAAAAGTTTTTGTTGCTTCTGGTTGCCTAGACTTATTTTGTTGTACAAGGCTCTTTATATTCTGTTCTTAATCTACCACTCAAATCAAATATTTTACCACTCCCTATACTTCTAGCCACAATGAAATTCTTAACCATTATTTATACACTACATGGAATGGATCCAAATTCACATGTTGAAATCCTAATCCCCAATGTGGAATCACCTATGAGAGGTGATGATGTCATGAGAGTGGAGTCTTCATGAATGGGAATAGTGTTCTTAAAAAGAGACCCCAGAGAGAACTGTTATTCCTTCTGCTATGTGAGGACACTGAGAAGATGAACATCTATGAACTGGGAAGAGGGACCAACCAGACACTGAATGTGGTAGGATCCTGAACTTGTCGCCGCCTCCAGATAAGAAATAAATGGTTGTTGTTTAAGCCACCCAGTCTATGGTATTTTTGTTATAGTAGCTTGAACAAACTAAGATACCATGTTAGGACCTTTGTAAATTCTCTGTGCCTTTTTATGTGCCATTTAAATTTTCTGTTTTTCTCTCTCCCACTCCCTCTGCCACTTTTTTTTGGCCTGGTAAGCTCCTATTCATTCTTCAAGACCCAGTTTGAATGTTATCTATTCTGAGAAGTCTTCAGGGGTTTTCTAAAGGCAAAGTGATTGTTATCGTCTGTTGTATGACTGCTTTTCCAAATAGGTAGTAAACTGCAGGACATGAGGGAAACTGTTTTAATAATCTTTGTATTCTCATCGCCTGGCTCAGAATGGGAGCTTATTGAATGCTTAATGAATGGAAGAATATCTTGTCAGTCTGTGAGAAACGCAGTTGTCTTTCCACCTAAATATAGCCATTTATAATTCGTCTGTAGACATAATATAATAGTGAGGAACATGAGGTTATCCTGACATTTTCAAGGCCTCCATAGGTATTTTTTTGAATTAAAAAAAATCCTGATCCACAACTGCTTAGAAAGAACTTTTAAAGTATCTTTCTGTAATTCCTTGAGCATATAAAAATTTCTGTATTTTATTTTCCTCTAGAGAGAACTGAACATTTAGAAAGCAATTTACGAAGCAGAAGCAACTTAAACAAAACAAATGGTTGAAGGAAAAAAGAGGCAAACAAAACAACAGTTTCTTAACTATAGAGAATAAACTGGTGGCTACCAGAGGGGAAGTAGGTGTGGGGATGCGTAAAACAGAGGAGGGGAATTAAGAGTACACTTACTGTGATGAGCACTGAGAAAATACAGAACTGCTGAATCATTATATTGCACAACTAAAACTAATACAATACTGTAGGTTAATTAAACTAAAATTAAAAAAAAATTTAAAAAGCAGAGGCAACTTACTTTGTTTCGATCTTGTACAACCAATATTTTTCCAGTATTTTCATCAAATACAGCTCCTGTTGGGGGAAAAGTAAAAGATAATTGAGAAATATTTCTTTCACCTTGGACTCCTTCCATATGCCTATCTATGGTCATCAAAATCATACCCATCCTGGAAGGCCTAGATCAATTACTACCTCATCCATGGACACTTTTAAAATCTCTCCAGCAATAAACTGCTCAGTTTCTCAGGTTCTTTTAACAACCTGGAATACTAATGATGGTTCTAGCATATGCTAAATTGTAGGATAACCAGTTCCATAAGTTTCTTCTCTAGATCATCTATTCTTGATGGTACATAAAGAAATTAATTTTTCTATCCTTCCGTAGCATTTATTTTAATGTCATATCTTAAGTGCTTAAAAACATTTATTGAATAAATGAAGTGACTTTTCTATTCTCATTTTTATTCCTTGTATAGAACATGGGTTGTGCCCCTGATAATCTAAATCTCAGCTATCTCAACATTCAGTTCAGGATCTCCCTGAAGCCACTTACATGTATGTATTTTTTTTATCATGTGTGCATATGACTTTTATAACATACTAATATGTTGCTTTGGGATAATTGTTTATTTTATATATGTCCTAAGTTCTAATCCTTTCATTTATTCATTCAGTATACACACTGCCAAGCATACTACACATTTGGCTAGATGTTAGGGACTCAAATAAAGAAGGTTTATTAGTTTTTTGACAATCCTGGGTCAAAAATATAAATGATACCTTAATGATTTGTATTAACTCCTTTAAATGCTATAATTTAAAAATATTTATATTTGCATAATATGAGGAAATATTGTTAAAAAGATATATTTTACATACTCTTTTAAGATTGAGTTCCTATATATAATACTTATGGGTTCTTTATATAGTAATTGACCCCTGTTATATGTCAGGCATTTATTGAGGTGCTAGGGATATAGTGGTAAACAAAACAAAATTCCCTATCCTCAGTGGGCTTACATTCTGGTGTGCATATGAGAAGGTAACAAATAGAAAACAAATTATATAGAACATGAGGAGACAATGCTATGTAGAAATAAAATACAGAAAGGTATAGGTATATATAACACAAGGAAGGACAAATTTCTCTGAAATGAAAACTGCACATTTTAGTGTTTAAAAAAAGGAAAACCACTAAGTGAGATATAATTAACATTAATGCTGGCTTCCATTAGAAAGCATAAACTATAATTTCACTGGACTTTATAAGGGTTAGAATGCCAAAGAAATGCCAAGAAAACCTACTCTTAAATTTTAATAACTTGTGATTACTCAAATTGCAATTTTCCCTAATGAATTATAAACAAGAGCAAAATACTTCAAGGACAAAACCAGCAAAGCTAAAGCACAATGCGAGCGACCCCTGCTGGTCACAACTTAAAAGATAAATAAATACAAAGAGATCAGGGATTAAAAAGAGATTATTATTTTATTATGATTAGTCAGGTACTGTGCTAAGTGCTTTATGTACATTATCTCAGGTATTCCTCACAATACTCATGTGAGTGGTATCATTTTTAGTGCCTAGGGTCACACAACCCTAAAACTGTTTGGCTTCTGAGCTGGTATTCTCACTATGCAACTGTGTCCCTTCCCTACACAACTGTGCTCTCTGGGGACTTGAGTTTCCACCTGAACAGCTATCTAATCATTCAAGAAATATTTATCTACTTTATGCCAGACAATGTCTTGAACCTGACAAGACAGTGGTGGAAAAGACAGAATACCTGCCTTCACAGAGTTTATATTATTGTGGGAGAAATTAAGTACATGGTATAATTTTAGATTGTCATGGGTGCTATAGAGAAAAACAGACCTGGATAAAGGGGCCACGAATGATGAGATTGGCATGCAGGAGGACTGTATTTTAGACAGGAAGGTCAGGAGACTTTTGAGATGCTGGAGCAGAAACTTCAGCTCTAAAGAGCTAGATAAAGCCCTGGCAAAGAGCATTACAGGAAGAGGAGCCAATAGATGTTAAAGCTCTGAGGCAGACACAAGCTCGCTGTGTCTGAAGAATAGTAACAAAACCATAGCTCACTCCATTCCAGTATAGGGGAGGAAAGATTTTTCCTCTACCCACTTAGGTTATGTATCTAAGGCTGTGAACTGAGCTGACAGAATGTCTTCTGTCAGATTAATGGAGAAAAAAAAATACATATTTTTTAAATTTATTATATTTACATGGACTGGGTGGTGATGAAAGATGATTAAAAGGAGTGAAAATCCCAAAAAAGTGTTTAAGCCCAAGGGCATATATATATCATTTTAACAAAGAGCAATGAATTATGGAGCCAAGACAAAAGAAAAAGGGGGTTGGGATAAGGGAGGTAAATGGTGGGAAATGACTAGGACATACATGGGGGGAAATTAGGGATACAAGGGTCATTTTAATAAGGTTTATTTGTATAGACTCGACTTGGTGTCAGCTCGCCATCTTCTATAAGAATGTCTCCTCTTCCTGGTACAAAAAATTTATGCTCTGCTTTTAGGTTAAAAAAAAAAAAAAAAAAAAAAGACCCTTCCTGCATCTACTGTTTCTCGAGCTCAAAATAATCAATATGCCAGAATGGTGTTTTTGTGGTGATATGTTCATCTGCTATACCTACCTCCTGTTGTTTAGAATAATAAATGTCAATTATTTTCCCTTCACCTAAAAGACGCTATACCTTTCCAAAACAATTTCTTATATGATTTCATTGCCACCCCAATAGCCACTTCATATCCTAGTTATACTTCAAGACTGTTCAAATTCCAGATCTCTCATTGCCTGAACTCCTATGGTGTATCTTATCTATAATACATACTACAGTATTTAGTTACAAACAAGGGCTTCATAGTATACTCTTTATGCATATATTACTAATTCTGTAGTAATAACTGGATTTAAAAGTCTAATTTAAAAGTCTGTACCAATGAATTGATAATTGCATGACTTTCTAATGAAGTGTGAGGGTGTCATCAAATTGCCAAGTAGTCTTTTGAAGTAGAGCAGAATGGAAATTTCTATGTCTCTATTTGTTAAAAGTGAGTGAGATCATGGATACAGAAAACATTAGGCATCCTTGAACACTCCTTTTTAACCTCAAAGGTGCAAACTACCTTTGAAAATGCTTGTAAGTTGTATGCAGGCAAATAAAATTATTAGTTACTAGCTTACATATAATACTGCTTTAAGTCATAAGGAGTCTTTACTATTTCACTTTTCCTGGAAGTCTAAGAATTTTCTTAGCCCTGGTTCTCAAAGGATGGTCCAGGGATTAGAATTAACATTAGCAGTAGCAGCAAAGAATTTATAAGAAATGCAAATTTTCTGGCAACATCCCACACTAACTGAATCAGAAACTCTTAGATGTGGGGCCCAGCGGGGTGTTTTCAGCAAGTCCTCCACGTGATTTTGATGCACCCTACAATTTGAGAAGTCCAGTCTTAACCTGGAGCAAATTTCTCAAGACCACATCTTTGGAGTTAACCAGTGGCTTGAAAAGTCCGTAATATACTTAAATTGTGTATCTTCAACAACTGTCTCACACCATAACTTAATGTAAATATCCTTAAGAAGTAATGCCCAAATAAAAAAATCTGCTTTCCTTTACCTTAAATTTCACCTAAAAGTTATCTTGTACTTAACACACTTACATAATTAGTACTAATATTTTTACCATAATGACTTACTCCTGATCCTAATTCAGTGTTAATATTTGAGTACTGAAGTTCAAATACCTATGTAAAAATGTTGAAAATTATCCTCTGGAAAACTAAACACCAAACTTGCTCGGTGTGCTGCCCTCTGCTGATTCGTAAGACAAACTTCTTCTGTTTAAAGCACTCCTTAATAATCCCAAAGATCAAGCTGTTCATTACACATGAATAAAATATCACTTAGCTGTAAGAAAAAATTAGACGAAACCACTAAAAGGTCAATTTTACTGTTAGTTTGAAACTGACCTGCAACTCCTACTTGATGTGTAGCATATCCTGGTAATCTGCTGGGTCCCTCTCCCAGCCACAGTGTCAGCGTGGATGAATCCGATTCTGCATGGTGAAAGCAGAAACCCAGGGAAGCAGCAGGGGCAATAAATCGGCTTTGGAGGATGGGAATGTGCAGCCATACCGCTATCCTACCTACTGATCTCCATTGCTGTATTGCAGCTAAAATGCAGATGAGGATAAAAATCTGTAAACATTTTCCAGTGAAAAGAGTGGAAGAAATAAAAAACTCATCTCAGGTGTCACCCCTTCCAAAAAGCCATCCTAAAACATCCACCTCCCTTAGTCGTTAGCTAGGAAGGGCTGGGGGAGGGGAATCCTAAAATGCTCTGTTTATATCACCAGTACAGGAACTATGGTTTTTTTTTTTTTGTAATTAGTACCTTGTTACGGGATTTTTCCAGCAGACTGAATTCCTTGAGGATAGAGTTGGTAATTCATATCACCTGCCACACTGCGTGGCACATAACTGGTGTTCAATATTTGTAGAATGAACAAAAAAACTTGATTTAAACAAAATAAATTGCTGTTCCTTTTAACATCCTTAGTTTTAATCTTCATAAATGACTCTTATGGGCTTCTACTTACACTTTAAGAGTTCTGTCATAAATTTTTTGGCTTATAAATTTCAAGGTAGTTAAAACTCTACGTTTTTTTTTTTTTTAAAGATTTCATTTATTTATTTGACAGACAGAGATCACCCATGAATATAATTTTGGAATTGACATCACACCATATATAATTTACAGCATATCTTTTACTACTTATTATAAACATTTTGCTGTCATTAAAATTTGTAAGGAACATAAGTTTTTAATGACTGTATAATTTTCCTCAGCTAAGTACACCAAAAACTACTTAACGAACCTCTTACTCCTGGATAAATTATTTCTACTTTATAAATAATACCAAGATGAACGTAGATTTTTCTGTTTTGACTTCTGTAAATTCTCTTAAGATTGAACCAGAAGAAAAAGATGACAACATTTGGTCCTCACTAAGCTCCAGACACGGTATATATATTATCTCGTTAAGTTCTCACAGCCTGAAAGGCAAGTATTATCGCTCCTAATTTATGGGTGAAGAATACAGCAGTATTCTCAGGTCATTTTCTCCATCTATCACCTCACTTAATCTTTACAATAATCTTGCAAATTGTGTGCATGTATGGTGGTGGGAAGGCTTGATTATTCATTTAATGGTTAATTTCTTTTTCCGCCTCTTCTCTTCTCCAGCTGTGCAGTGACTCCCTGTTAAGGACCATGTTCTCTACCTCTTTAAAAGGCAGTGGGTCTAATACAGTGACAAACATATGGGAGCCTTTCATAAAAGCTGCTTGATTTGGGACTATGGAGTCAGATCCTTCTCACCCATTTCTTTCTCTGATTTAAATCTTTTTTAAAATTGATGTACAACTACATAAAGGGCACAAATCTTAAGTGTACATTTAAGGAGTTCTGACACATACATACACCTGTGTAACACACTCCAATAAAGATTACAGAACATTTCTAGGACCCCAGGAAATTCCCATATCCTCCCTAATCATTCTAATCAAGTGAAAAGCTAGTTTGACTTAATAACAAAATTTGCACTAGCTCTTAGAGGCAGCATAATGCATTAAGAACAGATTCCAGGGGCGCCTGGGTGGCTCAGTGGGTTAAGCCTCTGCCTTCGGCTCAGGTCATGATCCTGGGGTCCTGGGATGGAACCCCGCATCGGGCTCTCTGCTCAGCAGGGAGCCTGCTTCCCTTCCTCTCTCTCTGCCTGCCTCTCTGCCTACTTGTGATATCTCTCTGTCAAATAAATAAATAAAAATCTTTATATAAAAAAAAGAACAGATTCCAGAGCCAAGGGAAATTAATCTCCCTGTGCCTCAGTACCATCACCTTTAAAATAAAGGTAACAGTATTTACCTCAGGGTTGTTATGAGGATTAAATGAATTAATATTTGTGAAGTTCTTAAGTGTCTAGCAATAGGAATTCATAAATGAAATATTGTATTTAAAAAACTATAAAAAGTATATAGCACTATGTAGATTATAAATTAGTTTCCTAAAATTTATCTTTGATCACCACATGTATCCAGTAAAATAATTAGGGTTGGCATTATTCACCTAAGCAACCTAAGAGGCAAATATTTTTAGTGGTGGTTTGCCTAATGGCTACGCACCGGTCAGAACCCGGGACTTGAAATCTGGATGTGTGACTTTAAACCCAACACCCATGCTTTGCCTTTTAGACTAAGGAAGTGCTTTAACCACCTGGCCACTGACAAGTAACAAGTCTGTGCAATAAACACCTGTGTCTTCCCACACATCGGTAGATATATTAGAGGATGAACATTCGCTTGATTCTTCTATGGCTGATACTGTTGGAGTCAGCAATTATTCACAAGTAGGATAGAAAATGCGGTGAAGAGCCAAGTAGTTTGGGTAGGAGAATGATTAAAGAATGAACTAGCTGAATTATATTTACATAGATGCTCATTTGCCATATTCCTCATTATCTGAAGTTTTCTTTGAGTGACAGGATCTTTCCAATGCTGAATTTCCGTGCTAGGCCTTCAAGAACCTTCAGGGGCAGTCTGATAAACTCTGAACCAAATCACCGGCTTCTCTCAAAGTGAAAGCGCCTCCATCTAAGCTGTCTTTCCTATCTTTAGACTTAAGTTCAAGGAAAGCAGAGTTTTCTTATTGAAGACTGAAAGCGCCCACTACCCTCCCTGGTTAATCATAAAAGATTTGTTGCTTTGTCTCTAGCAAACTCCAGTTTTTTTTTTTTTTTAAATTTTAATTTTTATTTATTTTTTTGACAGAGAGATCATAAGCAGGCAGAGAGGCAGGCAGAGAGAAAGGAGGAAGCAGGCTCCCTGCTGAGCAGAGAGCCCGATGCGGGGCTCGATCCCAGGACCCTGAGATCATGACCCGAGCCGAAGGCAGCGGCTTAACCCACTGAGCCACCCAGGCACCCCGCAAACTCCAGTTCTTGATGCGTCAGCCTGACCCAATTGGTGTACAAAAATGACCACTCTGGTCCATTCATTGTTCACCACCCGTATAGCGTTGTCTCGGGCAAAGTGCCCCGCAGAACGAAGTCCCGGTAAATATTAACACTACTGAGCGTTAAGTATGTGGTAGAGGCCAAGCTAAGCACTTTATATGCATTACCCTACGTAAACCCCCAGCAATCCTATGCGTTACTAACCGGTTTTATGGAAGGGTAAATGATAGTTTACAGAACTTGTGGAAGGTCACACACTAGGAAGTTAATCAGAAACTAGGGCTGCCGATCAGCAAGTCTGGGATAGTTAAAATTTCAACCAAGTGCCTCAGAAACCTCCCAGCAAAGGGCATAAGAAGGAAACAGGGGAAGTTGGTACGGGTCATGCCTGCCCTCTCTCCCTAGGACTCGGTACTTGATTGACGGAGACCATGTTAGGCGGATGGGGGCCCCGGTTACTTTATTAGAAAGGTTCCGGAGCCAGGGAACCCCACGGCCCAGGCACACTTGCCCTGCAAGCGCCTCTGGAATGAGGCGGCGTCCAGGCGGTCCAAGGCGCCGAGCCGTGCCAGGCGCACCGAGACGCCCCCGAATCTGTCCAGCTCTCCCCGCAGTTCTTCCGCTCCGGCGGGAGGGTCCCACCTGCAACCCGGACCCGAAGCCCTGCGGTGCCCGGCCAACAGCCTTGTGCTGCAGATCCGCAGGAGCACTGCGCGCCGAAAACTCCCGCTAGTTAGAGGCGGCATTTACGCGTTGGCGTCCCACCGCTAGCTCGGCCCTTAAATCAAGTTTCCTTTGAGTTCCCAGAGCGGAGGTCGCTCCCGTAAATATTAGAAGAGTGCCATCCGAAAGTTGTGCTAACGTTACAACTTTTTTTTTTTTTTTTCCCGGCGCTATATCGAAGTAACCGCGAAGTCCTGTCCACCAGCTCCTCTCAGAAATTTTCCCGGTTCCAGAAAAGCCAGAGAGAAACTTTTCCACCACTTTCTTTTTCTAGTTTAAGTCAACAGACGTTTGTTCAGGGATAGGAAAGGCGGGAAGAAGTACTGCGCTCCAGTTGGGGGATTACGGTGGAGGGCGGAGTCTCGTTGACTTCTGCCCCGGAAGTTTTTCTTCCAGAGACACGAGCACGTTGAGCCGGCTTTGCGGCAGCCTTTCCTAGGCTGCATTGTGATCATGTCTTCCAAGAAGAACAGAAAACGGCCGAATCAAAGCGCAGACAATGCTTCAACCTCGCCCTCTTCTGCTTCCTCTCTTTTGGGGCCCTCGGCATCTTCTGCTGGGCCAGGAGCGGCGGCAACGGCCGGGATTCTGGTTGTGACCAACTTCTTAGAAAAGGGTAAAGCGTTCTGGGTGGGAGACCTGAGACGGAGGGGCGGCAGCTTAAGACGTAGACCTTTAGGTGATGCCGCCTTTAAGGTGCTGAGGCTTTTGAAAATTGGGCGACACAGAGGTGTGACAGTGGCACGCAAGTTTGTACACCCGAAGTCGTGCCTGCCTTGGAGAAGTTAGGCAGAAACGGCTTATCCGTGGATAAGTCCCGCCATCACTTTTGTAAATTGTTTTGAATTTGTAAATTGAACTTGAAACAACTTTTCCTCGTTTAAGATTTACAGCACATTTAACTGTAAAATTACTTAAAGCTACGAGCATAGGATATATATACCAGAAAACTAAACAGTTCAGTAAAGATGTGGATATATCTTTCCTAAGAGAGATTAATGTGTCTCCAAGAATGAAAGGCTTCAGGATGTGTTCTTTTACACAGATTCTAGTATTTAATAAGAGCTACCGATTACATAGTATTGTTGTCAGTAGTTTGGGTATGTCACATACATATCTCATTTAACCTTCATAGAAGCCCTGGAAGATGGATGCTGTATTATTATGCCTATTTGAGAGAGGAAGGATAGTTAATGTGATTGGCTCCAGGTTCCACAGGTGCCAACTGGCAGGCAGAATTTGACTTTAAAGCCTTTATCCTAGTTCAGAGCTCCCTTGAGTTAGGAGAATGGATTTATCTGAAGATTTAGTTGTTAAAGCTTCTATGTGTGGAAACGGTGTCATAGCTTTGAAAAAATGGAACACCAGCTAAACTGGGGGCAAGAATTTTATGTCTAATGCACACCCTAATGACAATCTTAGAATTAGCACAGTGTTTTCAGTCTCATTTAAGGATCAGAGGATAACTTGTTCTGTCCTGCGTATTTAATCTCTTTCAACTGGATCCTTCCGATTGAAATTTAAACCTGCCGATTTCTCTAAGATCTTAAAACAAAAGTTCCACATTTTCTTCTTACCACCACCCTATCTCTTTCCATCCTTTCATTTCCAAATTTCTTCTCTTTTTTCTTTTTTTTTTTTTTAGATTTTATTTTTAAGTAATCTCCCAACGTTGGACTTGAACTCAAAACCCGAGATCGAGAGTCGCAGGCTCTGCTGACCAAGCCAGCCAGGTGTACCTCATTCCCAAGTTTCATAAATGGAGTAGTCTCTCTCCTCATCTCTCACCTACTCCTTAGTCTATTAAAATTTTGACGTTTAAGTTTTGACAGTATCCCATCATTCTATGGAAACTATCCCTGTCCTGGTCACTGATCATCTCCATGTTCATAAATATAAAGGACAGTTTTTCTTTACTTCCCTTACTTGACCTCTCAGCAACTTTTGGCATTGTCTACCATTTCCTTTTTCTTAAAACACTTTAATTTTGGGGAGTGCTTGGGTGGCTCAGTCAGTTAAGTGTCTGCCTTTGGCTCAGGTTATGATCCCAGGGTCATGGGATCAAGCCCCTCATTGGCCTCCCTGCTCAGTAGGAGGTCTGCTTCTCTCTCTCTCCTCTGGCCCCTCCACCCGGCTTGTGCTCTCCCTCTTGCTCACTCTAATGAAATCTTAACAAAACAAAACAAAACCCACTTTAAGTTTTGGCTATGTGCCCTTAAACTTTCCTAGTTTTTCTCCATCCTTTCGTTGGTAGGTAGATTTTCAGTTTCCTTTGCAGGCTCATTTTCACTTGGCTGCCAAATGTTCCTCAGTTCTTAGTCCTAACACCCTTTTTTCCCTGTATAAATCTTTTTTTTTTTTTTTTTTTTTGGCAGGTTCATCCAATGTCCAGAGTTTTCCGTCTATACTCTAATCATTTTTGAATTTATATTTGTACTTTATACTATTTATGAATCTTGGTTTGTGCACCTTCTAGACCAATACTACTTAAACTCTGTAGGTAAAGTTTTGTGTGTATGTGTGTGTGTGTGTATTTGTTTGTTTAAAGATTTTATTTATTTATTTGGCAGAAAGAGACAGGGAGAGAGGGAACAGAAGCAGGGGTGGAAGAGGGAGAAGCAGGCTTCCTGCCCAGCAGGGGATCCGATGCAGGGCTCTATCCCAGGACGCTGGGATCATGACCTGAGCCAAAGGCAGCTGCTTAAGGACTGAGCCATCCAGGCACCCCTAAATATGGTATGTAGGGGTCGGTTAAGCATCTGCCTTCGGCTCAGGTCATGATCCCAGAGTCCTGGGATCCAGCCCCGCATCGGGCTCTCTGCTTAGCGGGGAACCTGGCTTCTCCTCTCCCTTTGCCCCTCCTTCAGCTTGTTCTCTCTCTCTCTCACTGGTATGTCATAGCACAGCACTGTTGTAAAATACAGTAAAAAGAAATTACTAGAAAAATAAGTTCAAAAATAGAAATTTTTATTAGATTCAACAGATGTAGGATTACTCTGTCCAGTTGTAATAAAAGCTTCTAAACCCTTATTTGTACTTACCCCATCATGACAGTAACAAATAGTTTGCTGACCACACTTTGTATAGCATTGTGCTGTACATCTTTTCTTGGATTTTTCTTCCTTTTTTTTTTAAACATTTTATTTAATTAATTTTTTTTAAAGCTTTATTTACTTATGAGAGAGAGAGACAGAGAGAGAGAACGAGCTGCTGCTTGGTGTAGCCTACTGCCCTGGGAGATCTTGATCTTCCTTACATGGTCCCTTCTTGTCTCTTGACATTTTGCTTATACTCGTTCCTTAGATGGACTATGCTGCCCTCTGTTCAGACCTCTCTGTACAAGCTGTTCTCTTTGCCAGGAATTATTTTCTTTTTCCTCTTTGTTTTGTTAATTCCTACTTTTCCTTTGGATCTGAATTTTTAAACATTACTTCCTTGGAGAAGCATTCTCTGTTTCTTCCAAATTAGATTCCGCTTAATAGGCTCTCTCAGCATTCTCAGTCATTCTTGCATTGTATTAATTTTAGTTTAAAATTACACAGTTACTAAGTGATTGTTTAATAATTCTCTCATCCTATTAGATTATAAGCTCTGTGAGGCCTAGGACCATCCACTTCTGTTCACTTTGTATCCCTAGTGCCTAGAATATTATCTGCTGTGAAGTAGGCATGTAATAAATGTTTGCTGGATGAACCAATGAAGAGGTGATGGTTGTTTGAAATTATCTTTACTAATCTGGCACATGAAGTGCTCAATAAATGTATAGTTAACCAATGGGGAAAGTGGATGTTGAGATGTATTTTTTAAAGTATAGTATTGGAGCAAAGAGGACTGCTGAAAGGAGTTGTGTGGAATACAGCTTGAATAGATTTGAATGCTGTGAGAAAATACATGGAGATATGTTAGGAAATAAGGCCAGTGGATGAGAATTTGAATGTGATTTTCATAAGGAGGAAGTGGAGGTATTTAGAGAACTTGTGATTTGTCCAACCCTGGTGCACAGTGAATGTGCAGGACAGGCTGGAAGGAAGAGAAGAAAACCTAGAATCTTGCCAAGGATTGAATACATCTGTGAGGTACTTATCAAGAGGGAAGGGTAATTCATTGAGGTTTAGGAAGAGAGAAGTGGCAGAAACTGAACCTTATGTGATCACCAAAAGGATGCTTTGGTGTTATTGATGAGTAAACTATGTAAGAGGCCTAATGCTCATAGAAAAGTTGAATTTCTTTTCAGCTTCATATTATGAAATATGCTTATTTTATAAATGTTCAGTACTGTTAATTTTAGCTCCATGAGATGCTTTGTTTTCCTATATTTGTTCAGCTGATGACAGAAGGAAAATACATATATGGGGTAGTTATTTTGTAGTGGCAAAAAATAATTAAATGAGACATGGTTCTTGGTTTTGCTTTCATTTACTTTGTTCCTTTTAAATTACAAAGTATTTGTGTTTTTATTATTAAGGAACGCTAATATTAGAGAACTATGATTATGGTACATGTGTCTAAAAATAAATTTTCTAATACAGCTTGTGACAGGCTAAAATTTCATAAGTGTTTCATGGATTTTGTGCTGAGAAGAAAAAAACTGTGTAGTCACCTACTATGTTCATTGATTTCATGGAAATTTATTATGTAACTTCTTTTTTAAATTTTTAAAAAAAGATTTTTATTTATTTGACAGAGAAAGACGAGAGAAGGAAAACAAGCAGGGGGAGTGGGAGAGGGAGAAACAAGCTTCCTGCTGATCAGGGAGCCCATGCAGGGCTCAGTCCCAAGACCTTTGGGATCACAGCCTGAGCCAAAGGCAGATGTTTAAGGGCTGAGCTACCCAGGCGCCCCTGTTATGCTGCTTCTATATTTGATGCACTCCTGGGCATTGGAGATACAAAGATGAATTTGACCCAGTTTGTGCCCCAAAGCAGCATATGGTTTAGGAGAAAGATTATAAAACAAATGTATATTATGATGATAAATGCTAATATTTGGCAGCATAGGGTGCTGGAAGAATCAGAGGAAGGACCAAATATGGACCTTGAGGAAGTGGAGGGGGCAGGGTGGACATGTTAGCATATCATTTTCAGAGGTGTTACCAGCTGGGTCCCCTTCGTGGCCAAAAGTTGAAAACAATAATGGTCATTTTAGTCTGTTTGTGCTTGCCTAAGGAATAAGACCTGTGCTATTATCTTACCCACGTATTCTTGGGATTAAAAAAGAAAAATATCTGACTGGTATCAGGTGGATCAGAAGTGGAAATGTAATTTGACCCTCCAGAACTAAATGCCAGTTTCCCATCTCAAGTCTTTGAATACCAGTAGTTGACTCAACTAGAATCTGTAGTACAAAATGTTACTATGCGAATATGAAAAGACTATTGCAGGTATGTTCAGTTTTTAAAGAAATTAGAGTTTATTTTTCTTAAAGGGGGAAAACTAATACCTATCCCATAAGACATATTTTTTTACTTGGCGCTCATATTGTCAGTCAGTGGACCCTCAAAAAGGTTTGGTTTTAAGTCTTTTTGTTAAAAAGAAAAAAGAATTGGAACTGGTTTCTCTAGGGTATGGTAAGTGCATTCATGTGGTTATGTGGTTAGAAGATTTTTATTTACACCAAAAGAAAGCAGGCTTTAACCTCAGCTATAAAATAGTATGAAAATAATTTTCTTTCCCTTTTGGTAGATGACAAAGTTCCTAAAACATTCCAGAATTCCCTCGTTCAGCTTGGACTCAACACTATGAAATCTGCAAATATATGTATAGGTCGACCAGTGTTGCTTACCAGTTTGGATGGAAAACAAGAGGTAAGAGTCTTTTTCATTTCCTTAATTTAGAAAAATCTGAGATTTTTTTACTGTGATTTTCAACAAAGCAGTAATAAGTGAAAAACTATATTTTAAAAGATCCTTTCATCAATATAAACTTTTCCTTCCTTTGATATCTGTGACTATCCTGGGAATAGCAGCCCGTAAATGTCATAATGTAGAGAGAGGCCTTTTCTCCTGAGGTAGTGACACACATAGTATCTGCCTTATATATATTTTTTTTCACAGAAATGCTGTTGGGGAGTATGAAAGTCATCTCTTCTGTATACAAATATTTTATTGCCCTTCCTGTTTTCAGCTGTTTGTTCTTGCTACTATTCATCATACTTGAGGCTGAAAGCCCAGAATCTCGCCTGGTTCTGCCCTGCTGCCGACCTCTGCCTCTGCCATTTCCTCTGCTGCTTCAGTAGCCAGGGTACTCTCATTCAGCGAGGTCCTCCGAAAATGATTTGAAATCTGTTATGTGCTGGGGCGCCTGGGTGACTCAGTTGGTTAAGCAACTGCTTTCAGCTCAGGTCATGATCCCAGAGTCCTGGGATCGAGTCCCACATTGGGCTCTCTGCTCAGCCAGGAGCCTGCTTCTCTCTCTACCTGCCACTCCCCCTGCTTGTGCTCTCCTGCTCTTAATCTTAAAAAAAAAAAAAGCTGTTTTGTGCTGATGGCACACCTTTCATTCTTTTCATTATTCTTAAAAAGAAAAAAAAAGTCCTTTGCTGTGTCTTGTGGAAGACTATAAATATGTGAGCTCAGCCCACTATTTGGAGCTAGAAGTCTTTGCTTCTGTCCCTTAACATTTAATTCTGATGAAATCCAGGTTCTCATGAAGTTCTTGTACCAGGTCCTTCACTATTTCCTGGATGTATTTTATGCTTCAGGCCAGATTACCTTGCAGTTAGTTTGTCTTTAGTATTTTTTCCTATTTTCTATTTATTACATGTTAATGCCTTTGTCTCTTTTCCTAAATTACCTTTCAGATATTCAAATCATTTTCACTGTGGGTTCTTTGCTAATCTTCACAAGAAGATATAATTTTTATCTTAAAAGTTTTTTTGTAACTTGTCAGGTTGTAACTCCTTGGGGTTAAGGACTGTGTTTTGCAGAGCCATATGATTAGCTGGGCTTAGTTTTCTGCTTTATAAATTAATGATAATCTGTGAATATTTTTTTTCTCGTATTTTTGTTTCCTGTGTTCTGGGCAGGTCTATACGGCCTGGCCTGTGGCAGGATTTCCTGGAGGCAAGGTTGGCCTGAGTGAAATGGCACAAAAGAATGTGGGTGTGAGGGTTGGTGATGCCATCCAAGTCCAGCCTCTGTTGGGTGCTGTGCTACAGGCTGAGGAAATGGACCTGGCACTCAGGTTTGTCTCTTTTCTTTGGTGACATTTTGGATCAGTGCTGCCTAGTAGAAATAGAACAAGAGTCACAAATGTGAACCACATATGCAATTTTGCATTTTCTGGTAGTCACATTTAAGAAGGAAAATGAAATTGGTGAAATAGTTAACATTTAATTTAATCATTATTTAAGTATTATTTAATATTTAACTAGTTATAAAATTTTAACTTATAGTAACTATAAAAAACTATTAATAAGATACTTTTCAAACTAAGTCTTGAAAATCCAGTGTGTGTGTTATACTTGTAGCACATCTCAATTTGGACCAGCCACATTTAAGTGCTTGATAGCCTCACGGTGAGTGGCTGGTGGTCTGCTGTATTAGCACAAGCTAAATGAGTCCACCCAACGTATGGACTAGAGACTCTCTGGTATCCTGTGGTTAGAGTATGCCCTGATACTTAGGCGAGAGGAGTTAGTATTAATGAATATTTAACAACGGTGTTCATCTTGTTTAACAGTGTAATCAGGGCTGTTGTGAAGGAGGGAGTAGAGTACTGTGAATAGGCAAGAAACAAGTTTTCATCAAGACTGTTCCAGGGATGCTGGGTGGCTCAGTCAGTTAAGCCTGCAGCTCTTGGTTTCAGCTCAGGTTGTGATCTCATGGGTCATGAGATTGAGCCCCCCACCCTCCCACGGGCTCTGCCGCTCTGTGAGGAGTCCACTTGAAGAGTCTCTCCCACAACTCGTGCGTGTGCTCATGCGCTCTCTCTGTCAAATAAATAACTCTTGGGGGCGCCTAGGTGGCTCAGTGGGTTAAAGTCTCTGCCTTTGCCTCGGGTCATGATTCCAGGGTCCTGGGATCGAGCCCCATATTGGGCTCTCTGCTCAGCAGGGAGCCTGCTTCCTTTCCTCTCTGTCTGCCTCTCTGCCTACTTGTGATCTCTGTCTGTCAAATAAACAAAATCTTAAAAAAAAAAAAAAAACTCTTTAAAAACACCAAATATCTTCAAGCAAAGTACCTGATATTTTAACTCTGTGATTATTCAATCCAGTAAAATAGTTATTTCTATCAGTTTTTGAAATGTCCTTTAACAAAGGCTAATTGAATCACCTTATCAATATAGTTAACCTTTATCTTTCATCCTCTTGGATACTCTGTATCTAATAGGATTGTAACTCAGTTTGCATATGCAAGTCTTACCAAAATTTGTTTATAAAAAGAATCTTTTGATACTTTAATACTACCTAACAGTTTTGGGGATGTGTTTACTTTATATGCAAGAATCACAAAACATTTAACAATCATTAACTTTATTTTTTTAAAAAATTCTATTTATTGGGGCACCTGGGTGGCTCGGTGGGTTGAGCCTCTGCCTTCGGCTCAGGTCATGATCTCAGGGTCCTGGGATCAAGCCCTTTGTCGGGCTCTCTGCTCGACGGGGAGCTGCTTCCCCCTCTCTCTCTGCCTGCCTCTGCCTATTTGTGATCTCTCTCTGTCAAATAAATAAATAAAATATTTTTTTAAAAATTCTATTTATTTATTTGAGAGAAAGAGCGGGCGCACAAGCCGGGGGGCTGGGGTGCGGGGCAGAGTAGGATGGAGAAGCAGACTCCACACTGAGCAGGGAGCCTCACTTGGGGCTCAGTTCTAGGACGCTGGGATCATGACCTCAGCTGAAGGCAGACACTTAACTGATTGAGCCACTCAGGTGCCCCTCATTAGCTTGATTTTATTGTTTTCTTTTGCTACTTTTGTAGATTCCAAGCTTGAGCTTCAGCATATATATATATATATGTATATATATGTATGTGTATACATGTATACGTGTATGTGTGTGTGTATTTATAAGCCAGGAAACTTTTTTCAGAGGAATTAATAATACTTTAACAATAAAATTAAAGAGGAGACGAGAACTCAGCATGTGTTGTGCACCAGCTGTGTACGAGCACACACATGCACACACACTTTTCCCTCTTTTCTCATTTAATCCTCCTTCAAAATGCCCGTATTGCCCCTTTCTTAAAGATGAGGAAATGGGCTCCATTATTATATGGGTTAGGTAGTAGTTCTACTCAGATGAAATAATATTAATCTTTAGACTGTTTTGAGGCAGTGCTTCAGGTTGCAGTCATCAGTTCACTGGATTTTTTTGATGATTTTTTTGTGACCTCTTGAGGGCACAGCAGTCTTAGGTGATAATGATTGTCTGCTGTAGAGGAACTGTATGTTTTAAAAGGAAGCTTGTTTTTTTTTTTTTTTAAAGACTTTATTTATCAGAGAGAGAGGGAGATAGAGAGCATGAGTAGGGGGAAGGGCAGAAGGAGAGGGAGAAGCAGGCTCCCCACTGAATAGGGAGTCTGATGTTGGGCTCAATCCCAAAACCCTGGGATTATGACCCAAGCCGAAAGCAGGTGGAAGCTTGGTTTTTAAAATTTTTCTGAAAAAAAAACAAAAAAACAAAAAAAAACCCCTTGTGTTTTAAATGCAGCAGCAGAGTTTAGATAAGAAATTTAATTTCCAATAAGAAAAATCAGTTGTTTTATTCTGCTGATTAAATCCTTCAATTGCTTCTGAAAGATTTATTAGTGAGGTTAGAGCTCCTTCTAGTGGAAGTGATTTTATCTGCACCCATTCTTTTTTTAAAAGCAAAACTTGTTATTTTTTACTTTTCTTATACACATTTGCAAGTATCTTCTGTTCAGAGTTTAATAAATAGGAATGGTTTAAGTAAGTATAACTGGTTTCAGAGTTCTATAAACAGAAGTGAATTTAAGCATTTAAGGAGCTACAGTTTCCTACATAGTCTGTATATATATTTGATTTGAAATTTCTTTCTTCTGTTTTTCTCTCTCTCCTTTATATGAATATACAGTCAGTTTTCATTATTAGCAGTATGTTCTATAAAATTGCTGTGAACACTACATTAGCAAATACTGAACCGTTGCTCCTAGGGGTATGTATGTTTACATATACATGGAATATATGTTTATGTTTAATATTACATGTTTATATTTAAATGCATATTTAATGTATATTATGAATCATATTAATAACATTAATATATTTGGTGCATATTTAATATACAAAAATATGTATATCTTATATACATTATAATCTTAAAACAACTTGTTCTGATAGATTTTATCTTTTTTATTTTATAAAAGAGAAGCACTAGTTTAGAAGTGTTATGTGACTTGCCTGAGGCCACCTCACTAACAGATGTCAAAGTTGGGATTCAAATCTCCAGCTGGTACAGGAGCTGGGACTTTTTGCTGTACACCACACTGCCTCCTGCTATCTCTACTCTCCATCCTCTTGTTATCTCTGAAAGAATTGAAATAAGAGTACTTTCTCGGTTTCAGCTAGGAAAGTGCTTAGCGACTTGAATTTTTTTGCCTGTTCTGTGCATGTCTATGAATGACTAGGAAAGCTCTGCTGGTATTGATTTTAGGGTTACAAATAAATTTTAGCAAGTAGGTGAATCTGGAAATAATGAAGTTGACTATATAGGTTTTGTTTTTGCTAATACAGTATTTGGAGAACAAGGCTTAGATTTGGACTAGATGGGTCTGCTAATATACCTCTTTCTGAGCTAAACTATTACTTCTCCACTGATCTCTGGCAGAGCTCACAACTGTAGGCCTCCTGTGCTAATGTGGGCTACTTGCATGTGGGGAAGAAGGAAAAATGCTCATATTCTGAGAACTCTCCAAGAACTTGTTTCTTTACAAGTGTAATGATTTTTAGATATACCTATTTGTACTCAAGCAGCCTTCTAGGAAGACAGTCATTAGTAGGAGAAGGGGTTCTCATATTTCCCTTTCTGGAGAAAGGTATGTCCTTTCTCTAGAAGTACATTCCATTATACCATTACTCTCCTTTTTTCTTATCTCTACCTTTTCAGGTAATATCCTATAAAGGACTTAATTTTCCTTAAAGTTGATTTATAAATTGTAGAAAGGAAATGAAGTAAGCTATTAATAAAAGCCCAAGCTAGGCAGTTTCAGAAAGGGAATGATTAATTTAGGCCAGTGTTTTTCAAATGTTTTTTGGCTAGGACACACAATAAAAAATACACTTTGTTGTGATTCATTGTATGCATACATCCACAGATACAGGGCACATATGCACTCACGTGTGTAGCTGTATACATGAGTATATAGATGTGTGTGTGTAAGATGTGTATGTATAAGAAAGTAATGCTTTTCTAAGCGGTATTTTCCCTTTTTATGTGTGGTGTACTTTGACATTTTGTATTCTATAAAAAAAAAATGCTGGATGGGATTGACTGAAATGATTTCATGATCCACTAATGGATGGTTCTCTAAATTTTAAAGAACATTGATTTAAGTCATTAGAATACCAAATTGCAAGTGATATTTTCATGGCTATTAGAAGTATCTGAGAAGCATAAATTATTCCCAAATTGTATAAACCATTTCCAGTTTGTAAATTATTCTTTTGACTAGGTCTATAGTACAGCTGTGTACATGTAATTTTATATTACATTTAGTCTCTGGTATACTTAATTCTGATTTTTATTTCCTCCACCTTTTATAGTGACAAAAATGTGGACATTAATGAAGAACAACTGGCTGGTTGTCTTCTGAGAAAGCTAGGTAAATAGTTTTTTAAATTGTAAAAAGCAAGGTAGCAGTAAATAAAGTAATGTGTCTTTGAGGTCTTGTATAAATCATACTTTTATTCAACATAATGTGGAGTGTTCTTCTCAATGAATTAATGGCCTTTTGGGACAGGAATTTTTTCTCCCCAATTAATTGATTGGCACTTAAGCATTGAAGAGAATATTTGACTTATCTATGGATAAAATCAGTGGGAGAACTGATACTTTTTAACCCTTGAGCTCTTCCTCTTTCCAGTGAGAAATGTTATCTTGGAGTATTAGTTAGGTGTGCCATGTTAGGTCCGTTTATTATTGGATGTGGAATGCCAGTCTATTTGTTGATATAGTTGATAGAATCCTAGATTTATTGAGTGTGGAGAATTTTAAAGAATTATCTTGTCGTTCTGTCTCCAGATAGTGTTCTATCAAATGGGAATTGTCTCCTTTTTATGGCAATTATTTTATTAATACTCTTTGATTTAGTCTTCTCAGTCAGATAGTTTTGTTAACAGATGGAATAAGTTGCGTTTAAACATGAAATGGGTGAAAAGTTATGCTAACACATATATTTAAAAAATTATTTTCTAGATGGCAAGATTGTTTTACCAGGCAACTTTCTGTATTGTACATTCTACGGACGACCATGCAGACTGCAAGTGTTGCGAGTGAAAGGGACAGATGGCATGATATTGAGAAGGCCTCAGAATGATTCTGACACTGATGCCCAGGGAATGGCCTATGAACAGTCCAACATAGAAACCAGTACCCTGGATGTATCCCTACAGCTAAGCCAGTTAGATCTGGAAGAGCCTCGAGACCCAACATCAAGCAGTACTCCCTGCAAACCAGTAGATGACAAAATGTTAGATAAAACTAGTGACATTTTGTCGGATGTTACACAGAGTCCTGGGAGCAGCAGTGGACTTGGACTAGGGGAAGTCACAGGACTTAAGTGTAGTTTTAATTCAGCCAGAGGAGAAAATGAGCAACTTGTCAATGAAGAGAGATTGCTAAAGTCAGCATGTGTGGGAACAAAGTGCAACACTGATATTTTTTATTTTATATCTTCAACAACAAGAGTCAATTTTGCAAAGATTCGTACAAATTCAAAAGTGCAAGAGGACCACTTCAAAGTAACTTATGGCATGATAGGAGGCTTAAGTAGTCAGCTGAAAGCGATTAGAGAGATGATCGAATTGCCTCTCAAACAGCCTGAACTTTTCAAGAGTTACGGTATGATTTCTTCAGTGTATTGCACCAGAAGTATTAAATTCAAACAAAAAGCAGTTGGCACATTCCACTTATGTAATAATTGCTCACCCTCTTTTCCTGGTTTTCTTTCCTGAATGGTAGGTATGGTAGGAGGTGTGAGTTGCTTTCTGAGATATCAGTTAAGTGAGCCTTTTTCCGTGCTTAATCTCTTTAGGTTGTAATGTGAGTTAGTTGCAGCCTTGTCTCTTCTAATTGCATACTTCCACAGTTGTTTGTATTGGATCTAGAATTAGTATCTTGTCATTCTAGATCAGCTGTAATGACCAAAGAAGTAAACCAAACTTTCAAATATGTTAGATAAAACTTCTCTGTTAGGAAATATAACTCTGTGCGGATTTCTTTGCATTGAAGCAAGTGGTTAAGGGAGTGATTGGCTTGAAGGAAACTCAGGGCTACCTCTGTGTGGTAACTGCCCAGATGCTCTGCATGTATTTGATGCCTACAGTTTGGTGCTTCTTTCTCTGCCTTTTCATTTTTCATGAAACTTTATATATAAAAATATATGAACCCTTTGACTGACATTTTGCTAGTAATGCTTATGTAATCTAAGATGACTAGTTGGGTGAAAATTAGGATTGATGGCTTGCTTTGGGTGGCCTTGTTCTTGTCTGAGCTTTGTGTTCTGATCATTGAGCTGTGCTGTGTGGGATGGGGCGTAGCAATTATGTGGCTGTCCAGCCAGTTTTTCACTAGTGTTCCCAGCCTGGTTGGGTCTAGAGAGAGGGAGAGAGAGAGAAAGTCATTTCTTGAGATCAGTGTTTGGCTAGTTAGTACATTTTTGGAGGAGGGGGGCAGGGGCAGGAGGTCTGACTCTTACTTTAGTTTTGTGATACAAGGTAAATTTATATTTTATAACTCATATTTGCAGTCATATGATAACACAAGAAACCTAGTAATGCTGAATCCATTGTTCTCTTCTTTTTCTTCTAGGAATTCCCCCTCCTAGAGGAGTGTTACTCTATGGCCCGCCAGGTACTGGAAAGACAATGATTGCCAGGGCGATTGCTAATGAAGTCGGAGCCTATGTTTCTGTAATTAATGGTCCTGAAATTATAAGCAAGTAGGTGCATAATTTAATGGAATAAACAGTGTTATTAAATACTTCTTAAAGGTGATTTTAAAAAATGACTGCATAGCATTCTGTCTGGATATTTCATATGTGAAAATAATTTAAATTTGCTTTTGGTTGTGTATACAAATTAAGTTTGGAAAATAATATTTGAAAGTAAGTTTAAGTACTCTGGAAGTATTTGAAAAGTTAGATGAGCTCTTATAAACGAAACTTTAAAAACATTAAGCGTTGATTCTTAAATGCATTTTATTTGTTACAGGTTCTATGGGGAGACAGAAGCAAGGTTACGTCAGATATTTGCTGAAGCCACTCTACGGTATTTACATGTAGATTTGTAATTAGTAATCTAATTAGTAACTAATTTGTAATTAGTAGTCAAGGCTATGTTTAAGTAGAGTTACTAACACGTTATATGAAACATGAAAGAACACTACAAAAATAATAATGATAGCTTTAGAAATGACTGTAAATCTAATGAAGTTGTATTTCATCTATTTTTATCTAATATTGCATTTTCCTGTTTTGTAAGTTTGATCAATGAGTTATTGAATTACCTGAAGTAGGAGAATTAAGACACTGTTGTATGGTAAATCATATGATTTTACTTCAGATATGCATTTCTGATGTTCTTTCTTTAGAGTGCCTATGGTACTTTAGGATATTCAGTTTATCTAGTTACTTTAGTAGAGTGTATTATAGTATCCCTTTATGCTTTTTTCTTAAATTATAGTTTGCTTCAAAGGGACAAATCTTTTGCTCTTTAAAAACAATTTTTATTGATTATTCCTCAGTTTAGGCTACCATATTACATTGCAGGGAGTATAAGAATGTGGCCTATAACTTGGTCTAATATATTATTCATAATAAGGCTATGTCTTTGCCATTGTTTTGGCATTTAACTAGCATAATTCTGCTCTCATCAAAAGAACTATTTTTTTTAAGATTTTATTTATTTGCGATAGAGCAAAAGCAAGTGAGAGAGAGAGAGCAAGAGAACACAAGTGTAGGGGGAGGAAAAGGGGCAGAGGGAGAAGCAGGCTCTCCACTGAGCAGAGAGCCTGACACAAGGCTCATCCCAGGAGGGATCATTATCTGAGCTGAAGACAGACTCTCAACTGACCAAACCACCCAGGCGCCCCGAAAGAACTTTGATTTTTAAAGTTGTTTTTTCCCAGAGATCGTATATGAAATAAGCTAGTCCCTTATAAGGTTTGTAGTCCCAATACTGAAAATTTGAGACCCAGTGGTATACTGTATTGTGTAGTGTGTTTTCATTGTTGTTTTGTTCCTTGCAGTTGAATCTCTCTTTTGTGAGAGAATGCACATCTTTTATGGGAGAACTGATCACTTTGAAAGTTCTTTTTTTAATAGACCAAAAAAAAAAAAAGAGAGAGAGCACATTTGGAATTTCTGTACCTTGGACTTTACATCTGCTCCAGGGAACATTTCTGGCCTCAGATTCTGAATTGATGCAGTCATAACAATTTACTGGGCATTAGAGGGCAAGCTCTGTTTGGGCATAGACTTATCTCATGAGCAGTAGACTATTCTTAGTACTCTGCTTTTTATTGTTCAGATGTGCTAGAATGTGATGAATTAATAATTTGGGCTAGAATTAATGTAAGGTTTTTCAGTTTAACATCCTGTTGCCTTTGTCTTTAATATTATTAACTGAGTCCTGATTTTGATACATTGGATTTCTTTTTTTTTAATTAAGTTTTTATTTTAATTCCAGTATTATTTACAGTGTTGTATTAGTTGCAGGTGTACAACAGTGATTCAACAGTTCTGTGTGTCACCCTGTACTCCTCATGACAATTGCCCTCCTTAATCCCTATTAAGGGATTAATAGGGATTAATAGTCATCTATTTCACCCTTCCCTCTGGTAACCATCAGTTTGTTCTCTATAGTTAAGAGTCTGACTTTTGGTTTCTCTCTCTCTCTCTCTCTTTTTTTCCCCTTTGCTCATTTGTTTTATTTCTTAAATCCAACAGATAATCGTATGGTTTTTGTCTGTTACTTATTTCACTTAGGGTTATACTTTCTAGCTCCATCCATGTTACTGCAAATGGCGAGCTTTCATTCTTTTTGTGGTTGAATAATACTCCATTGTGTATATATACCGTATCTTCTTTATTTAGTTATCAGTTGGTGGACACCTGGGCTGCTTTCCTAATTTGGCTGTTGTAAATAATGCTGCTATAAACACAGGGGGGCACATACCCCTTTGAATTAGTGTTTTTTTTTTTTTTTAAAGATTTTATTTATTTATTTGACAGACAGAGATCACAAGTAGGCAGAGAGGCAGGCAGAGAGAGAGAGAAGATGAAGCAGGCTCCCTGCGGAGCAGACAGCCCGATGCGGGGCTCGATCCCAGAACCCTGGGATCACGACCTAGGCCGAAGACAGAGGCTTCAGCCCACTGAGCCACCGAGGCGCCCCTGAATTAGTGTTTTTGTGTTTTTTGGGTAAATACCCAGTAGTGTGATTGCTGGGTTGTAGGGTAGTTTTATTTTTAACTTTCTGAGGAACTTTCTTAGTAGCTGCACCAGTTTGCATTCTGACCAACAGTGCATGAGGGTTGCTCTTCCTCCACATCCTCAACTACACTTGTTTTATGTGTTTTTGATTTTAGCCATTCTGACAGCTGTGAGGTGATAGCTCATTGTAGTTTTGATTTGCATTTTCCTGTTAAGTGATGTTGGGCTTCTTTGCATGTTGCCTGTTAGTCATCCATATATCTTCTTTGGAGAAATGCCTGTTCATGTTTCTGTCCATTCAGTTGGATTGTTTGCTTTTTGGGTGTTGAGGTGTTATCAGTTCTTTATACATTTTGGGTAGTAACTCTTACTGGATATGTCATTTGCAAGTATCTTCTTCCATTAATTTTGTTGTTTGTTTCCTTTGCTCTGCAGGAGCTTTTTATTTGATGTAGTCCCAATAGTTTATTTTTGTTTTTATTTCCCTTGTGTCAGGAAACATATCTAGAAAAATGTTTCTATGGCTGATATCAGAGAAATTACTCCCTGTGCTCTCTTCTAGGATTTTTATAGTTTCAGGTCTCACATTTAGTTTTTTAATCCATTTTAGTTTTTTTTTTTTTTAAAGATTTCATTTATTTATTTGACAGAGAGATAGAGAGTGTACAAGGAGGCAGAGCAACAGGGAGAGGGAGAGGGAGAAGCAGGCTCTCCACTGAGCAGAGAGCCCGATGTGGGGCTTGATCCCAGGATCCTGGGATCAGACCTGAGCCGAAGGCAGCCGCTTAACTGACTGAGCCACCCAGGCACCCCTAGATTTATTTTTGTATATGATTAAGTTTCATTCTTTTGCATGTGCATTTCAACTAAAAAATTAAACGTATTCAGTTTCAACTGAAATGCAATAAATCAAATTTAAAAATCAGGTGTATTTTAAAGAATTTATTTTACTTGTTTGTTTTTAGGCACCCATCAATTATTTTTATTGATGAGCTGGATGCACTTTGTCCTAAAAGAGAAGGGGCTCAGAATGAAGTGGAAAAGAGAGTGGTAGCATCGCTGTTAACATTGATGGATGGTATTGGTTCAGTAAGTATAGCACCAGTATCAACTCTGTGTAAGAAAGGGTTGGCTTCTAATAATATATGTATGTAGTAGCAAAAGCTATTAAATATGTCTGAGTTTTGGGGTATTCTAGGGTAGGGAATAATATTAACCATAAAAACTAAAGGAAAGACCCATAAAATAATCTTCTTCAGCAGATATCTTAGTAACTTCTAGGAGGATATACTGCCATGTTTTTCTAGCATATAAAATAATAATATGCAATGATGGATTTTTTTTTTTTTGGTAGTTATCGTATTAACTTAAAAACCTGAAACAAAAATCATTAAGGATCAGATCAATAAGAAATTTCTTAAGTTTTATATACACACGTAAAAATGGATTCTTTTAAGGCTTTAAGTTGGACAAGTGAAAGAAATGAGTGAGAATAATGGAAAATATGTTTGTACAACGTTTAAAAGGAATCCACCCATGTTACCAGATTCTCTGATAAGGATACATTTGCATGTTAATAAAAACTATGTGCTGATTATGAAAGGAAGATCCATAGGAGTATGACAGGAATGAAGAAAAATTCTCTCAGACCCCTGACAGCCATTTACCAGAATACATTTCTTATTCTGGATTGTAAATAACTCATTTTTTGGAGTCAGGTTAGAACCAAAAGAAATTTTAGAACTCATGTAGTCCCAAACCCTCTTTTTGCACATTAAACAACTGGACAGTTGAAACTTTCTGATTTTTACTACCTATTGGTAGAAACTAAACATGTGAAAATAATGTGAAGGTTGGGTTTTAAGTCTCCATTATTTGTTAACGTGTGTTACAGTTTTTAAAAATTATTTATTTTAGAGAGCACGCACAAGTGCTCGTGAGCACATGTGCGCAGGCAGGGGGAGGGGCAGGGTGAGAGGGAGAGAGAACAATGTTAAGTAGACTCCCCACTGAGCATGGAGCCCAGCGTAGGGCTCAGATCCACAACGCATGAGATCATGACCTGAGCCACAGTCAAGAGTTGGACACTCAACTGACTGAGCCACCCAGATGCCCCAACATGTGTTACAATTTTAAGTGTAACAGAAGAGTTGATACCTGAGGGAGGCTGGATGACCACCTGGTTCTCAGTCTTGGTGCAATAATTTGGTGTGATTATGTCCCAGGTTTGGTTCTCAGCCCTTAAAAATTGGAGACTTCAGTGATGCTAGTATGTTGGGGGTGGCAGGGCTCTGAGGACTGCACCTTCGTAACAACACTAACAAGAGACATACATAAATTGGGATGCCAGTTTGTCCATTTATAATAAGATGTAGAATCATTAAGTGAATCAGATATCTTAGTTTATGGATGACTCTTTCCACCTTGAAGGCAAATATGTATGGAGAGCTGTATTATAATTAGAAGAGTTCTGGTGAGTATGAGATCAGATGGAAGGCTTTATTTTGGAGGCTATTAATTGCTGCCTCTTTCTCTGCTGCTGGGATAGGTCTGCGGTGTACTGGTGGTTTTGCCTGTGGGCAGGACTGGAAGCATGTGACAGGGATGTTAGTATGAAAATGCTTAAGGGCCATTGATTCTAAATTTATAACTTACAGATTTTTTGTAATCCATGCATTTTCTGTTAGCACAGCCAGTATAAGTGAATAGGTTTGAGTTTCCTTACTTTGAATCACGTGTCAGTTAAGTTTGTCCCTGTGAGATTATACATGGGTCATCAGGATAAAATGTCGGATAACTTTCACAGATGGCTGATTATTATCATAGTTCTTTATAACTTGTTCCAAATGTCATTCCTATGTGAAAAATCCATATGTATTCAAGGATGGCTGATGCTCAGGTGTTGGTTCCATCGTTGTCTATATTTCTAGAAATTTAAACATTTTTCAGAATAAAAAAGTACAGTCCACATGTGAATAATATTTTTTAAACAACTGTGTAATAGAGCCTTGTTCTATTTGAATAATATGCAGGTCATAGTCTTTGCCTTCAAGTAGGGGAAAAGGACAACTTAAAGTAAAACAACTATATGGTAAGATATTATGAAAATGGTGACATTTAGTTACCAAAAACGGGAGAGACATCACTTATAGTTGGAAAGGTATGTAGTGGAAAACTTTCTAGGTGAGGGAGTATTTAGGCTGAACTTAGACAAATGGGGGATGAGTAATTAAATTGTGAAGTATAAGACTTAGCAGCATGGACACTTAGAATCTTGTTTATATAGCCAGTGCCAATATATATATATATATGTACACGCACACACACATACACAAAAACATATACCTTTTAGGTATATATACATGGTAATATACATGTATGTATATATTGCTTTTAGATGAATGTGTAATTTATTCTCATTTTATTTTGTAAGGAAGGAAGTGAAGGACAAGTGTTGGTCCTTGGGGCCACAAATCGCCCTCATGCCTTAGATGCTGCACTTCGAAGACCTGGACGATTTGATAAAGAGATTGAGATTGGAGTTCCTAATGCTGCAGATCGGCTAGATATTCTCCAGAAACTGCTTCAAAGGGTACCCCATTTGCTCACTGAATCTGAACTGTTACAGCTGGCAAATGGTGCTCATGGGTACGTTGGAGCAGACTTGAAAGCCTTGTGTAATGAAGCAGGTGAGAGTGCTTTGCTACTGTGAGTCTGTATTGATGGGCTTCATAAATCTGGTTTATTTGCATGCTTATTTCTTAATGGAAATAGCTGATATTTTTTCTAATCATAAAATATGTATTTATTGAAAACTAGATAATTCAGAAAACTATAAAAAGAGAAATAAAAATCACTCATACCTCCTGAAGGTAACCACTATAATAGCACACCTCCTTTCACACTTTTCCTAAGTACACACAGACACACACATACACATATATCATCAGATGCATTAATGGCAGTATCGACGATGACTATTTATTGATACTGTGCTGTGGAAATTAGGGAGGAGAGCCTACAGGTGGATCAGAATTTTGTTAAAGGAGCAGCTTTGTATTTTTTGAAGTGCTGAAAAAGTACTTAGCAAAATCTAAGAATTCTGTGCTGCAGAGTATGTGATGGTGATGTTTAAGTCTGAAAGTGTATAAGGGCTGTGAGTTGACTCTTGGACTTTAAGAACGTCACTATGGCATAAACTGTCTTTGCTTTGGAAGCCCTTAAGATCTTTTAACATTTTTGTAATTTTTCAGAGTAATTTTAACCATGAAAAATGTTGTGCCCATGAAAAATCAGGGCAGTTTTTATAAGCTATTGAAATATTTCATCAGGCAAATAAGTATTTACTGAAAAAAATATCTGATTGTTGTTTTTGTTTTCATTTGTTTGTTTTTTGGTCCTAAGAGAATGTGTTTATTTTCTGGTAACCTCTAAAGGCTGGGCATATACCTCCAAGCAAACCTGGTTTGCCGGTAATCCTAGGTTCCTTAAATTTATTCCCTTGGGTATATATTTCTAGGTCCTTTTATACTTCAGAAGGAATTTTTTTCTGTTGTTGTGTTCTGTTGTTTCCGTTTGTGACCTATCCAGCATTTTCAAAAGGTTAAGTTTTAAAAAAGTTTAGCCCCTTTAGGTAATGGGAGAAATGGAATTTTTGAGTTGGAGCTTTAGTTATTTTAGAGATTTAGTATAGAAATATGGTAACTTCTTCTGGATTATGGATTCATAGTTAATATAGTAGGCTTTAAAAACCCTTCCTTTAGTCCTTTCATCTTTCTAATCTGGCTCGATACATGCAGAGAAGAGAATATAGAACAAAAAACAGGTTGGGAAAGAAAACCTGGAAGGGATATTTAGGGTTCTTCTTTTTTTTTTTTTTTTTTTAAAGATTTTATTTATTTATTTGAGAGAGAAAGAGAGCACGGTGGGGGTTGGGGAGGACCAGAGGGAGAAGCAGACTCCCCGTGCTGAGCCAGGAACCTGACGTGGCACTCCATCCTGGGACTCCAGGATCATGACCTGAGCCAAAGGCAGTCGCTTAACCAACTGAGCCACCCAGGCACCAGAGGTTTAGGGTTCTTTGAATATCTTACTCTTGGTGGAGAAAATCAATTTTGTTTTATTCTTTTTGACCATTATCACAATTTCCATGTTAGAGGATTCACAGATGGGGGAAACCATAGGTTATGTAGATTACAAGGTAAAAAAAAAATTTTGGTGCATTTTGGCCTAGGAGTCATTCTTTAGTATCCTTTATCAGACATTTTTCTTACTTTCTCATATATTTCATGCACTCTGGAAGACTCTGGGATTCTTGCTGTTCAGAAACATACAGTCTAATGAAGGAAAGAGATTTGTGAATAACTACTTACACAGTGAAATATGTACTCATAAAACTGTGGAGAATGCAGTGACTTTCTCTATGGGGAAAGGAAATGCTATGGTTATTCAGAAATAGCCATATCTAAGAAGAAGCTTAAAAAAAGCTCTACATGCAGAATGAGGGGGGTGAGAATGTGGGAAAGGGTAAACATTTTTTTACTGATCCTCACACCAACCCTGTGATATAAGTATCAGATAGACTCTGGAGAGGTCTCGCAGCTGGTAGAAGGCAGAGCTAGGATTTAAACTGAAGGTCATTTTATTCCAAATCTATGCTCTGCATCAGAATTAAATCCTAAAAGAAATTTTTGTCAAAGTGGTGGAAGGCTTTTTTGATTTAATTTTTTATTTCAAAGGTAAGTATGTCCATAAATTTTGTCCTAAGACTTTAAGGGGAAATGTGATAATGTAAATTTACATACCAGATGTATATAAGCCATCTACTTTCGTGGGCACTGTAGTACCCCCAAGATCTTTAGGAGGATAACAAGAAAAGTTGAGAGATTCTACCCTTTACTCTCTTATATTACTTGAAAAAGTTGTGAAAGGCTCAGAAGTAAGGATGGAAAGGGGCCTCCACCCTGAAGATAAGATAGGTGGATGGATGGGTAGGTAGGTATCTGGGGTATACTTGGCAAATATAAGTAGTAAATAAATATTAATAGTAATTTCAAATTATCAGTATTGAACTGATCTTTTTTCCTCTAGTCTAGCAATGAATTGGTTTATGAGAACATAGTTTTTAAAAAGATTAGCTTATAATTAAAGTGTCCAGTAGGGAAAGTATGTGGTTTTGTGTATACTGTCCTAAATACTTACATGTGTTATGTAGCATCATTCCATATATATAGCAGAATACAGTTTAAGAACAGTGCACTAGAATTTTTTGCAAGGCATTTTTCTAAATAAGGAGAGAATGTAGTAGAAAATGGAACAGTAGAGTTGGACAGACCTGCTTTTAAAATCAGGCTTGTGATCCTTGGACATGTTCTTTGCCTTATTTGGGCCTTAGTTTTCTCTATGGGTAGATTTAGGTGGTTTTTGCAGATGATATGTAAGTGCCCTTGTAAGTATGACATTCCCTAGATATAAGGGAGGATGAGAAAGAAAGGGGGGAGGTTAAAAAAAAAAGGATAGGAAGGATTAGAAAAAGGAAAGGGGAAAATAAATACCCAAGTTATTTACTAAATGTGATCTGGCCTCATTAGCTACCTTCTTCATACACCTGCTCTTTATTGTGTTCTCTTTTGTACCTGTTTTTCTCAAGAATTTAAGTGACTAGTCAGGGCTTTCTCCCACAGCATTCTTAGAGATAATGCCACAAAGCAGACTCATGTCAATTGTGAAATAAATTGCATTTTCTCATTGAAACAATTTTATAATTTCTGCCTATAGACTTTACATGAGTAAATTATAAATTTGGTAATAGTGCAACTCAAAAGGAAAGATAAACGAACTCTAAAACTCAATAAACATTAAAAATAGTAGAATTATATTCCAGACACCCAGACATACCTGGGTGTCTCAGTTCGTTAAGCAACTGCCTTCAGCTCATGTCATGATCCCAGGGTCCTGGGATCGAGCCCCAAGTCGGGCTCCCTACTCTGGGTGGGGGGAGGGGTCTGCTTCTTTCTCCCTCTCCCTCTGCTGCTCTGCCTGCTCGTGCTCTCTCTCGTTCTCTGACAAATAAATGTTAAAAAAAAAAAGAATTACATTCCAAATTCTATAGAATAGGCATAAGTGTATCCTACATATTGAACACACAGAGATATCTCCATATATTATGATGGGTATATTGAGCATAGGAAGAATAAACTCAGCTCTGTGGTAAATTTGAACTAGTCTCCTAGGTATAAATAAAAAGAATTGAGCACTTAATATTGCATCCTACTTAAATTTAGAGGGGCAATTAGAAAATAATTGGAATGCGTCTCTGTCTTTTAAAATGACCACTTAGGGAAGTTTGAATTGTTGCCTGTTGTTGTTGTTGTTGTTGTTGTTGTTGTTGTTTTAAGCATGTTAAGTTTTCTTGGGTAAGTAGAAGCAGTTGCAATCATTACATTGACCTTAGAATTATACACAAAGTTAGAATTACTATTTTTTTAAAAAAGAGTCATGATAATATCTTAATATTTGGAAGTAGCAGTAATAATTTCTGGCACGTAGTAAGTGCTCAATAAATATTTGATCTGAGAAATACATGTGAAAGCTGGGAGACATTATCAGACTAATTACCACCCCACTGCCCCTACAGAGCAATAAAAATGTTTATTAACCTGAGGGTTGAATCAGTTTTGTTTTTAAACCCCTAGTGAGATTCATCTCTCTCTCTCATCTGTTGCCTTCAGAAGTCCCTGTCTGTGCTGAGGAAACAACTCCAAGTGGTTCTTGCTACCTTTATAGGTAGCAGTAAATAAGGTATTAGTGTTTTGTGATGCCTAAATCACTGCTGCTATTTTTCTTTGAACATTCCAGTCCATTTTTAGCTTTCCACTGACAAGATTTCTCAGCCATGGCTCTGACTGTGGACTTTGTATTTTGTTTAAAACCAGTGCTTTTCAGGAGGTGTTTTCAATGTTCACCAGTTGTGCTGTGTTTATAGCTTGAGAATGTCCACTGGCATATCTGGGAAGGAAGGCACTTTAACTTCCAGATTTGTGAGGACAGTGAGGTAGTCTAGCTCCAGGAGATGTATTTCTGAGTATACAAATCAATTCTGTCTCTTTCTATTATTTATTCTTCTCCATGAAATCCACATTCATTTCATATGTTCTCAATTCAGGGTGGATCATTTGGAGCAGAGGTTCTCAGACTTTATCATGTATCAGAATCACCTGCAGAACTCAGTAAAACAGATTGCTGGGTGAGCTCCACCTCCCAGAGTTGCTGATTCAGTCTTGGCTGCTGCTTGTGAATCCTGACAAGTTTCCAGATGATGCTGTTGGTTTGGGGACCACACTTTGAGAGCCACTAACTTAGGACATTGGTTCTTAAATGTCATACATCAGGTTCACCTGGGAAGCTACACGCACATTCCCTCTTCATATTAATTAAGGGAAGTAGGGAACTGGAGCCAGTATTTATGTTTCCCAGCTGATTTCAAAGCAGCCAGTCTTGTAGTTGCCTGTGAGCAAATTTTCTAAATTACTGGTTTAGGCCAGCAGTTCTCCAGTTTAAACCTAAGAAGTACTTGTAGAGCTTGTTAAAACACAATTCTGGGCCCCATCCTACTGGTTCATTAGGTCCAGGTGGGACCCAAGAATTTGCATTTCTATTATGTTATGGGAGATACCAGTGCTTTAGGTGCAGGGGCTGTACTTGGAGAAGCAGTGATCTTGGCCCACTAACCCTAATTTTTGGAGACTCTGTAACTGATTTAAATAACTGGATAAATTTAGAGACTGTAAATCTCTGCCATCCTCTGATGGTGTTGAGTTTTTCCCAGAGTTTTTATGCGACAGTAATGTACTATTCTGAACTATAGTCATTCAGTTCTCCTTCTAGGATAGTAAGTGTTTAGGTTTGTCTTGGAAGTACATATATATAATGGTTCTGAATAAAACTTAAAAATAATTCTGAAAGATAGAAAAGCCACAATTAAGGAAACAGTTGAGAATTAACAAGCATACAAATAAAAATATAGACAAATGTTTTTCCTAGAACATTTGCTTGCTTAAGATTTGTGGACCTGTGTGTTCTTTGAGTTTTTTGTGCATTGACTGTCTGATGGTTTTCCTTCTTCCTGGACTGCCTTCTAGTCAGAGCAACCTTGCCCTTTTTAACAAAGGGTGGGATACAGATGTCTAATAATAGCATACATTGAAGTGATTCAGAATTTCATATAACCTAAGTGGATTATGTTTCCCATTGTTTTTGCAATCTAATGGTTGTTTGTGGGATACTAATACAAAAGATCAAAGTCCTTATCAAATATATTTGTTTGTGCATGCTTTTTCAGAGTCTAGAAGGTTTATAATCTATTCCATAGTTTGTGAGAGTGGTACTACAGTGTGCTTATCTCAATTTTTATAATCTTTTATTCCAATGTTACTAAATATTTTCTGTATCTTTTAACTTGTTTCCATATGAATGTGAAAATTGGAAATACTACAGTAGTGTTACTTTCAACACTTGGGTCTTTTATCTGAGCAGATATAACGTTTAATGTTGAGAGTTGGGTGTGAAAGTTATTTTCAAATGTTATTTTTTTTTTATCATTAAGTTTTGAGCTAAAGTGTGGTGTGATATGTTGTGACTTGTCCAAAAGCCTAATGTTTTGTAGCTCACCTTTTTAAGCAAAGAGCAGCTGCATTTTGAAATGTTTTATCTCAAGTGGACAAGTTGTTTACAAGGTCAACTTGGACACATCCTGACATTTAATATCTGTATTTGTATTCTTCCTGGGATTAGGCTGCCTTTCTAATTAATTAATTGCATAGCCTTTTATTAATTCCTTCAAAATTTATAATGTTTTAAATTAACAGCATAGATAAGCATACCACACTTTTTTGGAAAACATGAAATGTTAATTATGTAGCAGAGACATGAATTATATAAACTCTGCTGAATGTTAGAAGATGCTTAGCAACAATGTTTTCCAAATATAGGGATTTATTATAAACTTATCCTTCTAAGGCTGCCTGTGCCATTTCAGGAGAGTGAATATAAATAGAGCATGATATCTTTAAGAAGTGGACTCAGTCATTTTGTTTACAGTGAAAGGAAGTACTTGCTTCACATTCTAAGAATTTATCTTTAGCATCCTTGTTGATTACACATCATTTCAACATGTTCATACCAAATATTTGGGCCTTGATAAGATAGCATCACATACAGGAAAAATTAAAAGTCTTATTTAAACAATGATTTTGTCATTATTGCCGTTAAGTAGGGCTGCTAACAATACTGAATCTAATTACTATAACATAACTTTTTTTGAGGTGGAAAATTTGATCTGTCTTATACCAGAATTCTGAGTTATTTTTATCTTTTATTCCCCTCTCCCACCCTTCACTAGCTTATTTTAACAGGAATTTATGGAAGATCTACTATGTACAAAGTATGCAACAGTCCAACTCTTATGAAAGGGTTTTTCTAAAATTTTCCACCATTTTTTGAATTCTGCTAATGTTGTTTTCTAAGTTAGAATTAAAATATTGATTCTGCAAAAATTCAGTATTTTTAAGTGAAGTTCAGGGAAGTGATGGTGTTTTGTGGAAAGCTTATGATGAGCTATGAGCTGTAGATTCAAATGCTACATGTACTACTCATTTAATTTCTAAAATTCTGTTTCCTCACCTAGTAACCAGGGATACCATATTTTTTTAAGAGTTCTTATGAGGTTTAAAAATGTAATATGGCTGCAGTAGTCATGATTTATACAGAACCTCATACTGTCACTTTCTCTCTTTTAAAAAAAATTCATATTTTGTGTGTATTTGTTTATTCCTCTGGTGGATGCTTATTTGAATTTTGGCAGTACTGGTATTTTATGAAGTATTCTTGGTTATCCTAGTACAGGAGATGTTAGGGAAGCTGTCAGGGTCCTTTACCTTGCTGGAGAAGTAATTTTTCCTGAATTTGTATCAGTAAAAGTTTGCGACAAATGCAAACTGTAGATAATTTGATAGGACTTGTTTTGGGGTCCTCCCTGACAGATTTTCTTGCTGAACTTGGAAGCTTTCATGTCATACATAGGCAGAGTCATGGTCTCTTCCCTCTCCCCATCCCCATGTGAGTCTGCTGCAGGCCTGCCGTAGAGCAACAAAATTAAATCAATGTATCATGATCATCACTCTAAGTAATGCATTTTATAATGGATCATATCCTTATTCATTATTGTAGCTTGGTAAATAAGCAGTAATTATGCAATGTAAAATCTCATGAAACAATGAATTTTCTCCTCTGTTTTGTAATTATGAAATGTAGTGATAGTTTTATTTGTGATGTTATGAATGACACTGCATAAATACTATGGATTTTTTTTTATAAGAGGTATAATTTTTTTTTTTGTCAGTGAATTGGGTATCTTAATATTACTTTTGCTCTTCATTTGAAATGAGTGGAGCCAAGTGGTTTGTTTAAGAAAAACAGGTGGTAGTTCTGATTCTGTTTAAGCTCTCAGTAATACATTTACTTCACTAGTGGAAACTTTTCCAAGTTGCCTTGCCAAGGCTATAAAAGTAGGAAACTTGAGGAAAGGTTTTCTTCCTAATTAAAGCAATCACAGAAATAAAAAAATCAGTCTGTCTAAATAAGTTATTTCTAAGAGTTTTTTTTTTTATTCTTTATCAGATCCTGTCAGTTTCATTTTCAAAATTTATTCAGAATTTAAGCTTTAAAAAAAATTTTAACTGTTTCCATTGCTCTTGTCTGGACTGTGGTGTTACTTGCTTCCTGCCCAGTCTGTCTTCCACGCCCCACCCTTTCTTGTCCTTACATAGTCTGAGGTTCAGAACTTTGAACTGCAGACTTTGGAGATGAGGAGAGTTTTGGTTAGAGATAGGAACTTGGGAGTTGTCAACAGTTAGGTTGTGACTGAAGCCATTGAAATGAATGAAATCACTTAGTGTGAGTGAAATTCAGACATTTATTCATTTATTGAGGCAGAGACTGCTTTGGGTGCTGGGACTGCCTCAGTGAACAAGAAAGACTTGGACCCTGTCCTAGAGCTCAGAGTGCCCAGGCAAGTACTGCAGAGTATCAGGTAATCATGGTACCTGTGTGTGTTGGGTGTTTGTGAGTGATCAGGGAGGTTTTAGAATGCTGATAAGGAGAGTAGAGGAGTCCTGGGGAATACCACCATTGAGTGGTTGGCTTGTTAGAAAAGATCTGGTATAGGAGACTGGGGAGTGGTCAGGAGATGGGAAAAGAACTGAAAGAAAGTAGTGACTCAAATGAGAGAAGATTGCAGAGAGGAAGCAATTAGAATTTAATTTTGTATTAGTTACCACTAATCCAATGTGTTAGCCATTGCTTGAAGTGCCTTACACATATTAATGCATTTTTTATTCACCACAACCCTTATAAGGTTATCTTCATTTTATAGGTGAGGAAACTTAGGTCGGAGAGGTTAAGGAACTTTCCTAAACTCACATAGGAAATAAGTACTGGAGCTAGGATCAACAATATTAGAGACCACAGTGATATCAATTGCTTAGTTTCTTACCTGGGAAATGGGGGCCTTGTAAGAGAATAGTTCTAGTGGGGTCCTGTGGCTAGCTGCTAGACTGTGGTAAATTGAAGGGTGATTAAAAGTGGAGAAACAGAAATAGTGCTTGTGAATTACTTTTTCAATTTAGTGTTGTGCTGTTATTTAGAGTTTTGTACCTTCCATAAAAAAGGCCTGAATATAGTTGGCCTCCCCTCTGCCTTTGCCACATTTGTGCCCCCTTTTCCTCCTCATCTCAGGTTATATTCCATCATTATTTTTCTGGTTCTTCTTCTCCGACCTGGGCCTTGCTCTAGTCCACCAAGCCATAAATCTTCAGCCTGTCTTGGCTTAAGAATTATGCTGTAGTCAACTATCTTTTTTTTTTTTTTTTAACCCAACAGGTTATAATGTTGATAAGCCAATTAAGTAAATAATTTGATATTAAAAATTTAAACACTATATTTTTAGGAAAGTTTGTTAAACCTGGGACTGGTGAAGTGAATTACTTGATGTTTTAGAACTAGAAGAACCTCTCAGAAATCATTACTACATTTTCTTGGCCCAGGGTTCAGGTCTTGAGACCAGTATGCCTTCTCTAGTCCCATTACTTTTTTTTTTTTTTCTTTTTGACAGGCAGAGATCACAAGTTAGGCAGAGAGGCAGGCAGAGAGAGAGGAAGGGGAGCAGGCTTTCTGCCGAGCAGAGAGCCGGATGCAGGGCTGGATCCCAGGACCCTGGGATCATGACCTTCGCCTAAGGCAGAGGCTTTAACCCACTGAGCCACCCAGGCACCCTGTCTAGTCCCATTACTTTTAAAAGCAACTTTGAAAGTAATAGTGGCTTCAGAATAGACCTGGCTTCTGTGATCAGCTTATGTTACACCAGTCACTTGAAGTGTAAATAAAACAAGAGCCACAATACCCTCTTTGAGGGTATTTATTTGATTTCTATTAACGCAGTGAGAAATGGAACTCTCTCAGTGATATATCAAGTGATACTTATCACCTTGTCTGTACTTAATATTGAGTTGAGGGAGAGTGAAGATTCCAGATAAAATATAAATTTTCTATAGTTTGGATATTTTGAAGAAAATGTATTTTAAAAAAGGAGACTTAGATTTTATTATAGTTGCTTTCAGTCTTCATGTGCCTGAGGAAATTTTACGCTTAACTTTTATAATTTAAATCTGACAGCCAGATGCCATGTTTCACGTTACTTTGTCATATAATTAAATGTCTGTAGGGTAGGTAATATTCTGAAAGCATTATTATTCCTGTGATCAGTCTAAGTTCATTGTTAGTTTCCAATGAAGGAACTTAATTGCAGTCTCAAAAATAATTTTATTTAGTAAGCACTGGGTATAAAATTGTTGGATTCCATATGTGTAGGGCAAGATGATGTTTGTTGATTGAATTTGGAGCAGATGGTTTTGAAGAACATGAATTTAGAGTAATTGCTCTTATCCGGATGTGATTATCTCTGGATAGTGATGGAGAGCTTGAGGGGGAACATGTTTTAGACTGGAAAGAATGTGTTGGCATTAGGCTTGCCTGAGGCATTTTGAGTTTTCTTCATTGTGTCTTGTTTTCCATTCTCAAAACTTTTAAGAGCATTGGAAAATAAAATAATTAAAACAAAATGACAAATTTATTGTTTAATTAACTACACCTGGTTTTTGGTCTCAAAGTTGTGTTTTTTAAGAACATAGATGTACTGCTTCTGTTTTTGTTTACATTTTAAAAATTAACTTTAAACTTAGTAAGAAAAAGAAATGTCATAGATTGCTTGCCCTAAGCTATATTCGCTGATGGTGTACATGTGTCCAATTGCTCCTTTAGTTAATTGTGTTCTACTGGTTCATAAAAATACATGTATTTTTAAAAATTTAATTTCTTGGCGTAGATTCTAGTATGGCCTCATTAGGAATGGTTGATGTCCAGTCATTTAAGCTTAGCATCATAGAATTTTAAAACTGAAAAAATAATTTGGATAAAGTATATTTTATGTTTTCCATTTAGTAAGTGAGATAGCATATGACCAAAGAGGCTAAGTTTTATGTAAAGTGACACTCACGCTAGTGGCAGACCTATGACCACAGAGAATTGGTTGCGTTAATATGATAGCTCTAGAGATGTTTAAATTTTGCAACCTCTGATATACATTTAACATTTAATTCATGTAAATTGTTTCAATTTGTACATTATTTTCAAAAAGCATTTGTGTAAAATACAATAGCTCTATATAGAGTCTAGAGTCATGGAATCTTAGATTGGGAAAGAATTGGAAGGCCTATGGCAGGAATTTCATGGATCTCTTAAGTTTTTATAGCTTTTGCAAATTTATTATTTTCCATATTTTTTTTCCATTTCTGACAGTATGACATGTCTTAAATATCTGCAAACAAATTAATAAAGATGGATTTAGGTTTATTTAAAACACGTTCTTTTATATTTCTAGGTGTGAATTCTTTTAAGGTCAGAGATTTTGTCTTTTATTGTTCTACAGGGCCTCATAATCTCTAAAGTTATGGTCATTCTTCTCCCTGGGTTTTTGTATATAGTATTCCCTCTGCCTTGAATACTCTGCAGCCTCTGTGACCTCAATTCTTACGTTAACAGTTTAACATCAGCTCATTTTTCAGGTCTGCAGATTGAGGTAATGAGGTTGGACCCACATTTTAGTCTCTCTTCATTTGTGAAATAGAAGAATATACTAAATGATTTCTCTGAATGTTGTCTAACTCCGAACTGTTACCAATCCCACAAAACTGGGTTAGATATCCCTGACGTGTTTTTGTACCTCTTTGTTCTTTCCACCTCATACTACTACGCAGTTTATAATAGTTGTTATTATGTGTCTTCTCTATTAGACTGTTAGACTATGAGAGGCTTATCTGCTTGTTGCTCTTGTGGACTCTTACATGAACGAGCTCAATACATTTGTTGAATAAATTATGTTTAGGAGGTCCTTGGTGAATGAATATTTTGAATGAGTGAATAGATTAATTAAAATTGAAGAAGAGTGCCTGTGAAGGGGTAACTTGTGGTTGATGGATGTATATTTTCTCAGTGAATATTTTAATAGTTGCCTTATTTTAATATGAACTGTAACTGAATTGGCAAGTAAGTAATGCAGGTATGGCATAGTGTTAGATGGAAATCAGCTTGGCTGCTTGGGTTTCTCTCTCCTTGTGTTCCCCCACACTCACTCTCTGTCTCTGTCTGTCTCTCTTTCTCAAATAAATAAATCTTTAAAAAAAAATCAGCTTGGTAGGCTACCCCCACACCAAACTGGATTTCGATTAGAATTTTTAAGTCTCTTGATCAGTTTGGGGAGAATTAGAAAGTTAACATCTTTGTAGTCCATGAATATGGTAGATCCCCTCACTTATTCTAGGTCTTCAATTTCTCTCAAAGTTTTTTGTGAAGAAGCCTTGCATGATATTCATTATATTTATTCTTAGGTATGTAGGGTTTTTTGAATATGGTTATAAGTGGCATCTTTTAAAATTTTACCTCATAGGGGCATCTGGGTGGCTCAGTCATTAAGCGTCTGCCTTCAGCTTGGGTCATGATCCCGGGGTCCTGGGATCAAGCCCTGGATTGGGCTCCCTGCTCGGCAGGAAGGCTGCTTTTCTTCCTCTCCCACTCCCCCTGCTTGTGTTCCCTCTCTTGCTGTGTCTCTCTCTCTCTAATAAATAAATAAAATCTTTAAAAAAAGGAAAAAAAGAAAAATTTACCTCATAGTTCTGTTTTTTTCTTTCACTGTTACCTAGGGAAAGTAAATTTTTGTGTATTGACTTTGTGTCTGCCTATCTTGCTAAATTCACTTATTAGTCTTAATAGTGTATATGTAGATTCTTTGAATTTTCTATGTATATAATTATGTTATAGCTTTACGTGTGTTCAGTCTACTGATAATGAGTTTTATTTTATCCCTCTTAATCTCTATGCTCATTATTTATTTTTTTTTTAAAGATTTTATTTATTTATTTGACAGAGAGAGACACAGCAAGAGAGGAAACATAAGCCGGGGTGGGGGGAAGTGGGAGTGGGAGAGGGAGAAGCAGGCTTCCCCCTGAGCAGGGAGCCGGATGCGGGGCTCCATCCCAGCACCCTGGGATCATAGCCTGAGCCAAAGGCAGACGCTTAACGACTAAGCCACCCAGGCACCCCTATTATTTCTTTTTGTGCCTTATTGCACTGGCTAAGATTTCTAACATCATCTTTAGTGTAAGTAATAAATTATTCTTATCTCATTCCTGATCCTAGGGAGAAAGTTTCTAGTATTTTGCAGTTTAACATGGAGAATGGTGTTCATTGATTTTTTTCACATGTGAAACCAACTTCATATTCTTGGAACATAGCCATTTTGTCCTGATGTATAATCCTTTATTTATGTTTTGTTTAGGAAATTTGCATGTATGTTCATGAGAGAGATTCACTTACGATTTTGTTTACTTGTAATGTACTTTTAAGATTTGAGGAACATGGCTATGCTGGCCTTATGAGTCAACTTGGGAATTGTTCTGGCTTTTATTTTTCTCTGGAAGAGTTTTTGTAAGCTTAGTGTTATAGTCATCCTTAAATACTTCATAATATTTTTTTTAATTTTTTAAAAAAATTTTATTTATTTATTTGACACAGAGGTCACAAGTAGGCAGAGAGGCAGACAGAGAGAGAGAGAGGAAACAGGCTCCCCGCTGAGCAGAGAGCCCAATGCGGGGCTCGATCCCAGAACCCTGGGATCATGACCTGAGCTGAAGGCAGAGGCCTTAACCCACTGAGCCACCCAGGTGCCCCAATACTTCATAATATTTTCCAATGAAGCCATTTGTGTTTGGAATTTTGTCTGTGAGAAAAGTTTTAATTACAGAATAAATTTATTTAATAGCTATTGGAATATTCATTTATGTACTTTTTTGTTTGTAGTTCTGATAAGCTCTTTTCTCCTAGAAATTTCTTCATTTCATGTAAATTTTCAAATTTGCTCAAGGTTATTCCAGGTATTCTGTTACTGGCTTTTCAATAACTGTAGGTTCTGTAGTGATGTCTTATTTTTCATTTTTAATATTGGTAATGTGCCTTTTCTCACACTGGTGAGACCATGCCCTGATTCATCCAGCCAGAGGTTTATTTGTTTTATTAGCCTTTTCAGGGAATAAAATTTTGGCTTTAATTTTTTTAAATTGTATGTTTGTTTTCTATTTCATTAACTTCTTCATTGTTTCCCTCCTGCTATTTTTCTCTTTTGGTATATTTTATTGTTCATTTTATAGGATGAGCATCTCATTGACTGTCAGCCTTTTTTCTTTCCTAATATGTGCATTATGCCTGGCACTCTGTTTTTAGTACAGCTTTAACAGCACATCACAAATTCTCATGTTATATTTTCATTATTATTTTAGTTTTTAAAAATTATAATGTTTTATTGGATTTTTTTCTTTGACCCATGAATTATTTGGAAATTATTAATTTCCAAATATATAATGTATTTTTTGTTGTCTTTTTGCTACTGATTTTGATATTAATTCTTACTGTGGTCCCAGAATATATACTTTGATTTCTCTACTTAAAATATACAGATAGTTATTTTGTGTCTCAGCATACGTCAGTTTTGGTGCATCTTCCAGATACACTTGAGAGCATGGATATTTTATTATTTTAGATTTTTTAAAAATATGTGCCAATTAGGATAAGTGGGCTAATTTTGTTTTTATACCTTCTGTAGATATGTATATTTATGTATCTATAAATGTATATGAGAAATATGTTAAAATCTGTAAGTTGAGTTGCACATTTGTCCATTTTTCCTTTCAGTTCTACTTAATTTTGCTTTTTATGTCATGAGACTTTTGTTACTAGGCATGTATTAATACAGAATTTTATATAGTCTTGGTAGATTGACCCTTTTATTATCCTGAAATGTTTAGTAATACCTCTTGCTTAAAGTCTATTTGATAGTCTATAGAGGAGCACTGTTTTATTTTTGTTTATGTTTGCATGGTAGTTTTTTCTCTATTTTTTTTTTCAAGATTTTATTTATTTATTTGAGAGACAGAGGGAACGAGCATGAGCAGGGGAGAGAGGCAGAGTCCCCACTGAACCTGGAGCCTCATGTAGGGCCTGATTCCAGAACCCTTGGACCATGACCTGAGCTAAAGGCAGCCCGTTAACCAGCTGAGTCACCCAGACACTGTCCTCTCTATTCTTTTACTTTCAATTTTTCCATTTTTGTATTTTTAGAATACATCTTTTATAAATGGCACAAATTTGGGTTTTATTTGTTTACTTTGGGACAGGGTATTTTTTAATCCATCTGTGCTGTCAGTCTTAATTCACATACATAATACGTTTAAATTTGGGTGATATCTTAAATACTTAGATTTAATCTGCCTTCTTTCTGTTTGTCCCACCTTTTCTATGTACCCCCTCTTTGTTTTCTTGCCTTCTCTTGGAATAGGCAAGTATTTTTATTATTCTATCTTCCTCCTGTTGTCTTTTTCATTACACATTTTAACTTGTTTTTCAGTGGTTATCCTACATATCATATTATGTCTCCTTGGCTTATTAGAGATTAATGCAAGAATAGTACAAAAACTTTGGGAATACTTTGATTCTCTTTATCCCCAAACATTGTTGTTTTATACAGTGGTCATTCATTTATATTTGTCTATATATATGGGGTCTCTATGACCATGCCTAAGTTTGATGCTTCACCAGGAGGAGTCACAGAACTTAGCATGTAGTTATATTGACTGCTGTGATTCATTATAATGCAAAGGATACATGGTAGAGTCAACAAAGGGAAAAGGCACATGGGGCAAAGTGTGGAGGAAACCTGGTACAGATTTCTAAGAGTTCTCTCCCAGTGGCATCACATAGGACATGTTTAATTCTTCCAGCAATGAGTTGAGACAACACGTATGAAATGTTGTCTACACGGATAATTCATTAGAGACCCAGTGCCTAGGGATCCACACAATGAACCAATTTTCCCATTATTCACTTACCAACTACTAAATATTCTATGCTTTCTTCACTGATTTATGATAGATTATCAGAGGTTTATTGTGTATTAAATTTATATACATATGGATCTGTCTCTGAACCCTGTGTCCTGTTGTGGTCTCTTTGGTTTTATGACTTTTACATGCTGTTTTTAATAGTACTAATTATAATATATCTTACTATATGGTAAGATAAATCCTACCTATTTACTTGCATTATTGTTGACTTAGTTATATATAGATCTTTATTCCTCAATACTATTTTTAGTGAAAGTTTATTCTGATTTACCAAAAATATACAATTGGCATTTTGATTGGAATTACATTTAACATAAATAGTGTTTTGAATATAATGGACATTTTTATAGTATTGTCTTCCCATTCAAGAACCTGGAATTTCACTCTTGATTCACATTTTTCTCTTTATTAAAATGTCTTCATAGAGGTCTTATATGTTTTTGGTTAGGTTAATTCCTAGCTAATTTATCAATTCTGTGATTATTGCAAATGGTGTCTTTTTTTTTTTTTTAATTGTATTTTAAATTTGCTCTTCTTGGTGTAGAGAAGTTTTATATTGATAATTTTTTTGTCGGTCTTCAGCCTTGTTTAACTCTCTTATTAATTCTACTAGTTTTCTTCTGATCTTTTTGGCTTTTCTGGGTAGGTGATTGTCATGTGCAAATAATGGAAGTTTGGTCTCTTTCCATTCTTTTACCTTTTTCTCACTTTTATTTTTTTATATTCTTAGTACCAGGACCTCCACAATTAAATTATCCATTCATAGTAATAGTGGCATCTTTGTTTTTTTTGCCAATTTAGAGAGTGCATATAAAGTCTTTTCATTAAGTGTAATGTTTGTTAAAGATTTCTGGAATAGAATATTAATCAAATACACTTTGCTAAGAGCATTTTAAATTATTTTTATCATTATAAGTAGATATTGAATCTTAAATATATTTTTTCTATATCAATAAAAATAATAATTCTAAAATTAGTATGTGTGGTGTGTTTATAGTTTTTCTGATGAACTGGCTTTTTATTTCAGAGAGAAACTCTTTGTGAATATATGGATTTTTTAATACACTATTAGATTTAGTTAACTAATATCTTATTTAGAACTTTTTCCCCATGCCCATAAGTGAAAAACATTTTTTTTCTTGTTCAGATTTGGATTTGGGGAGTCAAATTACATTATCCTCCTAAAATGTTTGAGTGATTTTGCTCTTACTTACTAAAAACTTCAGTCAATATGTATATATCAGGAAACAGAAAAAGGATAATTCTGAAAAAATCTCATGGGATTGTGATTCCTGTCATGATCGAGTTAGGAGATAGAACCTATACCTGTTACTTTTACAGAGAAAATATCATATAAAGAATTGATAACCAATTATAAAATTGTGAACTAGGTAATTGAAAGGAAGGTAGCAACTACAGGAAGGAGCTATCACTGCTGAGGCTGAGAATACAAAGGGAAAAGGTCGAAATTATTAAAACCTAGGAGATGGGCTATAACTCAGACCCTTGAGGAGCAGCAAACTGATACTCTGAAGGCTAACTCAGTCTTCTGAGAAGGTAGCACTGCTAAGTTTGTGCTGGTCTTGGTAGAATGATGGTCACAGGAATAGCAAATGGATAGGAAGTCTATGGGACATCAAGTCCCTTCTTCCTCTTCAGCTTTGCTGTCTTCCTCTAGAGATTTGCTCTATTATTGGCAAAGTCTACCATGGAACAAAAAAGTAGTTTGCAGTGTCAGCCCTGGAGCTAGGTATAGAAGCATGATTTTCAAGCTAAGTGTCAGTAATTTAATAAGTAGTACAATTGAAAACTAAATCAGATAATATTTAAATAATCTCTCTGAGCTATAAAAGACATCATATGGCAAATTAGATATTAAGAATAGAATAGTAAAATTATGTTTTAAATATTCTCTAAGATGTAATCATAACAAATATATTTTATTAAGAAGAAGGGTTAAAAATAACTGCACTCAGCTTGAGTATTTGGAAGAAATCAGTAGAATAAACCCAAGAGGAGGGAAACTAAAAATATAAGGTTAGATTTAATGGAATAGAGAACAGAACAACAAAGATTAAAAAAAATTCATTCTTTGGAAAGACTTTTAAGATTGTGAAGTCAGAAGAAGGTCCATTCAAGAGACAGGAGCATACTGTTGGTGTTTTTGGTGAAAGAGAAAAGAAGATACAAATGAAGGGACACCTGGGTGGCTCAGTTGGCTAAGTGGCTGCCTTCAGCTCAGGTCATGATCCCAGGATCCTGAGATTGAGTACCACATTGGGTTCCTTGCTTAGTGGGGAGCCCACTTCTCTCTCTGCTTGCCACTCCCCCTGCCTGTGCTCTTTTTCTCTCTCTCTCTCTGACAGATAAACAAATAAAATCTTTAAAAAGTATTTTTAAAAAGATACAGATAAAATACAGAGAGCAGAATTAACTACAGACAAAATAAAGATTTAAGAAACAAACAGATGTTCCTCCTAGATGTTAAAAACCCTCTGTGCAGTAGAATAATATCTATTTCACTGACTTTTCCTATTAATTTCCTGACAGCTTCATGATTGACTTTCTTTGATTCACTATGCTCTGTTCACGTAAATACATGCATTAACATTTCCAGTATAATTACTAAAATAATAGAAAAAGAGTATATACCTTCAAAGCTAGTAGAAGGCAAAATGGAATGTAAAAAGAACAAAACAAAAATCATTGTGAAAAAACCCAAGAAAAGAAGGTAGGGATTAGACTACAGTCATGTTAACGTTAGACCAAGTAACTTTAAGGCAAAAAGCATCCCCGCTGATAAAGATGAGTACTGCGTATTCTTTCGGTTTGTTGGGAAGGCGTAACTATTTTAAAGGTTGCTGTGAAATCTATAAAGCAAACTTTCTGTAACTACAAGGAGAAATGAACAGAGCAGCTATTTTAGTGAGAGAATTTTAATGCATCTTTGTCAGTGGTGTTGAGGATAGAGAAGATTTGAACGACAAAAAAAAACTTGACCTAATGGATATATGTTTAGAATGCTGACACCAGCAACATGTTGAAGCATACAAAGAACATTTATGAATTCATTTAATTCAACATTTATGAATGTATTCATTTAATACGCCTTATTCTCTGACCAAAATTCATTTAAGTTAAAAATGAATAAGTTAGAAAATTTCATAGTTTGGAAATTAGAAAACTCTAAATAACTCATTGGTTGAATTATAATATGCAAATGAAAAGCTGTTTAGTATTAAACAATGCAGATATATAAAAATTTATGGATATATAGCTAAAGCAATGCTTCTAGGGGAACTTATAACCTGAAGTTCTTAAATTAGAAATGAGGAAAGGTTGAAAAATAATGAGCCAGGCATTGTCATTAAAAAATAATAGGCCCTAGAAAACAGAAATATTTAATACAGATTGGGCAGAAATGAACAGAAAAGGGAGACAATTACAAGAAAGAAGTAGAGTGTTTTGTGTTACTCTTTCATACTAACTGCATGCTCCCTTCCTTGCTACCTCTACATGGTCCTAGTGGGCTCCAGGGTTATCTCAGCCTCTGCTCAGCATCTCTTCTTGATCCTATTACTTCCATTAGAATCTAATCTTGAGCACATTCTTTACTTCTATTTAAAGACTAGTTCTTGGTTTTATTGGGGAGGGGAGGCAAAACCTTGCCAGCCTCTCTCTGGGTCGCAGTTGGCTTGCAGTCCTTTCAGGGCACCACCGCTCTTGTATTTTTTCTTACATTATTGCTGGTTCTTTTAGGGTGCTTTTTTTTTTTTTTTTGGTCTATATATTTTGTTTCTTATTGTAGTGCTTATCTATATCTAAGGCATTCTTAGATATCTAGTGATCTTTGGGTGTTTTCTCATATTTGAAAGTGGAGCTCCTAAAAGTTGATTAGGTACTCTGAGCTTGTGATCTTTCAGGTAGTGAGTTCTGCATGGGCCCTTTCCTTGGGTGAAGGAACCCGTTGGTATTCTTAGTCGGGCCGGTACCTTTCTGTGAGAAGGATCTTAGCTTCCTATGTGGCAGGTGTATCTTGATAGTAAACGCTGGGAGCATCAGGGAAGAGCAGAGTGGAGGAGGTGGGGAATCTTACTAATTTCTCTATTCGGTATGATTCCCTTGTCTCTAGCTGTGCTTTGTGTCCCCTCAATTCAGAAATGGTTTGTGTTACTAAGAGAAGACATCTTTAGAGATAGGCTACAGGAAACGTCATCTGACTCCATGCAATTAGGGAGGGGATCTTGAGGAGCTAACTGCTTCCTAAAAGACTTCTATCCTAACTTTCCACTTTCTATTTCTAACCCAATTTTTCTATTTTTTTTTCCCCAGAAGTGATTTGTGCTATCCAACTTTGAGCTCTTTTTTTTTTTTTAAAGATTTTATTTATTTATTTGACAGAGAGATCACAAGTAGGCAGAGAGGCAGACAGAGAGAGGAGGAAGCAGGCTCCCCTCCGAGCAGAGAGCCCGATGTGGGGCTCGATCCCAGGACCCTGAGATCATGACCTGAGCTGAAGGCAGAGGCTTTAACCCACTGAGCCACCCAGGTGCCCCTGAGCTCTTTTGATTATATGTGGGTAAGGTGAATAGGAGGGGCATCTCTTGGCAAAAATCTGGTTCCTTTCAGATTTTCTCACTGTATGCTAGTGTGTCAGCTTTCCTGGGTCAGTTATATTCAGTTACTACTTGTTCATTTGCTGTTCAGTTTCCAAAATTTTTGTTGCTATTTTATTGTTTCTCTCCTATATGCCGTTCCAGGTTTGTCTCTTTAAAAAATCCCCTTATACTCACTGTAGTGGGGGTTTGGGAGGGAGCAAAAGAAAGTGCTTGGATTTAATCTTCTGTCTTTACTAGCTTGAATGACTTTACTTCAAAACTTTATTTTTCAACTCTTGATTCATATGCTCTGTAGTGGCTCACTTTCATCTTTTAATTTTAAATTTATTTGAGAAATAGTAAGTAAATATATGTTATCTATCATTTGGATATGTTCATCACAAAATCAGTTTTTCTATTTTACTATTTCTTAACTTTTGAAAACTCCTGTCTTTATTTTTTCACCTTTTCTGTCTTTGGGAATTACTTCTCTTTTTTTTGCTATCTTCATAGATGTGGAAACTTTTGTCTAGCTCTAAATTCTGTAGTTTGCATTTGAAATCACAGATGTTTTGCTAGTTTATAAATATATTCTTATTGTAAATGCTTTAACCGTATATTGTCTTTTTTCCAAACCCCTTCCTCACATGAAAATAAGTGATCTTTTTGTCAAGCTTTATGCTTACATGTCACAAATGTGGCAGGGAAATTATTTGACTGCTTCCTTTGTTTCAGTTTTTAGTATCTCTGTTCTGGTAAGAGTGAGGTATCTGGTTTAAATTAAAAATGTTGACCAGTATTGCTAGAGAGCCATTTGAGACATGAAGAAGAGTCAGATTCTTTTGATTACTTCCATTTATGTAAGATTTATAGGAATTTCTTAAGTTCTTTTGGGCCACCAACGTGCTGCTTAATACAACACAGCACTTTAGTTACTCTAGTTTTATCCGTTTAGGTTTCTTTTACGCTACTGTACCATTTAACTAGAAGGTATGTTAGGCAATGAAACAACCTAATTTAATATTAACTTTTATTTTTGTGTCGAGAGTTGTGAAGGTCTGAACTTTTATACTCTGCCTGCAAGCTAGTAAGTTTTCCAAGTGCTTGCAGAAGATACAATATTCCTGGGTCATGGGGTGCCTCGCAGGCTCAGTCAGTGGAGCATGTGATTCTTGATCTTGGGATTGTGAGTTCAGGCCCCATGTTGGGCATAGGACCTATTTAAAAAAGAAAAAAAAAGAAATCCTGGGTCATAGTCAAAGGCCAGAATACTATAGCAACAGAAGTAGCCAGAGCAGCAGCATTTGAACTAGTTCCTTGAGCCTCATTTTTCACAGAGTGACATGAAGAGAGCTAGGTGTCTTCTGTTTCCAGACGAGACATTATAGGAGGAGAATCCTGAATTCAGGGAACCTGAATCTTTTGTACCAGACAGTAAGCATGTCTGCTGTTTGCTTTGCAGGGAGACAGTCTATCTTCATGTGTACAAACCTCCTTGAAAATATATCTGGAACAGAGACAGTGCTTTTGCTCAAAGATAAGCAGAAATGCTAGAGTGATGTAAAGAATTATCTTTCAGCATTTTGGAAGGCAGAAAAACCAACTGGGTGTTTGTAAGATGACCTAAGACATTTTCTCTAGAAAATAATGATTTTTTTTTTTAATGTGTATCTTCAGTTTCTTCTTATGTAGCTGTTTTTGCAGGTTAGCTTACTATTTCCGAGCCCTCCATGAATATTAGATTCACACTGATAGTTTCCTGGGAAAGATTGCTATAGATTGATTTTCTGTCTATCGTTGAGGTATTCATTTTTTTCTTACTAGTCAAACATACCTAACCTTCTGTTTTGGGAGTTTGTGTCTGCCCTCTTTGCATCAATGCTTCTGTTTCTCTATAAAAGTTCAAATATATGAAAGCAAGTAAAATGATAGTTATGATATCTTTTTATCTTTGTAAAAAATTCATGGAGGCATAGCATCCATGTTTTAGACAAAAGATCTTTAACATGATGGAGCTAGCTGGTGTCCCAGGACAAGTTCGGGTATTCAGACTGAATTTCTAAGGGGTGTCTGAGACCGGAATTCTAAGTGGACCTTCATCATTCACTGGAACACAAAAGTCTCACTTTATTAAAGACTCTCAGGCAAAGAGCACATAGATAGGGACTCTGCTGCCTAGAGGTCTTTGTCACAGGTCAAAGGGCTCTAAATCTGGCAACTTAGCTATGAAGGAAGGGGAATTAGGATGTTTAGTTCTGTTAGTGTTTAAACTGAAAGCAAATAGCAAAAATAAAGAATTTGCATCTGTCACTTTCCAGGTCAGCATGAGTTCTTTTAAGCTATTCTTGATTTCTCTACATTTGACGTGGTTGAACATCTTTTTGGCTCCTGCAGTATTTTACTATTCTGATTCTACTCCTCCATCTCTTTGTATTCTGTCCTTTTTAAAAACCATCATTTCTTATGCTTTTCAAATGATGGGCTTTCTTAAGATTGAGACTTTAGCTCTCATTTTTTCATCACTGGTCTCTTTCTAGGCTCTTTTTATAGGTCTCTCCTGTTCCTGTAATATCAGATCTCATGTGTATGCACGCAACTCTAAAGTCTGATTCTTTCTTGAGTTCCAAAACCACATTTCCAGCTGCCAGCTGAATATTTCCTTTAAGATATTCTGCCAATACCTTACAAAATTTATAACTCTGGGTTGAATGCATTAATAAAAAGGGCAGAAGCAAGAGTTGTGTTATTCCCTAGGTTATTTAGATAACTCCTTGTGGTCTTTTTTGTGGATTTTTTTGGTAAGCTTTATTTCATGTTTATGAAGTATCTGTCTTTTCATATTTCATATCAGTTTGTCATATTTTTACTGCCCAAACTAAGCATTTGGATTTTTGCCTTCATCTCCCATATTCTTCAGGCACCTACCCCACCTCCATATATACACACAAGCACAAACAATTTTAAATGCTATAATATGTGTGAAATTTGGGTTTATTATTAGTTTTTTGGTAATGATTCAGTCTGTATTTATGGGGCAGAAGATAAATCTTGTATTACTTTTCTCTTTACAGGTCTCCATGCCTTACGGAGAGTCCTGAAGAAACAGCCTAATCTCTCTGATAGCAAGATGGCTGGGCTGGTGAAGATTACTCTGAATGATTTCTTAGAGGGGATGAATGACATCAGGCCCAGTGCGATGAGGGAAGTAGCAATTGATGTACCAAATGTAAGTCATTTGTGCTCCCATGCTAGCTACACTGTTTGAATAGAATTCTAGAAGAAACTGAGACTCCAGGGAAACAACTGCTTAGACTAAACTTCAAAAAACACTTTTTTAAAATTAAAATTTTTATGGATGTAATTGGAGCTTCAGTGTAGTTGTAAGACATACTTTAGGGAAATCCTGTGTATTCTTCACTCACTCCCCCCCCCCATGGTAACATCTTATAAACAGTACTACAGTATCACAAGCAGTGTATTCATATTGATATAATCACTGAACTTATTCAGATTTCCACGGTGTTACTTGTACGTGTGTGTGTGTGTGTGTGTGTGTGTGTGTGTGTGTGTGTGTTTAGTTCTATGCAGTTTTATTACTTATAAAGATTTGTGTGTCCATCACCAGAATCAAGATACTGAATAGTTCCATCACCACAATGATCCCTTGCTTTGCCCCTTTGTAGCCATACTTAGCTTGTTCCTATACCCATTTCTAAAATTAAGTCATTTTAGAAGTACCGTAAAATGGAATTGTATAGTAGCAAGCATTTGGTATTGGTTTTTCCCCATTTATCATAATTCCCAGGAGATTCATCCAAGTTGCTGTGTGCAACAGTAGTTTGTTGCTTTCTATTGCTGAGTAGTATTGTCATGGTATGACTGTATTATAGTTTGTTTAACCATTCGTCTGTTGAAGGCCATCTGGTCTGTTTCTAGTTTGGGGCATTTATGATTAAACCTGCTATGGACAGTCATGTGCAGGTATTATGTTAATGTAAATTTTTATTTCTCTGGAATAAATGCACAAGAGTACAACTGTTGGGTTGTATGCTAATTGTGTATTTAGTCTTATAAGAAAATGTCTACTAGGCTAATTTTAGAACAAAAATAAAAAGTCTTCTAGTTATGATGCCTCTACTATTGATGCCTGATGTTTCCTTAGGTTCCTTTATGTTTTCTTCATCATTGACACATGCTTTGCAAAGTTCACAGTCAAATCACCACAAGGGCAACAGAAACTACCTTTTATGGGTGAATCATCTGCTAAGTTATCACCTGAGTGGGCCTAACATTCTGGGGAAAAAAATGGCCTTTTAGTTCTCTTTGAATATATGAATATTTCTGGAAAATGAACATTGAAACAAAGCATTGATGGCATGTCCTGTGTCATATTGGGATAGGGGATAGACTGTTAAATTTGGCTTGATCATCAAGAGTTTTATATCTTAGCGTAGCTTGAGGAAAGTTTATCGATTGCTCTGTGCCAGTTTTAGGAGAGCTCTGATGGAAGAATGGAATTTTGTGACTATTCTTTCCCTCTGCTTCAATCATATCACTCCATTAGTTTTTCTTTTTTGAGTTAGTCTTACTGCTTCTGAGATACTCCCTTGTAAAAGCTCTAACATTACAGTTATTTGAAAACTTAGAGCCTTGTTAGAGAGTCAGGCATAGTTTTGTGCCCTTTGCCCCATTGTGCCCATTGTGTATATATTAATAGTTATCTTGGTCATGAACTAATGTTTTTTAATTGCTGCAAGCTAAAACAAAAGTACACAACAAACTTAAAGAGACTACAAAGATATTAATTCTGTGGAATAAATACAGTCTATGGAATGATATAGTGGGGAAGAAGTCAGTGGATTTGTTTTCTCCTTTTTTTGTTGTTTTGCTTTTTTTGTTTTTACTTTTAAAAGTGTTCTTGGAAAATGTGTTTTGTGGCCACATAAGTCTTGGAAATGCTGTTTTAATAAAATCAGTTATATTTCTTTGCTGCAGAGCTTTTCATTGTCAAAAGAGAGCTGTTATGGAAACTTATTTGGCCATGGACCCTGTAGAGCAGATACCTTCTGCATTTTACAATATGGTAGATTGCAAAAAATGACTGCAGATTCTTCCCATCACTGTATGTTTGCCCTTTTTGCACAGCAACTTTGTAGCTCCTACCATAAAAGAGATGAAGTCAAGTTTTCCATCCTTTGAATTTGTACTTGGCCATGTAACTTGCTTTGGCTAATAGAATATTAACCATCATGATGCAATCAGGCTTGAAAGCACTGGGGCTTGCCTTTTCTTGCTGCTCTTTGAAACCCTGAATTAGTTATGCTAAGAAAACTGTGGTAGTTTGTTGGAGGATGAGAGACCATGTGGAGCGGAAGTGAGCCCTCTTATCTGAAATCCCCTCCTTTCGGTCACCCTGCCAGTGGTCACACATCTGATAGACACCATGCTAAACTATCTCACCCCAGATCAGAAGTTTACCCAGACCAGAGGAGCCACCCAATTAACTCTTAGAATTGTCAGAAATAACGAATGTTTGTTGTTCTGAGCAACTTTTTATGGTAGTTAGCAAAATCTTCAGTGGCAAAGACGTTTGTTGACTTCTTATAGAACACGATTGTTTTGTAAATTAAGGTGAGAAACAATGCCCTGGAGATAGGAACATCCCTAAGGACTAGCTTCTAGTTTAGGCAACTTTAGGTGATTTTAAATTCTTTTTGAAAGTTTTTCAAATTCACTGATGAATTTACAGCTTAACATTGGGGGTTTACCAAAGCTGTGTAACACAATGTGCTCATTTAGTATGAATAATTTGACAACTGGAATTATGGAATAATGAATGATAGATGTTGGATTAGTAGAAGATTTTCATTTCTTTGGAATTTATGGTCTTAAGTTTGGGCACATTGGTATGAATACTTTTACTCATAGTATTTACCTGTATTTATCGCATAATATAATGGGTCAAGTAGAAGTCATCAAATGCCACATGCGAAAATTTCAGGTGATAGGGTTATAAACCAACTACACTATCCAAAAACACTTTAGTGTTTAAAAAAGTTTAGGAACTAAAGAAACACAGTTAAGTTTTTTAAACTTAAAATTAGTGCCAATGGAGAATGTGTTTTAACAGTGGCTATCCACTCTTGGAATCGCTGAACTGATTTATTCATCACAGGAACTGGTACTGCAACTGCATTTTTAATTGCTCTAATGAAAGATTTTTTTTCCCTTTATTTTCTTTTGATACAGTATTTACAATCCATGGACTTGTGCCATTTTCCATTTGGTACTTTATTACTTGGCGTAAGGCCATGGTGTAGTGTGATGTTACTCATGAGCTCCAGAGTGATTAGCCCTAGTCAAAATACTTTTTTACATTGCTTTTTATGTTCACTTCAGATTGTAAAAATTTTCCTGAGAAATTAACATTTCTGTAATTGGATTCCTAAACTTTACTCTTCTGCTTTCAGACTATTACATTGACAAAAATATCTCCAAATTTTTTTTGCAGGTGGTTTAGTACTTTTACTTGTAGTAACTTTGCTAACTTTGCTATAGAAAACCTGTTTCAAGTCGGTAGTTAATTGTGAACATTTTTTAATAGTAAATTGAGCATTCAACATCTTTTGAGAAAAGATTTCAGTGTGTGAAATTAAAATTTGTAAATCACATTTGGCCTGGTTATATTCTCATTTTAAGATTATAATGCATTATTAATTTCAGGACACCACAAGTATTAGCCACTTACTTAAATGTAATGTTTCCTTTTTGTGGACTTTGTGAATTGGTGGTTATACCAGTTGGTGTATTAAAAGTCACATATATTTTACAGTTGATTGGTAATTAAAATCAAATATATTTCTTTACCACAGGAATCCTCAGAATCTTTGACTATGCCACCATGAATTTTGAAATTTCAATTTTTCACCTAGAAATAGCAACTGTTAACATTTTATTATAGTTCCAGTAGATTTTTGAAATTTTGATAGGTTGTTTTTCTGTGCATATAGTTAATCTTAGGATACATATGGTTTTATATTTTGCCTTATTCACTTAAAATTATATGGTAAACATTTTACTTTAAAATTTCTCAACAAACATCTTTTTAATGACTATATAATAGACTGTTTTGTGGATAAACTGTAATTATTTTATGCTTCTTCCATTATCAAATATCTGGGTTTTTTTCTGTTTTTCTCTACTACGATTATACACACATTTGGTTTTTTTTTTGTTTTTTTTTTTTTAAAGGTGTTAGAATTTGAAGATTTTTTTTTTTTTTAATTTATTTTTAGACAGAGATCATAAGTAGGCAGAGAAACAGGGAGAGAGAGAGAGGGGAGGAAGCAGGCTCCCCGCTGAGCAGAGAGCCCGATGTGGGGCTCGATCCCAGGACCCTGGGATCATGACCTGAGCCAAAGGCAGAGGGTTTAACCCACTGAGCCACCCAGGTGCCCCCGATTATACACACATTTGTATCCAAGTCTTTGCACCTATGATTCCTAGAAGTGGAATTACCACACTAAAATATGTGGTTTTAAAGCTTGGGACAAATGTTATTAAGCTCTTTTTTCCCCCATAAAGATTGTCTTAATCTATAATTATGCAGTTAAAAATTTAAAATTATAAAGAGTTTAAAAAAATCTCATTTTATTTTTACTTTACTCCTTTTCTATTTTATTTGCCACTAGAGTTCATTTTCTTGACTGAAAAGATCTTTTTCATTATGAAGAGTAATACTTTTAAAAAAAAGTAATAGTCCTTTAAAAAAAGATTAAAAAAAGAAAATGAGAAAGAACTATCAATTTATATCTTCTCCTTCCTATAAAAATGTTTAATTTTTAGATAACAGGTGTAAATTGGATGATTTTTTTTTCATGGGATTTTTAAGTTCCATGAGAGAAGTTCTTACTTTTTATTTTTGTCCTTTTATTTTTTTCCTAGTACATAATAGATGTCCAATTAATATTTGTTCAGTGGACAAGTGAAAACTGTAATTGTCATGAAAAAACCCAGATAGATTCACATATATTTAAATATTGCATCCTTCTTCTGTACTAAAGTATAATTTAGTAAATTATTACCTTCATGTAACATTCTTCAGATTCTTCATATTTTATAAAGCAAACTGTTTCTTTGGTGAATTTTAACCTTAGTGAATTTTAACTTAACTGTTTGTTTGGTGAATTTAACAGCTTTGGAATAAAGTTGCAAGTAATTGTGCTAAGCTGTCTATTCTGGAAGGATACAAAGTAGTCCTTTATATTTTCTGCCAAAACATGCTGCTTTCTTGATCTATTGAAAATTCTCTTTTTATTAAGGAAACCAAAAAAAAAAAAAATACAGTGCTTTTAATAGTTGTATTTATATATTATCTTTGCAATAAGTCATTTGATATATACCATAGAAATTATCACTGATAAATGGCATTCCTAACCAAATATATACAGATTGATTACCATCAAGTTTAATTCATTTATGCATCCTAAACCATCCCCACCCATACCCCCTGGCTTTCCCTGTTTCATTTTATATAGCTTCAGGTTGTTTCATGATTTGGAAATAATCCATCTTTATACTTTCGGTATTGCTTTTGGACTGCGGTGTTCAGAATTTGGACATTTGGTTCAGAATAAGCTAAAAGCCAATAAAAAGAGAGGGCTCTACTTTCATGTGAACCCACTTTTATAAAGTTAACTGCAACCAGAGTCTCAAGACTAATTGTATAGCCTTAAACTTCTTTGTAAGCTTGGATCCAGGTTAAACTTAGAGGTGGAGTGGCGGTCTAGTTACCTAGCATTAGAAGCATTACAGTCAAGTTGAGTGTTTACAGAATGTCATTAGTTAAATAAACGTACCTCATTTACTCTCATTTTTAAAAGTAGCAAACAATTATATGAATAATCAAAAGACTGTCTCACTAATTACATATTCAAAATTTACTGATGTATTTTCATTTGGCATCTTTTCAGATGAGAATAGAACATCAGAATGTGACAAGGCAGTTGAATTTCATAGGATGAGCTCATTAGCATTACTTTTCTTGTGCAGAGATTTGAGTTAAATAGTTTAATTGACCATAATTACATTTCATTCTTCAATGTACCCTCAGGATAATTAGAAGGAATTTGAGTTTCTATTCTTTAAAAACAGTACTTGTATTCTCTATGTTCTTTATTTTTTACAGTTTCAAAGGATTGAGGATTTTGTGATGCTTTACCAAATAACAGATTGCTTTTTTTGGAATAGATATACAACCTGTGGAAATTCTATTAATTCCATATTGGTGCTTGGCAGGGCTTTTGAATTCGGTTTCTTTTGATTTTGCTTCTTGTTGTCTAGACAGAAGAGTGTCTTCTATCACTCCCAAGATCCCAGTCTTCCCTGCCAACTTCTCTTGTGCATTTTATAGTTTTAAGTAATAACAATTGAATAGGAAAGCACATTTAGGAAAGTAGATTACTTTTAACCAGGAAATACTCTGTGCCAAAATCAAGATTGTACTTTTAACTGTATTAAATATTTTAGAAGTTTAACTCTTTCACTCCACTTTTTTTTAATACCTTACTTTTCTCAGGCTTATAGTGTAGAGGAGGAATGAGAGAGATACAAAAGTTAGTGTAAAGATCAACAGTTTCTGTTCTCAGCACTGATCCTGGTTAACTTTGGTGAAATCACTCTTCCTTTCAGATGACAGAAGGAAAGAAAGCACTTAATTTGCTGTTTCTGATGTGTGCCTTCTTTTGAATTTATAAATAATGTTGAGATTATCATGGAGGCATCTGCTGCACTTGTATATTATAGTTGGTTGGTACTCAGTAAATACTTGATTAGTGTTTGCTAAAAACACCGATTTTCATTTAGTGTAAAGGAACTCATCGGTAGGTTTGATACGGTTCATTTGCAGAACTACACATCTTTGCTTCACCTTGTACAGAATTGCACACACATCTGATCTTGTCCTTTAATCAGTCACTCCCAACACTTCATTGAGTAATTTTTCCCAACAGAAATTACTGATCTGGCTTAAAAGCCATCAGCGTGACTACCTGTTGATCATTTCTAGAATGAAGTCCAAGCTCTTTAGCTTACTATTTGTAACCTGGTTCATGCCTCCTTCACTTTGTTCTGCTATTATGCTCTCCTGTTGAACCACTCCTGTTTTGCATCTGTTGTCTTCTCTGCCTGAAAAATTGTTTTCTGATCTCTCAGTTAGCAAAGATCTTGTAATGTGATCCCTTTCATACACACACACAAAATACACATATATCCCTGCGGACCTTTTGTCTTGTTACGTTTGTATCCCCACTGCTGGCAAATGGTAATAACTAAATAATAGAAGTTTGTTAAATGACAGAATGTTTTGTGAAGGATTTGGTTTATAAAGGTTCTTATTTTTCAGTAATAGTTCTTTTAGCCTTCCATATAAATATATGTTTATTTGTTTTTTTGGTAATAGCTTTATTGAGATACAATTCACATATCAATTCAACTATTTAAAGTGTATATTTTCATGGTCTAGTATATTTAAAGTACTGTACAGCCATTACTGCAGTCAATTTTAGAACATTTTTATCATCCCAAAAGGAAGCCCTATACCCTTTACCCATCATCTTCCAACCTGCCCATCCTCACCAGCCTTGGACAAACATTTATCTACTTTATATCTCTATAGATTTGCCTATTCTAGACATTTCATGTAAATGAAATATAAGATATTTGATTCTTTGTGACTCATTTCTTTCGCTTAGTATAAAACTTTTGAGGTTCATCCATGCATCATTATTAGTACTTTATTGCTTTTTATTGCCATATAATATTCATTTTTATGGATGTAGCAAATTGATTTATCCATTCATAGACATTTGGATTGCGTCTGCTTTTTGGCTATCATAATTAAAGCTGCATTTGTTGTTGTTGTTGTTTTTTAATTTCTTTTTTTTTTTTTAAGATTTTATTTATTTATTTGACAGAGAGAGATCACAAGTAGGCAGAGAGCAGGCAGAGACAGAGAGGAGGAAGCATGTTCCCTGCTGAGCAGAGAGCCCAATGCTGGGCTCAATCCCAGGATGCTGAGATCATGACCTGAGCCGAAGGCAGAGGCTCAAGTCACTGAGCCACCTAGGTGTCCCTTAAAGCTGCATTTGAACATTTGTGTACAAGTTTTTGTTTGAGCAACTCTTTTCAATTCTTTTGGATCTATATCTAATAGTAGAATTGCTGGATCATTGGTGATTCTGTGTTTAACCTTTTGAGGAACTAAGTTTTCCAAAGTGGCTACACCATTTTCTGTTTCTACCGGCAGTGTATCCAGTGTTGTTGCTTAGTGGGTGTGAAATAATAGCTCATTGTAGTTTTTGATCTGCATTTCGTTAAAGGCTAATGATTTTGAGCATCTTTTCATTTGCCTATTGGCCATTGTGTGTATATTCTTTGAAGAAATGTCTCTTGAGATCCTTTGCCCATTTTTAATTGGGTTATTTGTCTTTTTATTATTGAGTAGTAAGAATTCTTATATATTCTGGATAAAGTCTTTTATCTGATATGTGATACCTGATATCAGATATGTATGATTTGCAATATTTTCTCTCATTCACTGCTTCTTTTATTTTTCTGGTAGTTACTTTGGAGGCACAAGTTTTTAATTTTGATGAAGTCCAGTGTACTTTTTTGCTTTTGGTACTTTGGTACCACATTTGAGAAACCATTGCCAAATCCAAGGTCATGAAGATTTATCTTATATTTTAAGAGTTTGTAGTTTTAGCTTTTACATTTAGGTCTTTAGTAATTTTAACCCCCCCCCCTTCTCCCCCAGCTAGGGTTAACCCTGCTCTGTGTTTGTAACCATAGCATTATAGAAACTATGGTTATAGCCTGCAGCCGTGAAAACCCAGTATGGGAAAAGTGTTGTTGTTGTTGTTTTAACCTGTGATAAAATATACATAACAGAAAATTTACCATTTTAACAATTTTAAATGTATAATTTGGTAGCATGAAGTATGCTTTCATTGCTGTGCAGTCATTACCAGCATCCATCTCCAGATTTCCACAACCTTTTCCTCTCCCAAACTGAAACTCCATACCTATTGAAAATGACTCTTTATTTCCTTCCCTCGTCATTAATTATTATGTTAAGCTTTTATTTTCTTAAGAAGTTCTTTATTAAGTTCCTTTTTATTTTTAGTTTGCTGACAGTTTTTTTTTTTTTTAATCCTGAATGGATGTTGAATTCTGTTGAATGCATTTTCAGCACCTTTGAAATGATCATAATGTGTTTTTTTAGTTTGTCAATATAGTGAATTACATTGATTTTCAGTGTTGAATTAGTCTTGTATTTCTGGATTAATTTCACTTGACTGTGATATCATACCCTTTTTATATAATTGCTGGATTTTATTTGCTAGTATTTTATTAAGAATTTTTACATACATGTTTATGAGAGATAATGTTCTGTAGTTATTTTATGTAGTTTTTTAATCTGGTTTTGGTGTTAGGGAAATGCTGGCATTATGAAATGAGTTGGAAAGTGTTCTCATCATATATGTGTTGGAAGAAATTGTGTAGAATTAATATTATTTCCTTAAATGTACTCCACTGAAACCATCTGGGCCTAGAATTTTCATTATTTGGAAGACATAAGTACAATTTAATTTTTTAATAAATATAGGACTATTCAAGTTGTTTTTTTTTTTTCTTGAGTGAGTTTTGATAGTTTGTATCTTTTAAGGAATTGATCCATTTGCCTTAATAGTTGGATTGATGGAGTTAGTCATTTATAGATTTCTGTTGTTATCATTTTACTGTCTGCAGGATCAGTATGATGTCCTATCTTTTATTTCTCATTTCCCCCCAAGTTGCTTTTGCTCCACTCTTCTTTCTTTCTTGCAGTCATTTTGAAAAGAAATCTGTTGTCTCCATTTTCTTTGTTTTCCATATGTGATATATCTTTTTTCCTCTGTTTGCTTTTAATATTTCCTCTTTATCACTGGTTTTAAGCAATTCAATTATCCTGTGCCTTGGTAGTTTTCTTCATCTTTCTTATGCTGGTTCATTGATGATCTTGTATGTGTGGGTCTATAGTTTTAATCAAATTTTGGGGGGAAAAAACTTGGCCATTGTTTTTTATATTTAGTTTGTTTCTTGCCTCCCTCCCTCACTAGAGCTCAAAATATATGTACATTTGTCTGCCTGAGATTGTCCTGAAGTTCAGTAACGTTGTATACATTTTTTAAAATTTTTCTCCTTTTTTAATGTCTGTTGTTGTGTCTACCAGTTCACTAATCTGTTTTACCACCCACCCCCCCACCGAAATATCTAATCTACTATTAGGCTTATCCATTGCATTTTTTAAATTATACACATTAAATTAGTTTCTTCTCTAGAAATTTGATTTTAACCCTTTTATTTTTTTCTGCTTAGTGTTGTCAGTGTTTCCTTTATTTGAACATACGGAATACATTTATAACAACTGTTTTAATGTCTTTATTCTGTCATCTGTAATTTCTGGATCAGCTTCAAGTTATTGATCATCTTCTTATGGGCTGTCTTTTCCTGCTTCTTTGTATGCCTGGTACTTTTTTATTAAATTCCAGAAATTTTGAATTTTACCTTATTGGCACCTGGATAATTTTTATATTCATAAAAATACTCCTGAAGTTTGTTCTGAGATGTGGTTATGTTACTTGGAAATAGCTTGATTATTTGGGGGGTGGGGTGGGGTGTGCATCTTGCCTTTAAATTTTCTTAGGTAGGACCAGGGCAGTGTTCTCTCTAAGGTTAATTTTTCCCTAGTACTGGGATAAGATCCTTTCTGGTACTCTACCTAATGCCTGGGGAATTATGAGGTTTCTGTTGAGAGTAGACACTATTCCTTCTATTCCTTTTGGGTCTTTGGCTCCTCTCACACAACCTACCCTGCTTCATTTTGTTTTTCTCACATGTTTACACTGATAATAAGATATATGAAGGAGACCCTCATCAGAATTCAGGATTTCTCTCCCTGTGGACTTCTTTTATCTCTCTAATCCTCTGCTCTGTGATACCTAGCCTCTGGCTTCCCTATGCTCCTACCTTTATCTTTTCATCTCAGGGAGCCTGTGGGTTCTGCCTATGTTTCCTCTTCATTACTATAACCTGTGACCTTTTTCCAGGCAGCTCATTGGTTTCCTTTCTCTTAGGGATCATTGTCCTTTGTTGTTGTGTTCTGAGAATTAATGTTTCGCGTATTTTGTCAGTATCTTCAGATTTTTTTGTTTGTTTGTTTGTTTTCTTTTTCAGACAGAAATGTAAATCTTATCTCTTTTACTCACTGGCCAGAAACAAAGGTCTCTCTTTGGCAGGGTTTTTTTGTTTCTTTGTTTTTTTAAAGATTTTTATTTATTTATTTGTGAGAAAGAGAGAATGGGAGGAAGAGAGAACACACAAGTAGGAGAGCAGCAGGCAGAGGGAGAAGCAGGCTCCCTGCTAAGCAAGGAGCCCGGATGCAGGACTGGATCCCAGAACTCTGGGATCATGACCTGAGCCAAAAGCAGATGCTTAACTGGCTGAGCCACCCAGACATCCTTATTTGGCAGTTTTTTAAAAGTGTCTCATATTTAATGATTTATATCCAGCCCACAGGGTGGAATGTGTTCAATGTCCCATGTTAAAACTGCATCAGAAGTTCATGTACTTTTCAGAGAAATGCTTTGTAGTTTTTTATGTAGCTTGTTTTTGTTTGTTTGTTTTGTTTTGGGTATTAAGAATGAACCTTCTGGTTTTGACCCAATAGAAAGACCAGTGCTATCAAGTCGAATGGGATATGATGCTAAAGTAGGAAAAATACGGTAGAGTGATTAAACTTAATCTGAAAATTAGCAGATGTCTGAGAACTCCACTATAAGCTGGAGGTAAATTTAAAAAAAATAATAAGTTTAAAGGCCTGAGATAAGAGTTTTTTCCTGATGTCCAGGGCTATAGATGGGTACTACGAGGTAGGACTGGAGTATGTGAGAATATGAGTTCTAGAGAATTCTGAATTTATTATGATGTAATCATCTATCTGTCTTTGTTGGGGAGCCCCAAGAACATCTTCAGGCTTCATTCACTATGATGACTGACTGGACTCAAAAGCCGTTATAGTTATGGTTATGGTTTATTACAGTGAAAGGATACAGATCAATATCAGCAAAGGGAAAAGACCCATGGGGTGAAGTCAGAGAAATTAGGCACAAGCTTCTAGGTGTCCTCTCACAATGGAGTCACATGGGAGCATACTTAATTCTACCTGAAATGATGTGACAATATGTGTAAAGTGTTATTGACCAGGGAGAATCATCTGAATTTTGGTGTCCAGGGTTTTATTGGAGGTCAGTCATGTAGCCATACACCACTTGCATGTCTGACTTAGCTACTTAAATTCCAGCCCTTTCTGGAGCAAAAACGGTTGTTCTTAAATCACATTGTCAGAGTAAGCTTATCTGGTCAAACTGGTATACATTAGCCCAAGGCTTCATGTACAAAATCACTCTTATCAGGCACAATATTTAAAAGGCCAGAGATTATCTCCCAGAAGGGTGCCAATGGCCAGTCTTAAAGACTGGTATTTCCTTAGAATGGACAGGGTTTAAGTAACCCAGGCCTTCAGGATTAAACCTTTTTCAACACTGTACTTACTAACTCCATGCGTTATTTGGCTTTCGTTAGTTTTTTTCTTAACGTCCTTTGTGTATTTCAGGATTCCATCTAGGTTATCATATTACATTTAGTTATCATGTCTCCTTAGGCTTCCCTGGGCTGTGACACCATTTATTTTTAGCTTGTTTTTGATGGCCTTGACAGTGATGAGTATAAGGTCAGGTGTTTTGTAGAATGCCCCTCAATTTGAGTTTGGCTGCTATTTTTATTATAGGATATAGGATATAGGATATTAAGGGATTTAGAGAGGATTGCCACTGAGGTGAGAGGCCATTTTCATCCCGGCTTGACAAGGATGTATTATTAATTTTGAACATTTAATTATCTGATTTAAAAATCCCTCAGCCCCTCATGAGTACTTAACTAGATTTTAGGTGGATGTGCTGCTCATATGCAGAATTTGTTCTCCGTGGGGTTTTTTTGTTTTCTTTTTTCTTTCTTGTTGTTGTTGTTTTTAATCCATATTTAACTGTCTTACTACTTTGCTTTTTTCAGTAAAGTGTCAGGATGTCTAATGTACACAACTTTAGATTTGCCTAGCGATAGCAAAGAAAGGAAGCCAGGAAGGAGAGTAGTAACTGCTCAAGTCACAGATTAGGGAAGCTAAAATGAGTCTCTTTTATCAGATTAGAATCTAGAGTAAAACTCAGGTCCCTCAGTATGATTCTGCCATTATCCTCATATGCATCTCTTCTTTTATGTTATTCAATTGTTAATGCACTTTTTTAATGTCTTCCTCTTCTTCCAGACAGTAAGTTCAATGATGTAGAGACTGTGTCAGTTTTGTTCATTCCTCATACCTCATTCTGTATACCTACCTGTATTCCTAGAGTCTGGCCAGACATTCCAAACATAATAACCTTGCAGTAAAATGAATATATCAGAGTGAGTGAGTGAGGGAATAAATGAGTAAGTGAATGGATATTTGATATTAAAACCTCTACCAACTATACCTATGGGAGTCTGGCTCTCTTGTTGATACTTGTAACAAATGAGCCCCCATACCTATCAGAAATTATAAAAGACAAACAAATTTTACTCTAGGAGAGTCAAGTTTTGCTCAACGGTCTACCACGTAGGCTTGCTTAGTTCCTGAGACTTGTTTGACCTGTCTCACTGAACCCACAATATGTGTAAAATATATGTCTCATTTCTCTAGGCAGCTTATTCCCCAGAATTGTCTTGTTGTGTCTTTCAGGCCTGGTTCCCAAGTTTGTTCTGTCCCACTAACATTCATACCCTCATTTGTTACATGTAGCATATTCAGCATCCAAGACAAGCTTTAACTATAAGGTAACATTCTTTGTTCTTTTTCTCAATATTTGCCATTAGGACTGTGCTCTAAGAAATATTTTCTGATATCCCCTTTCCTCTGTCAGGGCTTTCTCCTTATACCTGTTGCCTCAAGCCAAAATCAATAGTAATCTTTTTTCCCCAACATCTTGACTTTCTGGCCAGCGTTGGTTTTTCATGTTGGAACTCCCTTTCTGGTCTATATCTCAAAAGACAGAGTTGAAGCTCCTTAGGAAATTTGCTTATACAAGTTTGCTCAGTTTTCTGACATAGAAGGGACCTCCTCCCTTTGTTTCCTATTTCACAAAAATTTGGAGCATCTCTTTGTACAGTCTTGGCAGGGGTGGGTTTTTCTTTCCATTATGCAAAAATTTTTATTGTCAACCAACCATCAAAGGAGATCAGAGGAAATGGTTTGAATTTATGATTCAACTATTTGGACAGATCTGGGCTAGAAAATGTCATGCAAGGCATACGTATAGCCTTTGTACACTTTTACTTGTTAGCAACATTTTTTCATTAGGTCTGACTACCCATTCTGGTTTATTCCTAATTCTGTTTTTTCATCTCACCTCCTACCAGCCCATCTCCCTGCTAGTTCTCCCTCTTTTGCCACTTTATTTATTTTTTAAAAGATTTTGTTTATTTGAGAGAGAGAGTGTGAGAGAGAGATAGAGAGCCCAAGGAGTGGAGGGTCAGAGGGAGAAGCAGACTGAGCAGGGAACCCGATGCGGGACTCGATTTTCAGACTCCCAAGACTCAGACTCCTGAGCTGAAGGTGGTCGCTTAACCAACTGAGCCACCCAGGTGCCCCTTGCCACTTTATTTTTAAAATAATACAAGGGAAGTATGTCTGCCTATTAGTTTATTCTTTTACTAGACATTGAGCATGTGCAATACATAGGCACTATCTTAAGAAGGTCCTGGTGATACATGCATATATAACAAAAGAGACCTTCTGTTTGATTATTCACTTGTAATTCCCATAGAACAATAATCAGGACAAAACATTTTAAAATTTTTACTATTTAAAACTTTTTTTTCTCCTTTTATATTTCATTAGTATTGGGACATTTTGTCACCTATTATCTGTGGTTAATTGAAAATTCACTTGAGAAACTCGTAGAACTTATGCTTGTTTAGCACCTGGGTTTGGGGGGCTAGTGTGTAAAAGTCCCTTTCTCTTTGTTCTCTTCTTACATTTTTCATTTCCTTTATCTTTTCCCAGTTCTGCTATGCCAGAGTAAGAATGGCAGGAATTTTCTAAGCAATTTCCTTAAATATTCAAAGCATTTTTTTCTCTTCACAGTTAAATTATTTAAGGAATTTGGTAAATTAGAAAAAATATAAAATATTTTAATGAGATATGAAGAATTTTCTAGGTGAGACTTTATATCATTTTCATGGTGAGTTTTCTTTTTTGTTGTTGTTGCTGCTACTGTTTTTTTTTTTTTTTCTTGTTTAAAGTTTCCATTTTTTATGAGATTTTTCCTGGACTTGCTTTTGTGGCAAAAGTAGGTTGTGTTTTAAAAGCTCATTTTGGAAACGAGTAACTATTTTTTGTTTTTTTAAGATTTATTTCTTTATTTTAGAAGTAGCGTGAGTGAGAGAGCATGCTCACAACAGGGAAGGGCAGAGGGAGAGGAGAGCAAGAACTCCAAGCAGACTCCCTGCCAGCTCTGGAGACCCTGGGAGTGGGGATTGGTCCCACCACCCTGAGATTGTGACCAGAGCTAAAATTAGGAGTCACTTAACTGACTGAACCACCCAGCCACCCCTATCTATTTTTAAGTTGAATTAATTTGTAAGGTTTTGTTATCTAAGGGAGGCTTATTTAAATATTAATATGTTCTTGTATTTATAAGGTTCATGCATAGCCAGTTTTCTGAGAACGATCATAGTAAACCTAATTAAAGTTTGATTGTAAGGTAATGATATTTTAGAAATTGAACTCAGATTTTAATGTAACCATTCAACTGATTATGAAATTTAAACAGTTTGAAATTTGGTTAAAACACTTGCCTTTAAGTTGATCGTATTTTCCGTGATATCTATAATTTGGGAGGATACCTATAATTTTTTTACTTGACTAGTTTATTTCTTCTTTGCCTTAATTTGTTTTCCTTATTAATTAGTAGTTATAGGAGCATCTGTCTCCCATAGCCTTTATATGTTCCAGTGAGGTCCATAACGTGATTTACTAAAGAACGACAAAATCACCCAGATTAGTGGCAGTTTGCAATTAATGGCAAAGTTTTGGAGTGCAGTTTATTTTATTCTTTCTCATCTACTTTTTAAGCTCCATGTACTCTTACCTCTGAAATTGGTAGGTATTTTCAACCAAGTGTGAAACAGGAAGAGGGGGGAAAAACTGAGTGGAGAGAGAAAAGAGAAGGAAAACATACTTGGAATACTCAGCACCTCTTACCACCCTGTGCAGAGCACTTCTCTATATTTGTACTTCCCCTTGCAATTCACCTACTTTACTTTTTGGAGTCCTCACTTCGTTGTCTTTCTTGCTGTTATTATTTTTTTTTTTTTCTGAAGTTTTTATTTTTAATGGATTGGGTGGAGAGAGAGAGGCTGTAGTTTATAACACTATAGTACAATTGAAACGTTGACTTTTTTTTTTTTTTTTCCCAAGAACCTCCATAGAATGTGTTTTGAAAGCATGGGGGAAAATATTTTTTGTCTTTTCACTCTATAAAGCTAATGGCTTTCATTTATTTTCACTTAGATCTAAGAGCACAGTTTGAATACTTACCGCTTCCTAATTTTGCTTTACCTCCATTAAAGAAGCATCTGCAACTGTATTGATCTTTCTTTTGGATCTTGGAGGTTGGATTTTCCCAACTTACTTCTTTCTGCATTACTTAGTATCTTTAGTAATTTGAGATGTTTATGATTTCTAAATAAAATAAATATTTAATAATATTTGAATTGGTTGAATGTTAACATGTGACCACGCAGAGAATTTTGAACAGGTGCCAACTCACTTGCTACTCCTGGCTTCTTGTCCTCCTGCTGGGACTTGTTAGCATGAAAGAACAAAATGAAAAGTACTCTTTGTCACAATATTTTCTATAAAAATAACACTTTGAAAAGAATTTTTTTGTACCTGGCAGTATAAACCTTTGCATGTAGCGGATATGAGCATCTTGACTCACAAATGTGTAAAGACAGTGTCAGTGCCTCTGGAGCTACTGAATTCCTCTCTCACAGTGTATCTCCTAATATCTGCAGTTGAGTTCATTAATTTTTACTTTGTCCTTGTGGAACTTCTTGCTAAGTTGTTTTTTTTGTTTGCTTGTTTTTGTTTGTTTTTTTAAACCTGATCAAGTCTTTTGGCCTCTGTGGGTATGCACTTTGAGGGCTTGTTTTGTTTTTGTTTTGGTTTGTGTATTGTTGGATGGATGCTTGTCCAGAAAGTACTGTAAGAGGTTTGTGGAGGGCATTTCCCTTGGGAAATTTATCTCGCTGCTCTGTCTGTACTTGTTTGACAGCTGTTCCTTTACTTCTAACTTTATTATTAATTCAAAAAGTTATAAGGCCACATGTGAGCAGCTGTTCACTGTTTTCATAAGGACCAAGTAAGGAAGAAAGGACCCAGCTATTATCAGGATTGATTTAAGTTAGATTGTAGGAATAATTTTCTGGCAGTTATGATATAGTGTAACTTATTAAAAGAGAGTTACAGAATTCTTTTTTATTTTTCTAAAGAGCATTTAATAGTATTTGTTGAAAGATGAGAGAGTTGAAAGATGAAATGCTGTCTGAAGGTAGAATAGTGAACCAGCTAGTTTTTGAATTCCTGCTCTAGTTTTAGGATTTTTTGATTTCATGCTGGTATTTATTCTTCTCCGACAGACTGACTTTTCCCATGACTTTCTATGCTTTAAGATTCTTCTGTGCAATAGCAAACTCTTTAAGCCGATTTATATTCATTTTTGAATTAATATCTTAGCTGTAGATTTATTCATCATTTATTTGTTCATTTATTTAACATTTAGGTGCTAAATTAAAATGCAAAACTTATTTACCTTTAGTTTAAGAAATGTAAATGATCAGATGCAAAGCTAAAGAATAGAAAAGTTATGGTAGTTCAGGATTGCTCGTGAAACTACAAATGCAGTTGCCTGATTGGCTTTTATCTTTTGTCACTAATCCTTCAAAATATAACTGTTCATTATAATCATCTTTCAGATATTTAAATAAGCTAATACCTAGTATTTATTAAATAGTTACTGTGTGCCAGGCAAAGTGCAATTAATATAAACTATACTGTTTAATTCTCACAACAAAACTGGAGCTTAGGTTTTATTATCCCCATATTCTAGATGAGAAAGTTTAGAGAGAGCAAGTAAATAACCCAAAGTCATACAGTAACTGGAAGATCTGTGATATAAAAAAACAGAATATAAAATTGTGAATACATTATGATCTCAGTGAAAACATACACACATTTGAAAGACTAGAAGGTACCATTAACAATGGCTATTTTTAGGTGTTGGGAAAAAAGATAATTTTTATATTGTCCTTTGTAATTTCTTATAGGCTGTACATCATATGAGGTAAGAATTGCCAAATTTTTTTTTTCAGGAGTTACCTCTGATCCCTCTCATTCCCTCACATTCTAATCAGAAAGTCCTATTGGTTCTGCCTACAAAATACAGTCTCATGCCCAAATTGGCCCTCCTTGCCATCTCATTGCTGTAATCCTGCTCCAAGCCACCATCTAACTGCATCTTCCATATCCAGTCTCGACTACCTTCTCTACTAAGTTCATTCCCCATGCAGTAATTAGAGTGAAGTTATTTTTATCTTTTATTTACTGTGTTTTAAACCTGTGAGCAAGGATTTTGTAGACTGGTACCTGGTATGGGACTGAGTATAAGATAGGCACTTACTGGTTTTTCTGAATGGTTGATGGTGGCATGGAAAGGTGGTCAGCTTCATTGCTCGCAGCTCACCTTGCAGCCAGTTGGCAAGGGACAATAGGAAACTGCTTTAGACTTAGTTGTAGCGAGCTGTCTGTGTGATTGACCACAGTAGTGGGTTTTTTGATGAATTTCTTTTATTGCCTTTCTTTTTCACTCATTTCCTATCATTTTCACATTCTAACACCTTGACATAACTCACATACACGCACAATTTCCAAATGTCTGTCCTCACCATCTCACATGTTTGAGAACTGTAGAACTGTTTCATATTTTTTTCAGTAGTTTTTGCATTACTTTGTGTAAAGACAGCTATTTTATATCTTTAGACAAAGACTGTGTCTTTTAGGGTGGCTTTTCTTATTTCTTTTTCTAGAGAATAAAATTTTGAGGACATTTTCCTATTCATCTTTGTGCCCTTACAGTTCCTAACAGAAGTTCAGCACATAAAAGACGTTTCTTGGTTTATTGAATTTATTTCACTTGTAAATTCCAACCACAGTATAATAATTAGAAACTATTCCTTAATTTCCAAACATGTTGCTTTTTCTCTTTTAATGTAACTTTCTTTTTTTTTTTTTTTAAGGATTTTATTTATTTATTTGAGAGAGAAAGAATGAGAGAGAGAGAGTATGAGAGGGGAGAAGTCTGAGGGAGAATCAGACTCCCCTCTGAGCAGGGAGCTGGATGTTGGACTTGATCCTGGGACTCCAGGATCATGACCTGAGCTGAAGGCAGTTGCTTAACCAAGTAAGCCACCCAGGCACCTCTCTTTTAATGTAATTTTCAATTATTTAGTTGCCCAAGTCTGAATCATGGCTATTACCCTTGATTCCATGTTCTTTTTCACCACCCCTTCTTCAGATCTAATTAATTTTTAAAACTCATTGGCTTGCCTTATTTAATATAGTTTACTATGGTTTAATAAAGCTTTAATATTTTTTTCCTCTGTATAGCTCCACTGCTATTACTTTAGTGCAGATAATTACCAATTCTTATCTGAATTACTATAGAAGTCCCCTCCAAGTTCTAATCCCTACTCTGTCTTGTAGCCACAGTCATCTTCCAGAAATTTGATCTTGTCATTTCCCTGATTAACTTGTTCTTTATATCTCTCAAAATAAGGTCTAAACTTCTTGATGCCTTATGAGTCTTCAAGGTCTGATAGCTTCCTCTGTTGTGAACTTTCTTTGTTTCTACTCCTTTCTGTCCTTTCCTGGCTCCCTAAATTCTAGTCATACTGAATTACTTTTAGTTCTTCTAATGTATGATGCTTTTTTGACTCTCTCTCCTCCCATGGCACCTGTTGTTACTTTCAGCTGACTCGTGCTATCAGATCCCACCTCGTGTGTCACCTCTGAAAAGTTTTTTTTGACCATGCATTTAAATTCTGTGACTATAGATTATAGCATGCACCATGCCATATAGGAATTGCCTAATTATGGAACTACATCCCTTTAAGGGAGCATTCCGTCAGGTCGGAAGCTCAGTAGGACCAAGAACTATTTTGTCCCCAGCATCCAGCATATTATGAAATAGGCATTTAGTCAGTATTTATTAGATTAATTGATATTTCTGCAGATGACATTGCCTCATGTTTTCCTGAAAGGCTACAGACCTTCTGGTTTAACTCCCTCAACTCCCTGGATTCCCACCAGTCTTAAACGTTTTATCTTTATCCTTTTTCTTTTTTGTTAAAGATTTTATTTATTTATTTGAGAGAGAATGTGCATGAGCAGGGGGGAGGGGCAGAGGGAGAAGTAGACTCTCTGCTGAGCAGGGAACCCGATGCAGGGCTCAGTCCCAGGACCCTAAGATCATGACCCGAGCTAAAGGCAGACGCTTCACCAACCAAGCCACTCAGGCGCCCCTATCTTTATTCTTTTATACTCCTTTCCTACTACTTGGCAAGATAAATACTTTAAAGTATAAAGTGGGAGATATAAATACAGTAGGAATAGAGGAATATTAACTATCTTTCAAAAAGTTTAGTGGTGAGATAAAAGACGATAGAACACTAGATAGAGACAATATCAAAGTAAGGTTGTTTTGCAGGATAGGGTTGCAGGATAGGTTGTTTTGTAGGCTGAGGAAAGAATATAGTGAAAAATACAATCAAAACAGTAATAGAGGAAGGACAACTGATGAAGCAAGAGCTCTCTCTCAGCAGAGAGGTAGGGTACAAGGTTGTTTCAAGGTTGTTTCACTTTTCTTTTACTGCAGCTTTCAGAGCAATGGGCCAACTCCTCAGCACAGACTACTACGTCCATACAGTGGCATCTGTGTTTTGGCCTCTTCCATGCCGATGAACACGCAGTTTTCCTATTAAAAGCATCCTAATTTCACTTGGCGGATAAGCCCTCTCCAACTCTGGTTTAGTTGCCTCTGTTTGCTCGTACTCCCTGATCCTTATTAACTACAGAGATCATCTTTTAGCACATGGATTTCTTTGTGTTTATATTGGTGATTTCCATGTGTGGTTCATGGAAGTACTTAATATCTGATATTAAGTTATTTTAAAAAACTCTTTTTTCAAGACTCTTTAAAAGACTGATTTAAAACTAAACACACACAAATGTATTGAAAACCAAATTTTATTGTAATGAAGTTTTGCCGGGTTTAGTTTCATAAAAACCTGAGAAAAAATACTCCCTGGCATTTATAGGCATATAATTTTATTTTTATAAAATGTCATTGATTAGGAGAGTAATTCTGGATTAACCTTTAAGAAAATTTTATCTGTGTATGTGTACTTATTTAAATTAGCTTGAGTAAGTGTTCTGCTATAACGCTACATTACTTAAAATAAAACTCGGCACCTGGGTGGCTCAGTTGGTTAAGCATCTGACTCTTGATTTCGACTCAGGTCATTATCTCAAGGTTGTGAGATCAAACCCTGAGTTGGGCTTACACGTTGGGTGTGGAGCCTGCTTAAGATTCTCTCTCTCCCCCTTCCCATTTCCTCTCTCTCTTTTTCACTCCCTCTTTCTTAAAAAAAAAAAAAAAAAAAGTAAAGCTCAAACATGCTCCAAGACATGGAAATCTGCTCCTAGTGGAGCACATTGACAATGTGCTGTTCTCATTGTACAGGTATAATAATTGCATAGTAACAGTTGAATGGGGATCATGCAAGATGATTATTTTAATTTTCACAAGTTTAAGGAGTGCTCCTTTACTTCTATATTTCTGGTAGTTATTTTTAAGGAGTGCTCCTTTACTTCTATATTTCTGGTAGTTATTATAAATATACCTTTTATACATTATATATAACATGTATATACTGTCTATATGTGCTCCTGTGTGTTTGCGGTTTGTGTGTATGTATATTCCACTGCTAAAAGGCATAAAAACAAAAACTGGTCTGATTAAACCACTCAATTCAGTAACCTTGTTGCTGTATCTATTGACCACTGTTTCTTAAATACTCTATACTTACTGATCTATTTAGTTTTTGATAGTTGTTGACTACCCTCCTTAACACTCTTTTACCAGAATGTTTCTTTCTTTTTTTTTTTTTTTTAAGATTTTAAAAATTTATTTATTTGACAGAGATCACAAGTAGGCAGAGAGGCAGGCATGGGTAAGGAGAGGAAGCAGGCTCCCTGCTGAGCAGAGAGCCCAATGTGGGGCTTGATTCTAGGACCCTGGGATCATGACCTGAGCCGAAGGCAGAGGCTTAACCAATTGAGCCACCCAGGCGTCCCCATCCTACTTTAAAAAGATTCAGTGGCAAATTTAAAAATTGATAAAATGTGTGTGTGTGTGTGTGTGTGTGTGTGTGTGTGTAGAGAGAAAGCAAGAGCATGCACTAAAGCATATGTGGCATATATTAAAAATGGGCAAATTTTGGCAAAGAGTATATATACACATATGGTATTGATTTTTCAATTTCTGTGTATGCTGAAATTTTTCAAAATTTAATTTAAAAAGCAAAATAAAAATCAGAGACACCAGAAAGCAGAAGCAGCAACTACCCCTCACTACAACTCACTACCTTTTGAGTTAGTGTGACAATTCACTACACTTTTAGGCAGGCCTGGTTTTAACAGTAACAGTTACGTAAACAGTCATGTTGATCCTGTATTTTTAGGGCCATAAGCTTATGTGGATTGATCTCAAGTGTAATTTTAGTTTTATTAGTTGGTGAAATCAGAAATCAGGGGAAAAAAAGGCAAAATAAAATCCAAGGCTGATGATACTAAGGGAAACTTATACATGTATCATTCATGCTACTAAAATAGATAAAGCAGTTGGGATAGCAAACTGACATCATGCATCCAGAGACCTAAAAACGTTCATGCCTCTTAATCCAGTAATCTTACTTTTTAAAAATAAATTCTAAGAAAACAATTTTAGAAAAGAATAACTAAATCTGATCCCAGAATTGTGGTTGGTAATATAGCATTCTTTGGTTCTGTGGACAAAAAACGAGAACAACAGCAAAGTATCCCCTCTCTAAAACCCGCAAGTTCTTTAAAAAAACAACAACAAAAAAACCTTTTCCTGATATTAACAAACAAAAACTTTCTCTTCTTTGGGTTTGTGAATTGTATGTTTTTCTGAACTTTTCTTCCTCTTTTTTTCCCCCTGGCCTCTGGAATGCAGGTGGTGCCCAGCGATCTGCCCCTCACCCACATCTCTCCTCTCCTGGTGGCAGTTTTTATGCAGATCTCTGAAATTGAAATTCCAGTTCTGTCTTCTTACCAGAGCTCCATTTATGATGCTTACAATCCAACTGATCCCTTTTTGTCTCTTGAATATCCTGTTCTATGTTTCAACTCTTTATATCCAGAAATAAAAATCTATCTTCTATATTTCCCCCTTAAAGTTATTTTTTTATTCATATTCTATCAACTCATCTTGAAATCTTCAGCTTGAAATTCTCCCTCTTTCTTACTCTAACCTCAGAACCCTTGTGCTGTGGGCTTGTAGTATCACTCTGGTGTGTCTTCACTCTGCATGTGGTTACCCTCGTTTCAGTTTGTTTTTTTATTTGAAGAATGTTTGTGATAGGTCCTTAATTGATCTCCCTGCATTCTCTCTCCTCTCTAAAGGAATCTTGTCAGGGAAGTCTTCCTAAAGCACAGATTAGACCATATCACTTTCCAGATTAAAAATCTTTAAGAGGTTGAAGAGAGGTTGAAGAGAGGTTCTTGAACTCCATCATCTGGTCTTCAGAGTCCTCCACTACATAGTTTCAACTTACTTTCCTTTTTAAATTTTTCTCCCTCATATCTTTTTTCTCTTACTCCTTCATACTTTCCTCTGAACCTTTTGTAATTTTCTGGCCTCTACCCGACCGTTGCCCTATTTTCACATTTCCAGATCTCATCTGTGCTTTAGAAGTTGACTTTCAGATTTGCCTTCCAGCTGGAAGTAATCTTTTCTTCCTGGGAACTCCCAAAAGCTTTTTCTGTGTCTTTGTTACTGTGCTTAGCATCCTTTCCATTGTACTGTGATTATTTATGTGCACATTACTGGTAAGGTTGTTAAGTTCTGTAAATCTTGTACTCATGTCTTATTTTTCTATTCCTATGTATGTTATCTGATATGTAGTTCTTAATGGATATTTACTAAGTAAACAGCATGTAAAGAGTTGTCTTATTTTGGTAGGTGTTTCTTTGTTGAGAAAAAGGAACAAAATTTTGATGATAGTTCTTGAATATGTCAAAGATGGAAAAAATCATATGTTCCCTAAGGACCTACAGAAATATTTTTGGAAGTAATACATAATGCAAATAAATTTGCCCAAAAGATATATGTAGCTGAGACCTTGGATCACTAATTCAGGCCATTTTCAGACAGATGAAACTTAATTTTTTAAGCCATCTAGAATAGAAGATAGACTTAACAGTTTGTTCAGTCATTTAAATAGTTATTGATACAAGCAGAAACTTTTTTCTTTAGTATTTCTGTAATATATAGCTCACATTTCATGTACTGTAATTTACTTCTTGATAGAACTTTTAAAGGATCTTCTAAATTCTTAAATGGTTCTAGTCCTCCTCTTGCACTTTTTATTGATTCTATTTTTTCTCTCTGTTTCTCCTGGCAAAATTTACATTTAGATAATGCTCTGTTTTACAGGTATCATGGTCAGATATAGGAGGACTGGAAAATATCAAACTGAAATTGAAACAGGCTGTGGAGTGGCCCTTGAAACACCCAGAGTCTTTCATTCGAATGGGTATTCAGCCACCTAAAGGTGTTCTTCTGTATGGACCACCTGGATGCTCTAAAACAATGATTGCAAAAGCTTTGGCCAATGAGAGTGGCCTGAATTTTCTAGCTATAAAGGTAAGGTGTTAAATTTTTTAATTGCCACTTTCTTGTTCCAACCCCACTAACACCCATCATCTGATTCTTACCCTTAGAAAAACATGAAAAGGCATCTTAAGGAGTAGCTGATTTTTTTTTCTTTGAGGTTGATGGCAATATAATATAGGGGGATGAGCTCTAAATAAACTAGTGGTTGTAATCAGCAAAAATGCTGGACTATAGAAGACTACTTTATTTAGTTTTGTGATTCTCAATATTTCTTATATCCATGTATAATAGGAACCAGTCTTGTTTAGTTCCTGTTTTTAATTGTGCTAATAATCTCTTTTGCTTAGTTAAGACTTAATTATAAATATGAGGTGGATTTAATATTTATATAAAGTTTTTCAAAGAAATTAAATAATTTATATGGTAAAACTATTCCTTAAAACATGTTTCTAGTCAAGGAATATCTGTACAAGTTTTATATTCTGAAATACATATATATGTTATTTGTTCATTACCCTACCCCATTACTTGGGGTAGATAATCTTACTTGACATGTAGTTTTTTTGACTTTAGGCCTCAATTTTTTTAAGGTTTCTTTATTTATTTTAGAGAGAGAGAGCATGTGGACAGGTGGAGGGGCAGAGGGAGAGAGAATCCTCAAGCAGACTCCCCCACTGAGTGTGGAGCCCAGCATGGTCCATCCTAAAACCCTGAGATCATGACCTGAGCTGAAATCAGGAGTTGGATGCTTAACCAACTGAGCCATCCAGGCACCCCAGGGCCAGATATTAATTTTCTAATTAATTTTTATGCAATATGGTCATCTACCCAGTTACTAAATATACATATATAAAACCTTAAATCCATTAGTGGAATGGACTTTATCACAAAAATATGACTTCAGTCTGTTAAATATCAAATTCATTTCAGAAAAAGCACATGATAAAAGGCTCTGTTTTTGATAGTGTCAGGGAATTTTTTTCATAATAAAATATGTTTTCTATCTTAGAACACTGAATGAAATCCTTGGCAAATTGAATGCATAAAATTTATTTCAGTGTAGAGTCAACTTTTTACTTAAATTTTTTTTTTTGGAATAATGTTTAGATATGTTTAGGCTTTTTAAGAATCAGTATTTTCACAATCACTAATGTGATTTGTTATAATGTTATTTGTTAAATAATGCATATTTGTTATTATCTTGTAAAATATATTAAATACTGAAGATAGAGTCAAAGACCATTTTCACTATGATCACTTAAACTGAATCACAACCACAGTTTTAAAGTTTGCATCTTTAAATGTTGGGGTAATGAGTGATTTTGAAATTTCAGAGGCATCTTGATTTCTCTTTGTTCCCTGTTCTCTTATGTCATGGTAATGGACATAGCTGTTTTACTGGAACTCCCTACTCATTTTACTGTCATCTCCCACTTTTCTATGCCTACCTTGTTGCGTATTCCACAGTAGTATATTCATAACCCTTGAATTTTTTTTTTTTCTGTCTGCTGGATATCTGAAACTTATTATTTACACTGGAATCTCAAAGAGGAGCACGTGTATTTTCCTATGAACTAGTATCTCATTCTTATGTAATCTAAGATAACTGTTCCAGATGTTACCAGGACTACTTTCTGGCATATTTTAGGATTACTTAGAAATACAGTTATCACTGTTTTTGAGTATGAAACATTTCAGAACTTTAGGCAGTTCTACTTTTTTCACTGTGAGAAAATGTACATCTTTGAAAGGTTTATCTTGCACACTGTTCATGTAAAATAGCAATGCTTGTGTTAACTTATTTGAGCTTTTTCACTAAACTCATGTTCATTTTTCTTTTAGGTCATACACACACAAAGGATAAGTGATGTTAAGAAATTTTTTTATTCAATTGAGTTCATACTTAGTATCCTACTTATTAGTTTTTATTTAAGGTGGATTTTTATTCAATATACATTTTAATATGGTTTGGCAGTGTTATTCAATTTTTTAATCTGGCTGGAGATTATATTTAATAAACAATGAACATTCATTCTACTATTTTTTAAGTTTTCCTACATATTTAAAAATCTCCAAAAGAAAAAGTTGGGAACATGAAAAAATTTGTTTTTCTCTGCATTTTCATCAGTCTTTTCATCTTGTCTCATCATTGTTTGTGAGAAGGGTTTAAAGTAGCTATGTCATATAGCTTATGTATGAAGAAATGAAGTCAAACAAGTTGGGAATTTATAATATATTCTTCCTAGTTTTGTGTTGTTGTTGCTGTTGTTGTTTTCTATGAAGAAAAGTTGGTTTTGGTTGCAACATATGTGTTTCTTTTCCCAGGGATTTAAGTGTTAAGTTTGAGCTTTTGAAATCACAAGTCTGCCAGATTTTGAAAATAATCGGAGAAATGTAGATAGTGCAATTTTCTAGCCTATTGGAAAATACAAGTATCTTACATGTATTGAAAGGAAAAATTCCCTAACATTTTTTTACAGTTGTAATTACCTTTAATTCCCAAAATAAACAATTTAAAGATTTGAAACATTTCTTTCTCTGAGTTTATGAAAGAACCATTTGCAATCCCCTCTGCATCTTTTCTAAACAGTGATTAAAAGATGTATACTTAGAGTTTAGACTTCACCTTGGCTTATGTAGACTCTTAATATCCTTTGGCACCTATATGTGGTTCTGTGTGGACTGTAGCACTTGACATATGCTTAAGTTTAGTTTGTCATCTGTGTCAATTATGTCAAAATATTTTCCAGTTGAAATTTCCTTTCTGCTTCTCTCTTGCTTTTGTCTGGAGTGCTGCAATAGATTAATTACCCTTGGGTAGATGGGCTGCTTTACCTTGTGAGGAACTGTTAACTGATTCTGGAAGAAGGGTGGTTAGGCATTTGACAAGGATTTTGAGCAAGTCCTTTAGTAGCTGTTATTGGTGAGTACTAGAATGTAATGAGCTTAGGGTATGCTTGACTTTTTTGGGGAAATTTTCTTCTGTTACTTGTCTCAAGGAGGAATTCTATAAAATACATCCCATTTTCAGGAAACTGATTTATTCAAAGCATGCACGATTCTAAGTACTTACTGTTCTTTATTCAACTAGATCTCCTACTGTTCTATTATCAAAGGTACAAAATAATTTGAATTTGGTAAGTTCCAAGTTTATCTTTAAGCTTTTGTTTTAAAATTTTGTGGGGTAGTCTATAAATCATAGAGTTTCCATTTTGCAGATACTGTGTGGAAAACTGCATAGAGACACCTCTTTATATACTTAATGCTTTAAGTTTAGTTTCTAGGATTGCGAATGAGGATAATAATGTTTAAGATAGTGAAATAACTTTTCCAGGGTTGGAGTTGTGGAGATGAAACTGAAATTTGGTCTCAGGACTTTCTGAGTGTAGAGTCTAGCTGTGAACCACTGCATTATACAGTCTTTTATTCCCCTCCCCCCTTCTTTAATTTAATTTAATGCCCAGTTCTTTTTTTCACTAGTTACACCATGATACTGGAGAAAGTAGTTCAGGAAGTTTCTATAGGACAGGTTCAGAGAAGTGGAAAGATGTTTCTGGGACAGTTAAAAAAAAAAAAAGATTTGTTTCTGTAGGACAAAGAAAACTGAGAAAAATAACATGGCTTTGGGGTAGGAGTTGGTGAAATTAATAAGAAAGAGTAATCACTGCCAAAGAAACAGGAACCTGATGAATAAGATGGAAGTATATGGAAGGAGACTAGTGGTTGAATAAGGTGGAGCTTGAAATTTACCTATTACTATATAATTTGTGATCTTGAAATTATGTCACAATGAAAAGAGTACTAAACCAGGATTCAGATAGCTTTGGTTTGATTCTTAACCCTTGGACTTTTAGCTCTGTAGCCTTAAATAAGTTCTCTTGGTCTCAGTTTTTTGTTTTGTTTTTTTTTAATCTGTATAAGGTCTTTGAGAGGATTAGTATATTAAGAAGTAACTGAAAAAGTTTTGAAAGGCGTAACTACTCAATTCTTTAAGTGCAGGCTGCGTACAGTTAGGACTTCCTGTCAGAGTTCAATATGAAAAGGGGATAGGGGAAGAGTTACTTACTTGACGGTGTAGAAACTGGCACACACTACCTCAGCCAGGTGGTCAAGGTTAACATATTCAGTGATTAGTCATGTTGATGGTGTATACCTTTGTATGATGTGACAAGAATGGCATTTTATTTTTGGGGTCTTCCTCTATAAGACTCATAATCTGTGTCTGACCATGAGAAAAGCTTCAGGCAAAACCAAATTGAAGACATTCTATAAAATATCTGACCATACTCCTGAAACTGCCAAGGCCATCAAAAAGAAGGAAAGTCTGAGAAACTCACGGCAAAGAGGAGCCCAAGGAGACATGACAGCTAAATATAATGTTACAGTGGTTCTCTGGATGAGATCCTAGAACAGAAAAAGGACATTAGATAAAAACTAATCTGAATAAACTGTGGATTTTCATGAGTCAGTATTGATACATTATTATTAGTTGATTATAACAAATGTACCATTCCAATATATGGATGTTAATAATTGGGGAAACTAAGTGTGCAGTGGGGGTTGCAAGGTGGTGTAGGAACTCAGTACTATCTTAATTCTTCTGGAAATCTTAAGCTTTACCAGAAGAGGTCTGTTAATTAAATAAAAGAGTTTTAAGGTCAGTATCATGGATCCAGACATAGTACAGACATTTAATGAATGTAACTGAAGTTAAAAAGCCTGGCGCATAGCTCTGTACTACATTGTATGGGAAGAGTGGAATGTATGGAAGGAGAAAAGCCATGGGGGAGATTGCCAGTTCCTTGGGTGAGGGCTTTGGGGGAGACCTTCTTTCCTATTCATCATCCTGCTGCTCATGGTGATAATGGAAAGTTCCTGGGAAAAGAAAGCCCTGAGAGGAAATTGGCTGGGGAATCTGGGTTTAGGGCTTCCTTGAGCTTGCCTGTTTCACTGCAGTTCTCAGTTGAAGCCTATAAAGGAGTGTGTTGGTTCTGGCCCCAGACCCTATCATTATAAAGAATACTTTCTTTTAGTGTTTTGGTTATTTTTTCTTTCACCTCGGATATAGCTTCTAATTTAGTCTCACCAGGAACTATGTCCAGATTCATGTCTTTTGTGGACCCTAACTCATTATTCTCCTTCTATAGGTTTATTGCCATTTGGGCTCATCTACAGTCTGAAACCTTTTGAGTTTCTATTTAATTTCCTTTCAGGCTTTTTTTTTTTTTTAAACTTTAATAATTCCCTTGACTTCTCTAAATAGTGTTGTCTTATGTGCCCCATATGCTTAAATTGGCAGTTATTAGTATCATTATTAAATATATATACTTAGTTTTATCACTGTTTGAATGGCTATTAGGGAATAACTAATGGTAATTGATTATTAGGACAAATAGAATGATGTGCCATTATGTAGAAGTTAGATTGGATTTATTTAACTTTGGCATTATTTGTGCACTATATAAGCTGACATGTTAAAGTTGCGAAACATCATATGTTATAACTTAATGTTAACATTTTTTTGAGTTGGGCTTGTATCAGTCAATAAAAGTGCTATGTAAAAAAGATTATATAACATTTGGCTAAAAGCAAAAAATGATAATAATATGAACTATAATAACAAAACTTTCAACATTTGGAGTCTTAGAAGACTTAGATTTAAAAAGAGAAGAATGCCTTCAGACGTCTAAGAAGTTTACTTAATAATAGAAAGAAAATTTTATTTGGATAAATAAAGTTGGATTCATTTAACTTTTTATTCATGGAATCCAGCTGAGAGAGATTAGTCATTTTTTCCTTCTTTTAAATCTCTTGAATAAAATTTAATTAAAGAAATATTAAAATTTCATGTCTATAATGCTTTGAAAACTATTTGTAAATGTTTTATAATTGCAGCAGTTATGTAACTCAGATTATTAAGCTCCTTCTTTATGTTCTATATTCTCTGTTTCTGTACATGGTAAACAAAGACGCATTAGATGGGCTCCTCGCTATCTGTCAATTCATAATTTAGTCAGACATTTGATTAAAGAAGTGATATAATGAAATGGGTAATATTTAGAATCTTGATGATTAAATGTATGTGAGAAATGAAAAAGGGAGAAGTCAGAGGTGATTAAAATTTTCACTGTCAGTGACTGGTAGATGGAAGTATCCTGACTCTTGAAAAAGTTAGCATGTGAGGAAGAAAGGCAGATTAGAGGTAGAACAGATACCAGACTGGGATTTAGACATGTGGAGTTTGAAATGCCTGTGGAACAACATGGCAGATAATACGTAAAAGGCCATTTTTAATATGGGTTTGCAGCTCAAGAGAATGGTCATTTCTAGTGATAAAAACATGGAAGCTGAAACCCATTGTTTGCAGTTCTGCATAATAGTCAGTAAAGGAGTTGGAGAGTGACCAGAGTGGTCAGCAGTAATGTAAGGGGATTCTGTGGGCATGTCTACATTTAGACTTTATAGCCAGCCAAATTGTAGGCAGCATGGTGCTGCTGTGTAAATTCTGAAGTGTGTCATTTTTGTTTCCTGAAACAGTAAGTTGTGGGGAAGGTTTATGTTGTACTTTTTTTGAGAGGATGACTTGAATTCTGTTCCTTTCTCTGCTAGCCCCTCTTGCTTTTTAGGGTTTTTACTTACCAAGGTAAGGTATTTCTTGCCTCGTACTTAATGCCTGTTTTCAAACCCTTTGAAGTACTTTCCCAAAATGGCCTTCTGTATGTGCCGATGTCGTGCTTTTTATTAATTTTCAAGATCCTTTACTCACATTACATATATGTAATTCTATCTCATGCGAGTTTGGGTTTTTATGAGTATATTCCATAGCATTTAACCATAGTTAACACTTAGGTTAACTTGCCTTCCCTAGACATTTTAGAACTTATAAAAACTTGGTTTGAATTGTAATAGCCAAAAGCAACAGGCAGGTGTCAGACACATTTAAAAAGCCCTTGGGAAACTGGAAAAAATCCAGTACTGATTAAAGGGGCAAAATTGCCTCGCAATTTTGCATGAGGTGTAAGTATTGAGTTTGTGACTGATAGGATATAAAATCATGAAACAAAAAAAGATTAGTCAGATTTAGTTCTCACTGGATTAATAGCACAGCTGGACAAATCTTTACATGAATTTATGTTATTTTTGTTTTGAAAAATTGAACACTTGAAATATTAACCATGGAAACATGGAAAATAACATTACTGCAAAATAAGCCTACTTATGATACTTTATTTATTTTTGGTAGTTTTCTTGATCACCCTTATGAGTGAAGCACATTATCTGGGCAGGTGAAATGTGACAGGGCTAACATACCACAGTTATTTGGTAATTAAAATTGGAAAAGAAATAACTTTATCTAGTCCATCTATTTTATGGGTTTATGTATTACCTTTTTAAAGAGTTAAAAAACTCATGAGCAAATGTGGCACTTATAAACCATACTATTTATACCTAACCCTTATTATATTTTGATGTAAATGGTCTCTTGTTTATGATAGAAATCAATAAAATTTTTATTTTCAAATTAACCCATGTTCACAGCTATTTATTGAGGATTATACTTTGTGCTTGTCACTTGCTCTGCTCCCACAAATACCTTTGAATTTGAATTGCTAGTACCATGCAAAATCTTTTTTTTTTTTTTTTAAGATTTTATTTATTTATTTGACAGAGAGAGCGCGCAGGCTCGCACACACAAGCAGGGGGAATGGCCAGCAGAGGGAGAGGGAAGGGAGAAGCAGGTACTCCTCACTAAGCAAGGAGCCTGATGCACAGCTTGATTCCAGAACCCTGGGATCCTATGACCTGAGCCAAAGGCAGATGCTTAACCGACTGAGCCATCCAGGTGCCCCAACATGTAAACTCTTAAAGGCACATTTCCTTTTTATTTATTTATTTATTTGTTTGTTTTGGACCGGCTTGGAACAAATGGAACACATCATAGTTTTTAGAAAGAATAATTGTCTAGGAACCAAAATCCTGCATTTTTCTCATTTTTTCTGCCATTTAACTTTTTTGGGCTTTGGGCATTTCATTCAACTTCTTCACACTTTGTTTTCCTCAGGTTTTAAATGAAGTAGGTTAGACTAAATGACTCCTAAAGCCCTCCCACTAACATTCTGAGTATGTTTAACATAGTGCTTATATTCTAATCTGTTGCTTGTCCTTTATTCCTGTTGATTGCTAAACTTTTAGGGCCTTTCCTCTAATTGTCAGGTATGTTGGTAAGAGACTTGCATGCCAGTTCTGCCATTTATTAAGCTGTGTGACTTTTCATAAATCACTTAAACTTTTTTCACTTCACATTTTTTTTCTGTAAAGTTATGATAATAAGAATATCCATCTCAGGGGACTGTTGTAAGCAGTGGAGAATAATACATTTGAAACATTTAGCAAGATTTCATGAAATTAGTTGACACTAGTTGCTGCTGTCTTCTGTTTTTAAGAATTGCATATGTAGGGGCGCCTGGGTGGCTCAGTGGGTTAAGCCTCTGCCTTCGGCTCGGGTCATGATCCCGGGGTCCTGGGATCGAGCCCCGCGTTGGGCTCTCTGCTCGGCGGGGAGCCTGCTTCCTCCTCTCTCTCTGCCTGCCTCTCTGCCTACTTGTGATCTCTGTCTGTCAAATAAATAAATAAAATCTTAAAAAAAAAATTGCATATGTATTTGGTTTCAAATAGAACAAAAAATATAACATCATAGCTTATAATTCCTTGTTTCCCGTTAGAATAAAATGTAATATATGTCTTGAAAGCTGAATTTAATCTTTTGCAACTCGTACCAGAAAACAGTGATTTTTGGCTGTTTGAACTTTAAGCTCAAAATAAACCTTCCTTGGTTTTGAAATTGCTTTGACTTCTTATAAAATTCTGGACCCATGTAACATATCAGTGTAGATACTGGGTTACATTTTGTAGGCTAGTCATCTAGGTAAGATTTGTCAGAATGGTGGTCTCTGCAATATCATATGTTCTCTAAGGGCCCTATGGAAGTCTTTTTTTTTTTTTTTTTTTTTAAGGTTTCTTATTTTTTAGAGAGAGAGTGCGTATACACTAGAGAGAGAGCAGGGGTCAGGGAGGGAGAGGGAAAGGAGACTCCCTGCTGAGCAGGGAGTCCGAATAGGGGCTAGATCCCAGGACTCTGGGATCATGACCTGAGCCAAAGGCATCTCCTTAACTGACTGAGCCACCCAGGCTCACCTCCTGCAGAAGTCTTTTTTATTACTGCTATGACTTATTAGTAATACTTGAATTATTCCAACCCATATTTTCTTATAGTGCAAAATTCTTAGGTTAGATTTTCAAATCTTTTTTTTCTTTTTCTTTTGTTTTTTGAAGGAAAAGAAACATTGTTTCTTATTTACGGGTTTCCTGTAGCTAAACTCTGTTTAGTAGAGGAATGACTCTTTACTGGTTGAGGTTATATGCCATATTTTCACATTTCAAAAAAATATCAAGTCTGTTTGCCTAAACATCATATATTTAAAACATTAATTTTTCTGTTATTGGTAGCAGGATATTGATACTGTATTCTCAGAGATCACGAAATGATCATAATCTTGTACATTTCAACACTGATGTTCAAGTCATCTTTTTTAGATAATCTGTGGAGAACAATAATCATTTCTCCCGATTCTCTAGTAACTTTCCTTCAGTTAAGCCAGATAATTAAAAAGCAGTATATATGCAATGTATATACTGCCTGAATATAAAGTTATGTCTTCACTGGGTTACTATTTTATGTCAAGCCCTTGACTTTTATGGAGAGTTGCTGTAAGAATAATAACAATAATTCAGATCCGTCATGATAGTAATTACATTAAAAACAACAGTGACATTAGCAATTTCCTTTCTGATTATTATCAGGGCACACTTGCTTAATTAATTACCCTAAATAGAATAACATTCTACATATTTCTCACCCTGCCCTCACTCTACCTTCTCTGACCTCCTCCCTGACAATAACCCATTTTCCTAATTATCGAAGGTTTGTTTTATTGAGTGGGTCCTGATTCTTGTTTTGTTGTTCACTGTCTTAACTGTTTGTCCACGGTCTTCTTTGAGTAAAAGGGTAATTTATCATATTGCAAATGAATAGCACCTACTTTATTTATTTGACTGTCTATATTATGAACGGGCAGACATTGTTTTGCCCTGTAGCACAGGAATAAAAATGAGCAGGCGAGGTGAAACCATGCAAAAATGATCCATGGGGAAAATTACAACTGTTCTACGATCTTTAAAAAGTTGGCAAAACATCAAGGACTCTCTTACTCTTGGTTGTAAATAATATATAAGCAGTGCAATTTGGCTATGTAACAACAGCTTTCTTGCTGGTCTCCTTAGTATAGCCATTCATTTACACTCTGATGGTATAAAACTCCATTTTAGGACATTGCAATTTATTTACTCATTTATTTACTTGAAGCATTCTTGGCAAAAATGTTATACTAGTTTCAAGTGCATAGCATATTGTTTCAACAATTCTGTACATTACTCAGTGCTCACCACAACAAGTGTAGTCACCATCTGTCACCGTACCATGTTATTACAGTATTGACTATATTCTCTATGCTGTACTTTTTATCTCCATGACTTATTTTATAATTGGAAGTTTATACCTCTTTAGCTATTTCACCCATTTTTATATTCATGAATTCTAGGTTTAGGATTTATTTTTGGTTGCAAACAATGCTTCTGTAATATTCTTGTATATGTCTCCTTTGGTGTATACATAAGAGTTTCTCTATGGTATATATACCTAGAAGTTATTGTCATTGGGCATGAACATCTTAAACATAGTAGGTATTTTGAAATTGCTTTTTAAAGTATCATTAATTTTTTTCCTTAATGTTTTGATCAGTTTTCTTAATATTTTTAAGGCCAGGTTTTTTAGTCACCAATAATGTCATTGATATTTTTGGTGACTTTTTGATCTTATTGACAGAAATGAACTATTTCAAATTGTGTGAGGTTAATCTAGATAAGGAGTCAGCAAATTACACAGCCTTTAGGTCAAATCCAGCCTGCAGCTTGTTTTAATCTAACCCTCTAGTTAAGTATGAATTTTACATTTTTAATGGGATGTTAAAAAGGAGGAATATGTGACACAAGCCATTTGTGGCCCATAGAGTGTAAAATATTTACTGTCTGGCTCTTTATATTTTTTCTTCTCAATTCCACAGTACTCAGGAAAATGCCTTCAGGTTTATTTATCTCACTGATGACTATAAGTGTAAATTTTGTGTTCCTATTACGTGGTCTAATGTGTGTCTTAAAAACAAGCGTAAAATTGATTTGATATTAAGCCATTGCTATTCAAAATCCTTTAAAAGGGGAGAACACTCTGCTTCAGCATAACTAACGTTTCATCCTTTGTCTTCATTGAAAATAAATCTGTTTCGGATTGCATTATTTAAGAAATTAAGATAATAAATCATTGGTGATGAGATTAGAGTCATGAAGTCTCTCTCTCTGTAGTGTTTTTGGGGAAACAAGCTCAAAAACAATTTCATTATGTAAACATGATTGCTTGGAGACAGTGTAGGTACCAATGTATAGACAGTTGGCGTACTAGTTATAAAGTGTAGTCATCACAAGGACTGTCCCAAGCAAGTTTTCTTAAAAATGTGTTTGCTTTCCGACGGTTTATGTGTTTCCTGGTTGTTGGTAGATTTCAGTCACAGATGTAGAAGTACCTTAAATGTTACATAATTTCATAATATGTCATAATTATGTTTTTAATACATCTGCCCCCTAAATACCCTCAAGTATTAATTTTTTAGATTATGTATAATCTGTTACTTTCAGATTATTTTGAAAAGATTATTTTTAAAGAAAAGAGGAAAACAGGCATAAGAAATAGATGAGAGGCTTTATGTTTTGTTTTTTAGGGAAAACTTTGTTAATGTTATAGAAAATTTACTAATGCATCATCTTGGATTAATTAAAAAAATCAGGCAGAAAGATAAAACTGCTTCTTTTATTACTTAAGGATTTCTATGTTGATGCTATCAAATAACTCCTCTTAAGTGAACATGACTAAAGGCAGTATTCTTGGAGCAGCTGGATTTTGTTAGCCTGAATGTTGAGAGACTCTTCCTATTCTTTTCTTATTCTTATCCTTGACTGTTCCATCCTGATCCCCCTGTGTTCTAATGCACTCATTTGTTGCCATTCTATCATACTTGAATATTTTTGAAGCACCTATTGTGGAGGTAGTATATAAAAAAAAGTATTAAATATTGTCTCCTTTTTATCAGACATATTTATAATTTGCCTTTTAATGCAAATTTGTCTGTTTTTCCCATCTTCCCCCCCCCATCTTCTGTCTTCTTTTGGAATAGTTGAGTATGTTTTGATATCCTGTCTTATCTCCCCTATTTTCTTAATAGCTAAACCTCTTTGTTTTATTTTTTAAAAAATACTGACTGTAGGTTTACACAAATTTAATTTATAGTGTACCTCCCAGTACTATATTACTTTATAAGATTCTTACAATTTACTTTCCTTTGTGCTATACTCTATATTTTATCTCAACATATGTATAAACCCCAAAGTATATTATTATTTTTGCTTTAGATGTTCAGTTGTCTTTTTAAGAAATTAATGAAAAATATTTAGCCATATAGTACCATTTCCGACACTTTTCATTTCCTTGTACTTAATACAGATTCCCTCCTGGCTTTTTTTTTTAAGAAAGGGGAGAGAAAGAGATGGGGGGAGGGGAAGATGGAGAAGGAGAAAGAGAATCCTAAGTAGGCTCCACACCCAGCACAAAGCCCAACGTGGGGCTCAGTCTCACAATCTTGAGATCACGACCTGAGCTAAAATCAGGAGTCCCAAGCCTAACCGGACTGAGCTACCCAGGTGTCCCGCCCTTCTGGCTTTAGAACTTCCTTTAACTAAGTTTTTGTAGTGGAGATTTGTCGGTGATACTTTCCCTTATTTTCTGTTTATCTGATACAGTCTTTTGTTTGCTTGCACTGTTTAAGGATATGCTATTCTAGCTTGATGGTTGTTTTTTGCAATACTTTTGTTCTAATGTCACCTGGCTCATAAGGTTTTGGATGAGAAGTCAGTGCTGATTCTTTTTGTTTGCTTGCATGTTAGGTATCTTTTTGTTCTCCACCTTCTCTGAAGTTTGTATCTTTTTTGCTGGTTTCCAACAACTTGATCTTAATGTGCTTGGTATGATTTTTTTTTTTTTCCTCCCATCATATTTGGGGTTTGTTGAGCTTTTTAGATCTGGGGTTTCATTGATTTTTATCAAATTTATATATATTTCTGTTTTTCTCCTTATGCTTTTTTCTGGATCTCTAATTATACATATTTTAAGTCTTTGGATATTGTTATATAGATCCCTGAAGTCTCATCATTTTTATTAAAATTTTTTTGCTTCAATTTGAGTAGTTGCTCTGTCTTCAGGTTTACTGTTTCACTACAGTGACTATTATATTTGTAATACCTGTTTTTAAGACATTGTGTGCTAATTTAATAATTTCTGTTCTTTCTGGGTCTGTGTATATCAAATCTTTTTTACTTATCTCACTGTAATAGTTCTGTTTGTGGATCAAGTGTTTTTTCTTCTATTTTTATGAACTGTCTAAACTTTATAGAAAGATTGCAGGAGTAGTCAGAATTTTTTTTCCTTAAAGCATTTGAGAATAAGTTGCTGCTATATGCTCTATCACCCTGAATACTTTAGTGTATATATCTATAAAAAATACATTCTGTCATGTAACCATAGTACAACCATCAAATTAGAAAAGAACATTATTATTACCATTTAAGTTTTGTCACTTGTCCTAGTACTGTCCTTTATGACAAAATGATCTGGTCCATAATCATGTGCTGTATTTAACTGTCATGTCTCTTAAGTGTTCTTCATTTGGGAATGGGTCCTCACTTCTTTTACTTCTGTGACCTTGACGTTTTTTAACATTACAGGTCAGTTATTGTGTAAAATATCTCTCAGTTTGGGTTTTTTTGATATTTACTCATGATTAGATTCAGATTTTTCAGCGAAACAATGCTGTGTTCTTCTCATTGTGTCCTGTCAGGTGATACTTGATTTTAAATGGTCTCATTGCTACTGATGCTAACTTCGATTATGGTTGTGTCTGCCAAGCTTTGCCATTGTAAAATTACTGTTATCCCCATGAAGTTAATATTGCTCTGTGGGTAGTTACTTTGAGACTATATAACTAACTTGTTCCTTAACATAATGTTAACAGCAGGTTTCCATCTCTTTGAGCACTTTCTTACTATCTAGGCAGTAAGATTTCCAGACTCATTTTGTACATCACCTATCCCAGCCTTGGAATCTGCCATTTCTTTAAGAGGCCCTGATATCTTTATGATGGAGAATTTGGAATCCAAGTTTTTAGAATTTAAAAGCCATGCTCTGGGTGCTAGATGTGCTTATTATTATCGGGATATGGCACCTCTCAGATTCTCTGAGGGAACAGAGCTCAGGAATATGAATGTGTTTGTATATATATGCACACACATACATACACATGGACACACACATGGGTATATATATTTGCACACACTTTTTTATATTTACTTACCTAAATATATTGAAAGTCTTGGATTTATACTGATAATTCCAATTTCAGTTCAGTACAGTAAAATTCATTCTCATTTTCTTTATTTTTATATTACAACTCCTCTAATAGTGAGGAACCTGGCTACTATTATCCTTAATTATTTATTTGATCAGTCCTTCTAAATATAATTCCCCTTTACTGCCTCTGCCCCCTTTCTTCCTGAACAAACATACTCCTCATCTGTGAGGGTGATGCCACCATCTTCCTTTCCCACCTCTCCCCACCTCTTGTAGCACCCTCCTCATCCCACTGACTTTAGTGATCTTTGCTGTGCTGCTCTTCCCCACGTGTACTTTTCTTACTCCACTAGGGCCCTGGTACCCAGTATAAGACCATCTTGTCACCTCAAGTGCTTTCCTTATCCTATTCTGCCCCTCCATGTTCTTCCTTGACATCTTCCATACTGTACACCTCGCCACGTCCTACCCTTCCAGGAGGATACCTGTCTTACCCACTGGGGCTACATACAATATTCTGTATAACATTGCACTGGGATGCCTTCTCATATGGACACTTTCCTCAATTCACTTTGCTTTAGTACTCCATGCTATTCTGCTCCCTTGTATGGGAACTCTCCATCTCAATTCTTATCCAAACCCTATAGGAATGTCCTCCTCATTCCACTGAGACTGTGACACCTCATTTTGAGCCACCTTCCCAGGGTGAAGTTCTCCTTACCCTCTTGATCTCTAATACCTCATGTTAGGTGGCTGCCACCACTACCCCTGTGCTGATTTCTGCTTGTTCATCTGCATTCCTTCCAACCCCCCTCCAGCCAGAGGAAATAACTCCCTTAGAACAAAGTCTCAGGAGCACCAACACTGGTAACCCTCATCAGTCAGAGCATCACACCATGACAATGACAATGATTCTTGTTACCTTCTAAGTGTCCATTCATTCAGCTTCTCTCTGAATCTCCCTTCAGATATCTGCCACTCAGCACTTCATCCAGCTGATAGAAAATCTCTTTTCCCTTCCTGTGTCCAGGTATTTTAGAAGGGGTACCAATGGTGAGACGTGTGCCCTTCTAGTAATAAAGTTCTACAGACTTTCACTAACTGGCCATCAACAGGAGAATCCCTATAAAAGTGGCTCATCTCCAAGTGATACACTGCATATCACTGATTCAAAGATGCACACTTTTTTGTTTGTTCTTGGGGGTTTTTTGACATTTAGTGTTTTTGAATGTTAACATTTTTTCTTTCTTAAATATCTAAAGTATCATATATTGTGTGAAAAACAATAGGCTTTCTTTTTTTATTGCACACCTATCTACTGTCTAATGGCACATATCATCACATCACGAAAGTCATGGGATATTGAAAACAAAACAAGGGGTGCCTGTGTGGTTCTTTCAGATGAACACCTGACTCTTGAATTCAGCTCAGGTCATAATCTCAGGGTTGTGAGATTGAGCTCTGTGTTGGGCTCACACATTGGGCATGGAGTCTGCTTAAGATTCTCTTTCTCCTTCTCCCTCTTCCTCTGCCTGTGCCTTACCCCCCCAAATTAAAAAAAAAATTAAAAATAAAAACAAAACAAAAAACCCTGCTGTCCTGAGAACTACAACTATTCCCTTCAAATATTGGTATAAAGTTTGTCCTATAATGCTAAGTGTCTTTCTCAGCTGTGGGAAGTTTCTCTCACTGTACTCATTTAAATCAGCTGAGAAGAGCATGTTTGGCCCTGCAGGTTCTTATAGTCAGTGTCTATCTACATGGCCAAGTCAAGTGAGAGCAGAGTGTCCAAGAGTGGCATTTATATAGGAAACACTCAGGGACTATAAAATAATATTACGGATTACATGACTTCCATTCCATTCTCAGGAATTATTATGGAGTCCTAAGAAGAATAGCCCTGAGGTCTTGTTTCTTGCCAGAGAAGGATATTGATCTAGTGGACCAGGATCCAAAATGACATGTAGACCTACTCAGAACCAGCCACTGGTTAGATCTGGGAATACATGGATGATATCTCTTTGTTGGTCTTCCAAATTAGACTGTTCTATCTTCAATACCTAGTACCATGCCTGATCTATAGTAAAAATATGCTTTGACGGGTAGATAAAGTAGAAGTTAAACTATTATGTTTAGTCACAGCCTTTCCTTTATATTGATGTGTAGTTTTTGAAATATAGAATGGCTTTAATTTTTGAGACAGAAGTAACACCCAATGAAAATAAGTATGCTAAGGGAACCAATTTAGTTGAGAGCAGATTTTTATTTTTTCCTCTTTTTTTTTTAAGTATTCATTTTATCTTTCATCAAAAGACATACATGTGGTTACATTTAAAGGACATTGAACAGTTGTTTTCTTTTCATGCAGGGGCCTGAATTAATGAATAAATATGTTGGTGAATCTGAAAGAGCGGTTAGAGAGGTAAGATGATTATGTCTTGAAGTGGAACTCTGTGTTGGGGAATCATCCTTTTGTCCTTCTGTATGGTTTCCATTTTGTTTTGGATTGTAGATGCTGAAATTTCCAAATCCAAATTCTAGTGGTATATTTGTCATTCAGGCAAACATTATTTTATTATTTAAAAATGCAATTTCGATCATCTACAACACTTCATCTTTATCTTTAAACATCATAATACTATGAACATTTAGTTTTACCAAATAAAGATTTTAACAACTGCCCTCATTTCATTAAAAAAAAAAAAATACTCCTGTACTTACAAGGAATGCTTGATCTCAGAATGAGATTTAAATCCTTTAAATTATGTAGTCCTTTAAATTGAATAAGCTTAGTATATGAAAATTTCACAGTACTGTCCTTATTTTAATTATTTTACCTTTGCCTGGTGACTTAGATAATGCATCCCCTCCCCCCCTTTTTTTTTTAATAATTTAAAATTTTTTTTTTAATATTTTTCTATTTATTTGACAGATCACAAGTAGGCAGAGAAGCAGGCAGAGAGAGAAGGGGAAGCAGGCTCTCCGCTGAGCAGAGAGCCCCATGTGGGGCTCGATCCCAGGACCCCGGGATCATGACCCGAGCCGAAGGCAAAGGCTTTAACCCACTGAGCCACCCAGGCGCCCCGCCCCCCTTTTTTTGAGTATGATTCCATGTAGGTGCAATGTCCAGAATAGGCAGATGTATATATGTAGGAAGTAGATTAGCCCTATGTATATATTTTTAAATCTTAAAAATACCGCCACACATACTTACAATGTTTAAATGTTACATTTCTAAGTTCTTATAAAAATCCATGTACATAACAGCAGCATATTATATACTATATTCAAAGATTTTTACTAAGTATTGTAGCTCTGTCAAATAATATAGGTAAAATAGTTAAGCGTTATTGTGCTATATAATAAATGTCAATATAGTTAGTATGTAATACTTGAAAAGGATATAAAATTTTTTGTGATTTTACCATCACATTTTAGTACAGTATATGGTGTATAGATAGCGTATTATATTTAATTAAAGACTAAATGAATAAAAATATAAATTTACAGAATGGAAAAAAAAACCTTAAAACCATTGAAATATTTAAATCATCTTTTCCCCCAACTCAAAGAATTTGGTGCTGTAACTGTAAATATTACCTCAATTATGATGCATCCCCCTTCTAAGATTTAAAGCCAGTGCCTAATTGATAGGCCACTCACCCATATTGCGGAAGCTGCACAACCGATAAATTCATGCAAAATCAGGGCACTTGGAGTCACGTAACTATAGGAATTCAATCACAAGTCTTGGCTTTCCTAAGCAGAGGTTGGCCTGCCTCACACAGACACCGTGTATCCTTACAGAAGCTAAAAAGGACAAGAATACACAAACAGCAATGGAACGGATGGCCTCCATTTGTGAATACCTGGGTACCAACCCAAGAAAATTAGAGATTGGAATACTTGGTTTTTCATCTAAGAAAAAATCTTAAGTTACTTTTTGTCCTTTTTCTTTTTTCTTGAAAATGTAGACAGTGGTAATTGTAGGAAACATTAACAAGAACAAGAGTATCATCATTGATTAAAATTAAAAAAAGGCAATATTTATTAATATTAATGTTTTATTTTTATGGTCATGATCCTTGTGACCAGAAGATGGGGGCCTAGATTACAGATAACACACATTTGGATTTCTTTCTGCCTGTGCTGACTTTTTCTAGCCCGTTTCCACATTTTTTGCCCTTGTGACTGGCTAGCTGGCCAGTCCCTCTTGTTGGTAGTGTTTGACTTCTGGTCTTATCAGTCTGTGCTCTTCCAAGGTTTGGTCATTTTTCTTGTCCTGGCTTTATGTCAGCCATTATTTTTCTGCACGGTCTTCAGAGAAATGAGTAAGGAGGGTGGCTTTTGGGTTTGTGGGTATTTTATATGCTAAGCTATAACTGATTTTACATGTTTATGGTTTTTCTTTTAAACATGTGTTTATGATTATTAATAATAACCGTCATTTACTGAGCTCTTACTATATTCCTGGCACTGTGCTAAATGCTTTGCATTCTTTTTTTAAACTCAATTCTTAAAAATAATCTTCTGAGGCAAATATTTATCATTATCTCCCATTTTCTAGATGTGGAAATTGAAGTTTAGAGAAGTAAAGTTACCAGCTGAAGGTCATGATTGGGCTGGTTGACTTGCACATAATAGATTTATTTCCTAACATAGTTTTCGAACTAAAGCCAACTGCAAAATTTTCTAAAGTTTGCTATCTTTAGCTAATGTGGCACTCTTTTCACCAGATCTTCCGAAAAGCGAGAGCAGTGGCCCCGTCCATTGTTTTCTTTGATGAACTTGATGCCTTAGCAGTTGAAAGGGGCAGGTAAGAAATATTTAAAAGGACTGCTATTAAATATTGGCAGTTACATTGTAAAGTAAATTAACACTTCATATATAGATTTTATTTATTAATACATTTAGACTAAATGAAAACATTTTTTTTAATTCATGTAGTTTTTTTCTCTTATACCCAACTATTTCATGTTATCACTTTAAAATACTTCCATATACTTTTTTTTTTTTAAACACTGATATCCATTTGGGACATTTGAGTTAATTTTTATAGCTTATTATTTATAGTCTTTACATTATTTACCCTAGTACTTCCAGTCAAACTTTGGGTTTTTATATGCATATGATAAAAACTGTAAACAAAACTCCATTAAGGATAATTATACAATACAGTAAAACCAATTCTAATAAAAGGTGTTATTTTATAGATTTTAGTACTCTCTGGATTATGTTTCCTAAATAGAGTTACAGTAGAATAAAAATTAGTATTAATAGTTTTGTTCCTGAATCTCAAGCAATAAAGATTATTTATATCATTTCAAACAGATGTGTGTGTGTGTGTGTGTGTGCATGTGTACAGATATATATGTGTGTGTAAGGGTATGTGTGCATGTATCTTAACTGTTTACAAGTATGATTTTTTTCCTCTACAAATGTTTAGAAGGCCTTTTAAAGATTATATATTACAAGTACTTCATGTGGAGAATGTTAATTTGTATGCTTTGTGCATACCTTCTTGATCTATATATTGATTAGAAAAGTTTTGCTTGGGATCCCTGGGTGGCTTAGTCGATGAAACATCTGCCTCAAGTCATGAACCTGGGGTCCTGGGATGGAGCTCTACGTCGGGCTCCCTGCTCATTGTGGAGTCTGCTTCTCCCTCTGTCTGCTGCTCCCCTGCTTGTGTGCTCTCTCTCTCCCTGACATATACATAAATAAAATCTTTTAAAAAAAATAAAAAGTTTTGCTGATAATAATTACAGTGATGGTAGATGGGACCTTTTAGGTCCCAGTGTTAAAGTCTGTAACAGACATTGGTGCTCTTTTCCTTCCTGGGTAGAGCTGCCTCATCAGATGAGAATATGAACTATCATGAGAGACTATTATTGGGTAGTAGTCTACCCTGCTCTTCACTCTACCCATTGGATAACCTATAAATACCTACTGGTCTTTTTACTTTATGAGTTGAAGTACTTAGACTGTCTTATTACTTCTGAGGTGAAGTGTCATAAAAGGTTACAAGTAGCTCAAGTTCACCTAACTACAAGAGAAGAAAAAGAAACAAGAGAAGTTTGCTGAAGCAGTGTGACCTGCCACATTTATGTGATATCAGAGACATTTTTGGAGCCTAAAAAGGAACAGGGTGGGATACATTGTTAAATATGAACCAGATGTGAGGTAGTATATATAGCAGAGTTCTCATAAAACGCTTTTGAAATAAAAAGGTGTGAGAAACCAGACAAGGCACTTGATAGGAATATCCAGTTTTTGTGGGCAATTTGGCCCAGTAGAAATTTGCAAATATTTTAGAGATGCTAGTGATTTGCAGCCTCCAGATATCATTTCCCCTAATAGTCTTCATCATATTGTGTATTGTGTACCTCCCTCCTTCAGTGGCTTATTCAAACCAAGGTCAAATAAATTCTGTGATGTTTCCTTTGTATAGAAAAATTTTTGGTCATGTTCATTGATGTTTCAGAAAACAACAATAAGTGGTACCTGGGTGGCTCAGTTAAATGTCTAACTCTTGATCTCAGCTCTGGTCTTGATCTGAGGGTCATGAATTCAAGCTCCTCGTTGGGCTCCATACTGAGTATGGAGCCTACTGAAAAAAAATAGAAAGAAAGGAAACAACAAAACAACAATGAAGCTGATTAAAACAAAACAAAAAACATAATGCTAATGGTCCAAAGTAGAGACTTCTAGGTGGTTATATCTTAGGTGCACTAAGTTTTACGTAGATTATTTTTGATAGCCATAAGAATCTCAAAGAGTGATACTCTGTTTTCTCTTGTTTATTTGTTTTATCTTTCTGTATTTGTTTTTTAAAATTGTGTTATGGCCAGCATTGCCTAGAAAATAATTGTTTTATCTCATAAGAATGCGGGCACCTAAAAACCAAAATATGTAAAACCTCCACATATATATTTTTGTTAAGATACTAAACCAATTTTATGCATTGTTAAGGAAATAGAAAACATGGAAAAATTTAAAATTCCATAAACTAGTAGGCATTTCTACATAATATTGGGCTATAGAATAGTTATTGCTTTAATTTGTTAATTGTTTTTATGTTTTCTATGATAACATTCAGGTCAAACTCATATGACTAGTTCAAAAATAATAGCGCATAAAAAGACTGTTTCTTCTTATCAAGACTTTAATTTCTAAACTTAAAATGTTTAACAAATTGAGCAGGGAATTATTATATACTCTAGTCCCTATTATCTTTTGTTTGTTAAATCAATTATTTTGACTGTTTGAAGTTACTCAAATTAGCCATGGAACTGAGGTTTGCAGCCAGGAAGCACATTGTAAATAGAACATGGGTATATTGTTTGCTTAGCTTTAGAAATATTTGTGCTTTCAGAACGACAGATTTTTTTTTTCATGCTTATTAAAGTATCTAATTACAACCACTATTTTCTCCTCCTCCCTGTCCCATTTAAATTTCTGTGGGGTTTGAAAAATAAATAAGCCTGGTGTTTACTTCTTTTTTTCTGAATACCATTTAAATTATGGGTGTTCTGAATTCATATTGTGAGTTAGGGAAAATGTTATAAGGTTCCCTTTATGAAGTGCTTTAATGATCTAAGATTGGCAAAATTGAAAATGCTGTTAAAGTAGCAGAGCTCTTTGGAAAAGAGGTATTATATCAGAGAGTAAAGCACTGAGATAGGGAAGAGGCTTAAATTATACTGAGCTAATAATATTAGGTAATACTCATTTAGTGCTTGTTATGTACTGGAAATTGTTTTGAGTGCTTTACAGGTGGAGAAAAAAAACTCACAGAAAGGCCCCTGCCTTAATGCAAGGTAGGATATCATACAATTGACAGTTGGCTCCAGTACTGTGCCTGAGCTTCATACTAGCTTAAATATTTACCCTTTTCAGGGTCATAGTCAGGAGGAGAGAGCAAGCTGGGCAATAAATCATTGGTCAGCCTTGTCTTGGGCAGTAGTCCTGTCCTCAGAAGTGGAGAGATACAGAGCAAGTCCCCATATGCTAATTCTCTTAGCCCAGTCTTCTCTGATAGATAAAATAGCCACTAACTAACCTGGAGATGCCTAGAAGATCTTCCTTGTCTAGGACATTCTAGTTAGTCTCAGGATCCTGAATCATCCTCATTTCCTGACATTGATTGCCTGGTAATGCCAAACCTTAAGCAGGATTAGAAGAGGTTCGAAATTAGGAACTTACGCTAGAGCTAAAGAGGCTCATCTTGTTTGTTTAATTAACTTCTAAATAATGTGACTCTCTTTGTTTGACCTCACTCACTATGTTATGATTTTTTTTATTTTGTTTTAGCTTGTACTCATCACAACAACCTTGTGTAGGTCCTATTTTCATCTCCGTTTTACAGGTGAAAAAGCTTAGACATATAGATGCATGAATATGATAGCTCAAGGTCATCAGAGCTGGGATTTGAATTTAGATATTTTGACTTCAGGGCAGATATTCTGAGCCACTTTTTGACTCGACTACCATACCACAGATTCTAGGATTCCAGATATTAGTAGCTAACTAACCTTTCAAGCTTGTATTTATTGTGCATTTTCTCTGTGACTTACTTTAGTAATGACCCTGTTTGTCTAACTGGGCTGCTATTACATTCCTTTGCCAGCATTCATTCATTCACTTGTTCAGTAAATATTTATTGAATGCTTAGTCTGCAACAGGCTTTATGTTGGGGTTAAAATAGTGAACGGGACCTAGGGCAATTTCCTTAACTTCTCTATGCCTTTTTTTCTTTATTTGTAAATTGGAGATGATAGTACTAACAAATTTTAGGTTGTTAGAATTAAATGCACGTAAAGTGCTTGACACAGTGCTTAAAACACTAGTTGGCATGTTAATAACAGCTTAAAAAACTTTAGTGTTTCTTATAGTGTCTGCATAGATATTCTACAGTTATTTGTAATAACAGTAATAATTTCCATATAGATAGAAATATAGACATAGCAATAAATCCTGTCCTAACAGAGTTTACATTCTAGTGGATGAAACTGAAACATTTGGGAAATTGGAAAATAAGATCTACAGATGATGTGTACTATGGTATTTCATCAGTCTAAGATGCCTTTAGTTGTAAGACACATCATTATTTTTCCTCTCCCTTTACCCCACAACCCCCTGTCTTGCCTCTCAAATTCCTAATATCGGAGAGATTATATGATAATTGTCTTTTTCTGATTGACTTATTTCGCTCAGCATAATACCCATAATACCATAATACCCAACGTTCCATCCACGTTGCAAATGGCAAGATTTCGGGGGATTTTTGTTGTTGTTGGTGGTGAGGGTTTTTTTTTTTTTATGGCTGCATAGTATTCCAAGATGGGACCAGGGAGGGAGGCAAACCATAAGAGACTGTTAATCTCAGGAAACAAACTGAGGGTTGCTGGGGGTGGAGGGGGAGGGATAGGGTGGCTGGGTTATGGATATTGGGGAGGGTTTGTGCTATGGTGAGTGCTGTGAATTGTGTAAGACTGATGATTCACAGACCTGTACCCCTGAAGCAAATAATATATTATATGTTAATATAATAAAATAAAAAGATACGTCATTATTATCTGTAGCATTACTGATGAAAAATGTAGCCTTAAACTGTGATTTGAAGCCAAGAAGTCACCAAATCCAAGAGACGTCCGATTTCAAAAATTTAAAATAGGAAAAAAGATTTATCTTAGAAATAGAAAAAAGTGGGATCCCTGGGTGGCACAGTCACTTTGAGCATCTGACTTTTGGTTTCAGCTCAGGTCATAATCTCCTGGGTTGGGGGGATGGAGCCCTGTGTTGGGCTCTGTACTCAGCATGGAATCTGCTTGATTCATTTGCACGCGTGCACTCTTTCTCTCTCTCCCTCTCTCTTTCAAACAAATAAAACCTTAAAAAAAGGAACAGAAGAAAGATAATAACCTTGTTATTTGGGAGAAACAAGATAATCTGTTCTGTTTTATAAAAGTGATGCTATTAAACACAAAAAATGTTCAGGATTTTGTTTTATGACTAGAATGTAAAAAAGATGATTAAATATATAGAAAAATGAAAAAGATTAAGTTCCCAAGTAAAAGGTGACTGAATGATAGTTTCTGTAAGGTGTTGGGAGAATCTATGATATTAACTACTTTTTTGTTACTGCACTTAATCATCCACAATTGGTACTTGGAGTGGTTGGGGAAAAAAGAAGTTCTGAGCCAACTTTCATTGAAAATGAAGGTTTCGGGCTTAGCAGCATTCTGAAAAGAGCTCTGAATTTAAAAATAATGATCAGGAAATACAATATTCTCTTTTAATAGCATATCCAGATTTCAGGTAAATTCAGTGACTTCACAACACTAAGCACTGTGGAAAAATTTTGTGGGTATCATTTTTCTAAATGACACTTTCAAGGAGGGTAGTACCTTTTTCTAATGTGATATTTATGGTACTTTTAAAAATTTCATAAAATCATAAACTTTTATAGCTGAAAAAGTTGTTATAAGTCATCTTGTGCAACTTTTGTTCTTCAGAACAGAAGCCCCTAGATTTTAAGACCTTAGGCACATAATTCCTTTGTGGCCTGGGCAAGACTAGAATTCATGTTTTCTGATTCAGTGCTCTTTGAACTGTACTACTCTTGCCTCTTATACAATCAGGACTTGAGATAGAAAAAGTGTGTTTATGTTGTAGTAAAAATTCTCATGTATGTAAATATTTAAAGAATATTTTTATGTTTAAGAAACTCTAACAATAACCGCTTATTAAATACTTTAACCACTGTTTTGTAAATCTGTATTTCAGATCAATGAATTAAATGCTTAGTTCCTGGTATGCAGATTTTCCTAATTTATACTTGATTACCCCAGATATAACATGGTTTTCACATTTGTAAACTCTTAATATTAAACAGAAATGCTGGGGAAAAGAGAGCTAAAGAAGAAATGCAAAATGTCTAACATTTTTCATTATAATAGTTCCATGAAATGTAGCAGAGTTTTGTGACTATTTTTGTTTTGTGTTTGTCTGCGCACTGTGGCTGAATACCATACCACAGATTAAAGGTACAGCTTTCATTAGAGAGATGGGCTGTTGCATCATTTTCTTAGAAATTGGGAATTACTTTTTTGTTGTTGTAGGACACATAGGTCTCTTATTGTAGTTGTGTTGTCTTTGAAATGAAAGCTTGCTTGTGTTTCACATCCATTAAGAAAATTATCATAGGTAATCTTCATGTTCAGAGTAGTGCATATTTGGCTAGCCTTTTTTAGGCCTTTCTTAGGCCTCTTCCAAGCATCAGTACTGACTAGGAGTGTGGGAGGTAGTTTTTAAGAAACAAAGTCAGATGCCTACCATTCAGAACTCCATGATATTTAAAAATGTATACTAGAAAAAATTTAACTTGGATAGATAAGATGCTGGTCTGTAATTTAGAAATCATACGAAGGGGCAAATGATGGGGCATTTCATTTTATTGAAGGAGTTAAAAAGGAAATATCATTTTGGTGAAAATTTTAGTATTGAAGAATACAGTCTGTTTAATCTGTACAATCATGGCAGTGACATTTTTTTAGGATAGTGGTTTGCACACCTTTTCTGTACCAGGCCAGTTAGTAAACATTTTCGTCTTTTTGGTCCATGGTCTCTATTGCAACTCTTCATCTCTGCTTCTGTATTGCAAAAGCAGCAATAGAGAATATGTAAGCCAGTAAGAAAACTGTTGGCTGGCCACATTTAGCCTGTGGCTATAGTTTACTGACCCATTTTAAGATACCCTAAACATCCCTTAGATCCATGGCACTGTATGACTTTTGAATAAGAATAATTTGGAAAAGGGCCTTGACTTCTGAAGGGAAAAGAGAACTAATGTTTTAGGAAAGTCTAGCTTCAGTATTTTCTACAACTGAACATCTTTTTTCCATTGTTGTGTTGCCTATCTCTAGCAGATAATAAAGTTTTATAAAATCATTTCATTATGTTAGTGATTACACATTTGTTTTTAAACTTTTTCTTGGAGTTGGTTTTGATTTCCTAGGATGTCAGTTTTATGGTTTTTGTTTCCTACTGAAGCTTTGAAAGTCAGCCAAGAATATTTCTCAGCCCATAAAACAGTTTCACTGTGCTATTCTCCAGCTAACTCTCAATGATCTGTGGAAATAAAGGGCAAAGGCAGCTGGGTAATGGGAATCCAAAGAATTTCCTTCACCTAATCATCAACATTTAATACAGCCACCACTTCCTCCTATAATAAATAGCAAATTGGACAAGTAGGAGTTTCACTTCTTTTCTGTTTAGAAGTGCCAGTTGGAGGTGTAAGTAATAAGTTTCTGACTATGAATATTTTTATTAAAAATAACGAATTAAGTAAGTTTACTTGGGGTCTACACAATACCAACACAGAATACAGAATTTTAAAACTAGAAGAATCTGTCTATATTTTCTAATTCAATTCCCTTATTCATACATGCCAGTAATTACAAAATCCTCAAGGGAACAATAATATCTTCATGCTCTTATCTCAGATGTCTAGCACAGTGCCTCGCAAAGAAGCACCCAGACATTTATTTTTTGAATAAGGGAATGAAGGCTTAGAGAAACTACAGATTATGTTCACTTACTTGGTTGTTAGTGGAGTCTGACTTCAATATATTTTAGTATCCTTTGTGAACCAATTTTCTTTTAAAATTAAATACTGAGACTGTCTTTCAGAATTTTCTCACATGTCTTATGTTCATAGAAGCACCATCATCTTCATTATAAAGAATCATTTGTAAGCTTTGGAATATATTCACCTGTCAAAGAGCTCTAAAAAGAAAAAAATTAAGTGCTAAGTGATACTATTTTCAAAAAAACTCAGTAGTTTTTATACACACTAAGTCTGAAAGTGGGTGTGGACTCACCAAACCTTGTCAGTTGTGCTAAGGATACAGAATGATAAATATTCTTTATAATGTACCTGATTGCAAAGTAATCAAATGATAACAAAGGGTAGCAACAATAATGAAGATCGTATTTTTTAGGTAAGTGAGGAGATATTTTGAGAAAGATTCTTGCCTTCCTTGGTATACTAATTAATTTTGCAGAACGGTCACCAAGTTACCCTCTACCCAGACAGCTATTCAGTAAGACTTATTTTATTGTAGTTCAACTTACTTTAATCAAGTTTTTTTCAAGCAAGCACCCAAGTCTTTGGGTACCAAGTCTTAGATGTCTGTAGCTATACTTAGAGCATATAAATGAAGATCCTGAATCAGTATCCATCCCCCTCCATGCAAAAAAAAAAAAAGTTCATTTAAAAAAAAAAAAAGAACAAAAAAAAAAAAAAAAAAAAAAACAGATGAGAACTTCTTTTGATATAGATCCAAGAAATCAAACAAGTAGAGATTTTCTTCTAATTAGTGTGTTTCTTGATCCAAGCATTTCTGTATCTGCGAACAATCCTATAAGTGTATTATATTTCTCTGTTTTAGAAAGTTTAGAAGGTTTTTCATTAAAAAAAAATCATTTAAAAAATCTGAGAAGTCTAAAAATACTCTTATCTGGAAATTTTAGCTACTCAAATCATTCCTTGAGGACTCAGAGGAGCCCAAGCTACTATTACATTTGAACAGCTAATACACAGTTAACATTAAAATGTAAAGAACTGTAAGTACCCATGTACAGCAATCTCCTACTAATATGTCTTACAGAAAGAAAGAATCTTAGTTTAGTTTATTATAGTTACTGGCTTTGGCATGCCAAATAGTTATGAAGAGCTTCAGAAGAGCAGTTCTTGTCTTAGTATTATGTTGGTGGTTTTCATGGCAAAATTAAGGAATTTTGATAACTTTGTACCATGTTGTAAGTTAATCTAGGTAGGGAATTGGCAATATGAATCTGGATGTATGTACTGACCTGTGCTGTACTAACTTCTGAAAATCTTCTACCAATGGTGTCAGCAACCGTTTATATACCATACACCCCTATTTAGTTTATTTGTTAAGGTAATGTTAAAAAGTTATAGATTTCTTTGTTAAGCCAATTATAACAGTGATAATTATAATAATGATAATGTTTATAATTACTGCCTGTTAACATTTTCTTTGTGCTGAGCATTGTACTAGATCTTTTATACATTTTGTCTAATTTTGAGGAAGGTATGAGCCTACTACCCAGGTTTTGAGAAAACTGAGGTTCAGAGAGATTAACATACCTTTTCCACAAGATTGCACGTAAAAATAAGTGGTAAAGCTGGCATTTGAACCCACACTTAACTGAATATCAAAGCTCTTTCCCCAATTCAAAGCAGCCTTCCCAGTGAGTACTAACCAGGATGATTTTTAAAACTTCATGTTACATAATAGTTCATTATATCCTGTGACTCTAACTGCGTTCATTTATCAGTTCTAACAGTTTTTTGATTGACTCTTTCTCTATATAGAGAGTCATGTCATCTGCAGGTAGTGAAAGTTTTACTTCTTCCTTGCTTATTTGGATGAGTCTTTATTTATTTTTGTTGTTGTTGTCTGATTGCTGTGGCTAGGACTTTGAGTACTATGTTAAATAACAGTGATGAGGGTGGACGTGAGGGAGTCTTGTTCCTGAATATAGAGGAAATGCTCACAGTTTTTCCCCATTTAGATGGGAATTAGTTGTGGGCTTTTCATATATGGCCTTTATTCGGTTGAGGTATGTTCCCTGTAAACCTACTTTGTTGAGGGTTTTCCTCACGAATGGTTGTGTTTTGTCAAATGCTTTTCTGCGTCTATTGAAATATTCATATTTTTTATCCTTTTATTAACGTGGTATTTCATGTTGATTGATTAGCAGTTGAATCACCCGTCCAACCAGGAATAAATCCCACTTGATCATGGTGAATGATCTTTTTAATGTATTCTCAGATTTGGTTTGCTAGTATTTTCTTGAGAATTTTTGCATTTATGTTCATCAGGGATATTGGCCTGTAGTTCTCTTTTTTTGTGGTATCTGTACCTGGTTTTGATATAAGGGTAATGCTATACAACAATAATGAAGCAACAGAAAGAGAAATTAAGGAATCAATCCCATTTACAACTGCACCAAAAACCTAGGAATAAAGCTAACCAAAGAGGTGAAAGACCTATACTCTGAAAACTATAAAACATTGATAAAGAAATTGAAGTTGTCACAAAAAATGGAAAGTAACTTCATGCTCATGGATTGGAAACAAATATTATGAAAATGTTTATACTGCCCAAAGCATCTACATATTTAATGCAGTCCCTATCAAAATACCAGCAGCATTTTTCACAGAACTAGAACAAATAATCCTAAAATTTGTATGGAACCACAAAAGACCCTGAATAGCCAAAACAACCTTGAAAAAGAAAAGCAAGGCTAGAGGCATCACTATTCCAGACTTCAAGTTATATTACAAAGCTGTTAGTAATCAAAGCAGTATGGTACTGGCATAAAAATAGACACACAGATTCAATAGGATAGAAAACCTAGAAAAGAACCGACAGATATATGGTCAGTTAATCTTCAACAAAGCAGGAAAATATCCAATGGGAAAAAGACCATCTCTTCAACAAATGCTGTTGGGAAAACTGGATAGCAGCATGCAGAATGAAACTGGTCTGCTTTCTTACACCATACATAAAAATAAGTTCAAAATGGACTGAAGACCTAAATTTGAGATCTGAAATCATAAAGCTCCTAGGAGTGAACCCAGGCCACAACTTCTTTGACACTGACTGTAGTAAATTCTTTCTAGATATGTCTCCTGAGATGAGGGAAACAAAAGCAAAAATAAAGTATTGGGATTTCATCAAAATAAAAACCTTCTGCACAGCAAAGAAAACAATCAGTGAAACTAAAAGGCAACCTATGGCATAGGAGAAGATATGCAAATGATATGTCTGATAAAGGGTTAGTATCTAAAATATGTAAAGAATGTGTTAAACTAAACACCCCCCAAATGAATAATCCATTTAAAAGTGGGCAGAAGACATGAATAGATGTTTTTCCGAAGAAGACATATAGATAGTCAACAGACACACAAAAAGGTGCTCAATATCACTTATTATCTGGGAAATGCAAATCAAAACTGCAATGAGATGCCACCTCACACTTGTCAGAATGTCTAACATCAACAACACAGGAAAGAACAGGTGTTGGTGAGGATGTAGAGAAAGGGGAACCCTCTTGCATTGTTGGTGGGAACGCAAACATTGGTGCAACCACTCTGGAAAAATTATGGAGGTTCCTCAAAAAGTTAAAAATAGAACTACCATGTGATCCAGCAATTGCTGTACTATTTACCCAAAGAATACAAAAATACTAATTGCAAAGGCTACATCCACCCCAGTCTTTATAGCAGCATTGTCTACAGTAGCCAAATTATGGAAACAGCCCCCCCCCACACACACACAGTGGAATATTATTACTCAGCCATAAAAAGAATGAAATCTTGCCATTTGCAAGGACAGGGATGGAGCTAGAGAGTATTATGCTAAGGGTAATAAGTCAGTCAGAGAAAGACAAATACTGTATGATTTCACTTATATGTGGAATTTAAGAAACAGAACAAATGAGCAAAGGAAAAGTGGGCAGGACAAATCGAAAAACAGACTCTTGGCTGTGGAGAACAAACTGATGGTTCCCAAAAGTCAGTTGAGTGGGGGGATGGGTGTGTGTGTGTGTGTGTGTGTGTGTGTGTGTGTGTGTGTGTATTTGAGGGGGATTAAGGAGGTCACTTGTTTTGATGAGCACCTGGTGTTGTATGGCATTGTTGAATCACTGTGTTGTTTATCTGAAACTAATATTATGCTGTATGTTAACAAGTGGAAGTTAAATAAAATCTTCAAAAAAATAATTCATTATAATAAGTACAGAATTTTAATTTACTTTGTCACCATTTCCAGATCAATGGCACTAAGAAATGATGCATGTTTAGAAGCATCTTCTCTGCTTCAGTTATTAGACCACTTTTTTCAGAAAATTAGTTTGAGCTGACATATGTTAATTTTCCTTATTATTTATTTTATTGGATTATGTTCATGACAATAGTGTGGGGATGTCAGGAGTGTGAAAAAAATTCTCTTCAAAAAACTGCTTTTGGCAATGAGTAAATTGAACTGTGGGGTTAAGGATCACTTGTTTCTCTAACATTGTATTTTAGTCAGACTATACAGATGTAATGAGTATTGCCTTCGTTAGCTTGGAATTTTTACTGGGAGTCATGGCAAAATGGAAAAATACATACTTTTATGTCATTCTCTATGTTAACAGTTTATACAAAGTTACAGTTATGCTGAGCACATGCTGCTCACAGAGCTAAGGACAGCTGGAGAATATAACTCACTATGTATGTCTCTACTTTTATAGGATATCCTGTGAACCTAAAATAGCTTATTTACTGTCAGGCTCATGCTGAATATTGATCACACTCTGACAGCATAGTTTTAAGTTAGAAACCTCAAGGCATTATTGATTCTTGACACTCATTAGTTTTTGCTTTCAGGTTTTGAATTTTGGTGGTTCTTTCTTTTAAATTGGCATCTGTTTCTTCAGTACAATTATTTTCTTTCAACTGTAATCAATAGGTCTCCCTCACTGTGTGATGGTTTAAAAGATAGCTGTTACAGGTATTTCAACCTGCTTTGGCACATTGGTATATTTGGTTTGCGAAACTCTGAAGTTATTTATGCTTTATAATATTATGGAAAGAGTATAGACTCTGGAATCAAGTAGATATGTGTTCAGATCCTGCCTCTGCCATTTGCTAGCTGTGGAATCTTAGGCAAATTACTCAACTTCTCTGTGCCTCAGTTTTCTTTTTATATATAATGAGAATAAAAGTAGTATTTACCTCACAGTGCTGTTATTGGGATGAATAAAGTAGTCCATGGGTTACATGGTACAGAGCAAGTTAAATATATGTTATTTGTTATTGATACAGTATCTGGGAGGTATTCAATGAACAGTGGGTATTTTTTTATAATTACTTATGAAGGTTTTCCCTCACATCTTCTATGAGACATCAGAACTCTCCATATTCCTGAGGCTATAGGCAAGGCATAGATAAACTGCCTGTGTGGGCAGAATATATACTGAGCTTTAATAATGCTACAAGCAAATGGTTTATCAGGAACAGAAGAGCTTAATTTTTTTTTTTTTAATGGGAATCAGAGATATTGTTCAAGAGATTATTTTTAAGTCAGCCCAACAAGGTGAGCAAGGAATCTTAAGAAATCTCTGATTTTGATAGACTCTTCAAATGTTTAATTTTTAAATTAAATAATTATTTATTAGTTATTGTCGGCTGGACAACATAGGTAGAATTTTAAATATGTGGAATATTGTTTACAAAAGTGGAGTCTGATAGTTTTTCTTTAGAATTTTTTTTCAAAGACTAGTCTAACATGAGTCAGTTTAAGAGTGTCGTGGTATTGGAAATGACTTATTAAAAATAATTCATTTGTGGGGTTCCTGAGTAGCACAGTCAGTTAAAGCGTCTGACTCTTGGTTTTGGTTCAGGTTGTGATCTCAGGGTCATGAGATGGAGCCCTGCCTTGGGCTCAGTGCTGAGTCTGCTCGACTTTCTCCATCTCCATCAGCCCCTCCTACTTATATGCTCTCTCTCTCTCTCTCTAAAATAAACAAATCTTAAAAAAAATAGATAATGCATTTGTTTATGGAAGAGCCAACTTCTTTCTGAGGGATAGAGTTGTTTTCTGTAGGTAAATTTATTACTATAATATCAACACATTTTATTGAAAGTATAAAAGGCTTAGGTTAAAAAAACTTTTTAATTGTTTAAAACATGTTTAATTATCAAAACAAATTGTTTAAACTGGTTAAATGTTTAAAACTTTAAAATTGTTTTAAAGTTAAAAAAAAAAATCTGCCTACCTTTCCCAGCCTCTTTTTTCTTTGCCTAAAAGAAAAGGTATTAATAATTTTAGTGTTTTCATAACTTACAAGCTGTATCTTTATAAGAGATTTTTACTTTTTAAACAGAATATTGACAAAACGAATGTGTTATATGCTTTTATTTTTTATGGATTATAGCTTATTTAAGTATTCTTATGCTTGGAGTTTTTTAAAATATAAAATTGTTTCTCCCTTAATTTTTTTTTAATTTTAAAGATGTGTATAGAGGAGCCAGAACTATAGTTATTGTTCCAGTGATACTATCATCCTCATGATATTTATTTGAATAAAGTATAATTCATACTCTTTCTGAATTTTGCTTTAAAAAGGGCAAGAAAGAAAAATCTTTTTGTATTTCTTTCTCTCCCAGTTCATTTTCTTTCAGGTGGTTGTATCCACTATTCATAAAAAAAAAAAAAAAAAAAAAAAAAAAAAAAATCCCAATTCCCTCCCAAGTATATAGGTTTCCTAATGAAATCATTCATTTTAAAACAAGTTCACATTAGGCTTGTCAGGATCAGGTAAAGAATGTAAAAGGAAAATTGGACCTAGAACACTTGGATCTATTCTTGACATTTTTTAATGAGTAAGCAGTTATTCATATGTATGCAAACAAATACAGTTTCTATTACTAGTGGAATTGATACTTAAGACTGAGAAATACCCTGTTTGTACCTTTTGCAGTATTAGCTGCTGATTGTAGAGGTCATTTTACAAAGAAACCTTTTGAAATAAACCTTAACTGTAAATTTTGGCTATAGACTGTTATCTCAAGCTATCAATAATTGTATTGGCTTCAGTATTTGAGAATCCTGAGTACACTCTTGATCTCTTTGATTCCTTTTGATAGTCTTAGGGAAATTCTCAGGTTTTAGTTTGTCAGATATGGCTTTTATTTTATTCTCTTTTCTCTCTATGGAACTGTCTCATATGGTACTCTATGTTTCTTAGTTTTCCACTCGATTCCATGTCTGTTACACTGTTTTCATTCTTTTTTTCCCCTCTTCTTTGTGCATCAGTTTGGATATTTTCTACTTGCCTGTTTTCCAGTTCAAGAATCCTCTGTTCTCCTGTGTCTAATCTGTTACTCTCATCTTTTTAATTTTTAATTATAGCTTTTATAGTTTTGGGGTTTAGAATTTTCATTTGACTTTTTCTTATGGATTCCAGGCCCCTGATGATGAAATCCCCCCCACCTTTCTTGGACAAATCTTGGGAATTTTTGTTTTTACTCTCTCAATTCTATCCCTTTCTATATTATGTACTGATTTAATATTGTTTTACAGATTCTAACTCCCTAGCATCTCTCCTCTTCTTAAGACAAAACTAAAAGAGGGCACCTGGGTGGCTCAGTGGGTTAAGCCGCTGCCTTCGGCTCAGGTCATGATCTCAGGGTCCTGGGATCGAGTCCCACATCGGGCTCTCTGCTCAGCAGGGAGCCTGCTTCCCTCTCTTTCTCTCTCTGCCTGTCTCTCTGTCTACTTGTGATCTCTCTCTGTCAAATAAATAAAGAAAATCTTTAAAAAGACAAAACTAAAAGAAATATATATATTATGATTTTGTTGATAACTGGTGTCTTGGGCTTCTCTCATTTGTTTAATTTTTTTTTATTTGTACTCTATACCTAATATTTGAGTTTAGTGTCTAAAGCAGTTATGGTAATGGCAGGTTTTCTATTTTTGAAATTTTTTATCCATTCTTAAATTAAATTTAGATTAGTTTATGTTAATAGAATGTGGTTGTGTGTCATGGGCTTCCAGCATCTAAATATGGCGTTTGAAAAACTCCTAGAGGAGCATCTGGTTAAGTGTCTGACTTCAGCTCAGGTCATGATCCCAGGGTCCTGAGACTGAGCCTGCTTCTCCCTCTCCCTCTGCCCCTCCTCTCCACTTATGCTCTCTCTCTCTGCTCACTCTCTCAGATAAATAAGTAAAATCTTAAAAAAAAGAAAAAAATTAAAAGCTCCTTGATTTTTGTTCCTAATCTGTGAGCTAAAATTTAGATTCAAAATGAAAAATGCTTAAATGGTTTTTTTACTGATAACTTTCATGTAAAAACTGCTTGTAATGAAGCTCATGTATACTATTCTTTCAGCTTTAAATCTGTTAATTTGTATAGCAATTTGTGTTCACAACATTAATCCAAAGCTATAATGTACTGAAATTTTTTTGAATTATATGATGAAAATTCATATATATTTGGATTGTATTCAAATTTTCATTTTAAAAGATTTGAAAAGTTAAAATCTGTATGTTTAGTAATAATCTATATTTTTTGTTAAAATAACTCATTTTCCTATCCTCTAACATAATTGTTTTAATTTTCTTCTCAAATATTACCACTAATGAAAGTCTATATTGAGTGGTATTCAAATTCAGTGGTAGCCCTGCCTAAATCTAACATTGATAGCTATGAGATTGCTCTTGTTTTTCTAGAAAGGATTCTAAATGTTCTGTGTAGTATGGTCATTCATGGTTATAGTTAGAACCACTTTATTACTGATAGGGTAAGTGGTCATCTTAATCTAGTTTTATTTAGTTTAATATATTCTGTTCAAATTCTTGATTTACTAATAACAGATAAAATCTATAGTTCTTGAGTCAGTCTTTGAGGATCTATTCTGTGTTTTTTATTTTGGAGAAGAAAGTAAACATGATATGTTCTTTCTGCCTTCTAGATCCTAAAGTCCTTGAGGGAATAAGCTCTTATTGGCAAGAGTTTTGGTTGATGCATAATTTTCTATATAGACAGGCATTTCATCTTCAGACAAACACAGTTTTATTTATTCCTTCCCAATATGGATACCATTTCTTGCCTTTTCTTGTCTTCTTGCACTATATGGGATTTGTAGTACATTGTTGAAGAATAATGGTGAGAAGGAACATCTTTGCCTCATTCCTGTTATTAGTGGGAAAGTTTTTTGTTTCTCAGCATTAAGTATGATGGTATAGTTTTTTGGTAGATATTTTTTTTTATCAAGTTGAAGAAGTTCTCTTTATTATTAGTTAGCTGACTTTGTATCATGTTGGATATTTTTGTATGTTTTTTTATTGAAGTATAGTTGACATACAGTGTTAAATTAGCTTAAGGTATATAACATAGTAATTCTGGAAGTTTTATACATTATGCTGTACTGTCCACAAGTGTAGCTACTGTCATCATACAATGCTATTATAATGCCATTGACTATATTCCTTGTGTTTTACCTTTCATTTCCATTGAGTATTCATTCCATAACTAGAAGCCCCCTCTCTTCATCTACTCTCCTTTACCCATCTTGCCTGACTCCCTTTTCCCCAGCAACCATTAATTTATTCTCTGTATTTTGGGGTCTATTTCTGCCTTTTATTTGTTTGCTTATTCATTTGTTTTGTTTTTAGGTTCCATGTATAAGTGAAATCCTATGATATTTGTCTTTCTGACTTTTATAATACCTTCTGGGGGTCCAATATCTTACTTTTATCATGACTGTGTAACATTCTGTTGTGTATGTGTATGTGTGTTTTCGTGTGTATGTACATCACTCAGGTTGTTTCTATATTTTGGCTGTTGTAAATAATGCTGTAATAAACATAGGGGTGCATATATATTTTCAAATTAGTATTTTCATTTTCTTTGGGTAAATATCCAGTAGTGGAATTGCTGGTACTGAATCAAATGGTATTTCTATTTTTAATTTTTTGAGGAAACTTTATACTGTTTACCACAGTGGTTATACCATTTTACACTCCTATCCACAGTGCACACAAGGTTTCCTTTTTATCGATATCCTCACTGATATTTGTTCTTTCTATTGTTTTTGATTTTAGCCATTCTGACAGATGGAAGTTGATATCTCATTGTGGTTTTGATTTGCATTTCCCTGGTGATTAGTGCTGTTGAGCATCTTTTTATATGTCTGTTGGCCATCTATATGTCTTCTTTGGAAAAATGTCAATTTAGGTCCTTCGCCCATTTTTTATTTGGATTATTTGTGGTTTTTTGGGTTTGAGTGTTCCGGATTATTTATATTTTTTGGATATAACCACTTATCAGCAATATCATTCACACATATCTTCTTTCATTCAGTATCTGCAAATATCAACTCCTATTCAGTTGCCTTTTTGTTTGTTCATAGTTTCCTTCACTGTGCAAAAGCTTTTTATTTTGATGTAGTCTCAATAGTTTACTTTTGCTTTCATTTCCCTCGCCTTAAGAGAGATACCTAGAAATACATTGCTATGGCCAATGTCAAAGAAATTACCTCCTATTTTTTTTCTTCTAGGAGTGTTATGGTTTTAGGTTTTACATTTAGATCTTTAATCTATTTCAATTTTATTTGTATAGTGTAAGAAAGTGATCATTTCATTCTTTTGCATGTTTTTTTTTTCCAGTTTACCCAGCACCATTTATTGAAGAGATTTTTTCCATTGTCTATTCTTGCCTCTTCAGTCATAGATTACTTGACTGTGTAAACATATGTTTATTTGTTCTGTTTTATTGGTTTATGTGTCAGTTTTTGTGCTAGTACTGTGTTTTGATTCCTGCAGCTTTGTAGTATATCTTAAAATCTGGAATTGCGATACCTCCAGCTTTGTTCTTCCTTCTTAAGATTTCCTTAGGTATTTAGGGTTTCTGTGGTTCCACAGAAATTTTAGGATTATTTGTCCTAATTCTGTGAAAAATGCTGTTTGTATTTTGATAGCAATTGTATGAAATCTGTAGATTGCTTTGGGTAGTATGAACATTTTAATAATATTTGTTTTTCCAGTCCATGAGCATAAAAAACCTATTTGTGTTTTCAATTTCTTTCATCAGTGTTATATAGTTTTCAGAGTACAGGTCTTTTACCTCCTTAGTTAAGTTTATTTCTAAGTATTTTATTCTTTTTGATACAATTACAAATGTAATCGTTTATTTCCCTTTCTACTACTTTGTTATTAGTGTATAGAAATTCAACCAATTTCTGTATATTAATTTTTTAATTTAGCTTAATAATTTTAATTAATAATTTATCCTGCAATTTTACTGAATTCATTTATTCTAATAGTTTTTTGGTGACGTCTTTACGGTTTTCTATGTATAGTATCATGTCATGCAAATAGCGACAGTTTAACTTCTTCCTTATCAATATGGATGTCTTTTAATTCTTGTGGACTGCTGTGGCTAGGACTTTGAGCACTGTGTTAAATAAAACTGGCAGGAGTGGACATCCTTGCTCCTGATCTATAGGAAAACCTCTTAGTTTTTCACCATTGAGTATGATGTTAGCTGTGCGGTTTTCATATATGGTTTTTATTATGTTGAGGTATGTTCCTTCTAAACCGCTTTGTGGAGAGTTTTTGTCATGCACAGACTGGGTGTTGGATTTTGTCAAATGCTTTTTCTACATCTATTGATAGGATTATATGATTTTTTTTTCTTTTAGCCTGTTGATATGATAGATTATGTTCATTGATTTTTGAATATTGAACCAGTGATTCCACTTCATCACAATGTATACATTTTTTACACATCATTGAATTATACATACTTATTATACTTTGCTCAATTCAGTTTGCTAATATTTTGCATATTTATGGAGTTATTGGTCTGTAATTTTCTTACAGTGTCTTTGGTTTTGGTATTAGGATAATGGTACTCTCATAGAATGATTTAACAAGTATTCCCTTTACTTCTATCTTCTAATAGAAATTGTAGAAAATTGGTAAAATTTCTTCCTTAAATGCTTGCTAGAATTTACTATAAACTCATCTGGGTCTGATTTTTTTCTGTTTAGATTATTAATTCTTGATTCATTTTCTTTATTTGGTATAAGCGTATTGAGATTGTTGTTCTTGTGTGGATTTTGGCAGATTCTCATTTCATCTAGATTATCAAGTATGTGGCTATAAAAATTTTCTTGTATTATATTTGATAATTTAGTTTACTCTTAAATAATGTGGGGGTTTGGGTCGCAGTTAAAAATCTACGTATAACTTTGACTCCCCAAAAACTTAACTACTAATAGCCTACTGTTGACCAGGAGCCTTCCTGGTAACAGAAACAGTCAATTAACACATACTTTGTATATGTATTATATACTGTATTCTTACAATAATGTAAGGTAGAGAAAAAATGTTAAGAAGATCAGAAGGAAGAGAACATACATTTAAAGTACTGTAATGTATTTATCAAAAAGAAATTGTCATATAAGTGGACCTGCATAGTTCAAACCCATGTTTAAGGGTCAACTGGAAATCCATTATTAAGCTTTTAAGGTCCTTGGGACCTTCAGCAATATCCTTTCTTTCATTTCTGATAATAGTAATCTGTGTCTTCTCTTTTTTTTGCTGTTGTGTTTTTTTTTTTGTTGTTTTTAGTTATCCTGACTACAAGCTTATCATTTTTATTGATCTTTTCAAAAATGAGCTTTTGCTTTTGTTGAATTTTCTCTTTTGACTTCCTATTATCAATTTTATTTGTGCTCTAATTTTTGTATATTTTTTTTTCTTGTGTTTTCGTTGGATTTAGTTTGCTCTTTTTTTAATTTCCTGAGGTAGAAGCTTAGATGATTGCCTTTAGGTCTTTCTTTTTTCCTAGTATATACATTCAGTGCTATAAATTTCTCGTTAAGCACTACTTTTATTACCACATTCCACCCATTTTGATTAGTTGTACTTTCATTTTCATTTAGTTCAAACTATTTTTTTAAATTTCTGTTGAGACTTCTTCTTTAATCCATGTATTATTCAGGAGTGTGGTGTTGTTTTTTTTTTTGTTTGTTTGTTTGTTTTTTGACAGACAGAGATCATAAGTAGGCAGAGAGGCAGGCAGAGAGAGGGGTAAGCAGGCTCCCTGCTGAGCAGAGAGCCTGATGCGGGGCTTGATCCCAGGACCCTGGGATCATGACCTGAGCCGAAAGCAGAGGCTTTAACCCACTGAGCCACGCAGGTGCCCTGGAGTATGTTTTTTAATCTCCATGTGTTTTGTTATTTTCCAAATGTCTTTCTGCTATTGGTTTCTAGTTTAATTTCACTGTGGTCTGATAGCACACATTGTATGATTTCTATTCTTTATAATTTGTTAAGGTAGATTTTATGGCCTAGAATGTAGTCTGTCTTGATCAATACTCCATATGATCTTGAGATGAATGTGTATTTTGCTATTGTTGGATTAAGTGGCATTTGGATAGCAATTATATCCAGTTGGTTGATGGTGCTGTTGAGTTCACCTGTGTTCTTACTGATTTTCTGCCTGTTAGATCTGTCCATTTCTGCTGGAGCAGTGTTCAAATTTCCAACTCTGTGAGTGAATTTGTTTCTTTCTTCTTGCTATTCTATCAATTTTTGCCTCAAATATTTTGACCCCCTACTGTTAGGTGATGCATATTAAAGATTGTTAATGTCCTCTTGGAGTATTGACCCCTTTATCATTCTGTAATACCTCTCTTTATCCCTAATAATTTTTCTTGGTCTGAAGTCTGCTTTGTTTAAAATTAATATAGCTACTCTAGCTTTATTTTGATTAGAGTTAGAATTAATTGTGCATCTTTCTCCATCCCTTTACTTCTCTCTATATCTTTATATTTAGAGTGGATTTTTTGTCAACAGTATATAGTTGGGTCTTGTTCTTTGATCCTCTGTGACAATGTCTGTCTTAACTAGTGTGTTTAGACCATTGATGTTTTAAATTGGTTATTATATAGTTGTATTAATACTACCGTATTTGTTACTGTCTTCTATTCCTTGTTCTTTGTTCCTTTTTTGTCTTTGACTATTTTTCTGCATTTCCTGATTTTAACTGATCATTTTATGATTCCATTTTCTCTATTTCTTGGTGTATGAAATGTATATTTCTATTTTTTCCCTTTTTTCAGTGGTTGCCCTGGAATTTGCAATATACATTTACAACTAATCTGCACGTACTTTCAAATAACTCTCTTCTGCTTCACAGGCGGTACTTTATAATAACCAAAATTTGAATTTCTCTCTAGTCCCTTATATCATTTCTGTTATTCATTTCACTTATACATATACTATAGTCATTGGCTACATTGTTCTTACCATTATTTTGGACAAATTATTATCTGTTAGATCAATCAAGTATAAGAAAGTTGAAGTTTTTATTTTGTCTTCACTTATTCCTCTCTAGTGCTCTTTCTTTATATAGATTAAAGTTTCAACCTATATCATTTTCCTTTTCCTGAAATAACTTTTTGAGGTTTGTTTTAGAGAAAGAGAAAGACAGTGTAAATGGTGGAGAGGTTCAGAGGAAGAGAGAGATAGAGAGAGAATCTCCAGCAGACTCTCTACGTGAGATTGGTCCCAATCTCAAAACCCTGAGATCATGACCTGAGCCAAAATCAAGAGTAGGACATTTAACTGACTGAGCCACTTAAGTGTCCCACCTGGAACAACTTTTTAAAACATTTCTTGCAAGACAGGTAGACTAACAACAAATTCCCTCAATTTTTGTTTGAGGAAGTCTTTATTGCTCCTTCAATTCTGAAAGATAATTTCCCAGAATACAGGAATTTAGGTAGGTGTTTTTTCTTTCTCTCAACACTTTAAGTATTTCACTCTATTCTCCTTGGTTGCATGGTTGTTGAGGAGTTATCTAATGGAATTCTTATTTTTTGTTGTACTGTTCCTCTGGCTTCTTTCAAGACTTTTTTTTTTCCTTTGCTTTTCTGTAGTTTGAATATGATGTGCCTAGAGGTAGTTTTTTGCCAGGTGTCCTACTTGATGTTCTCTGGGCTTCCTGGATCTGTATTTTGGTGTCAGACAATATTTTGGGGAAATTCTCAGTCATTATTACTTCAGATATTTCTTCTATTCCATTATCTTTTCTCCTTCTGGTATTTCATTCAAACATATTTTACACCTTCTATAGTTTCCATAATTCTTGGAAATTCTTTAGTTTTTGTTTTTTGTTTTGTTTTGTTTTTGTTTTCTTCAGTCTTTTTTCTCTTCAGTCTTTTTTTCTCTTTGCTTTTTCATTTTGGTAGTTTTTATTGGCAAATAATTAAGCTCAGACATTTTTTCCTCAGCCATGTCTAGTCTAATGAGACCATCAAAGGTATTTTTTATTTCTGCTCTAGTGTCTTGATTTCTGCCATTTCTTTTTGAGTCTTAGAATTTCCATCTCTCCCTATGTTGCCCCTTTCTTGCATGTTGTCTTCTTTGTCTTTTAGAACCCTTAGCATATTAATCATAGTTTTAAAAAAAAATCCTGGTCTGGGGTGCCTAGGTGGCTCACTGGGTAAAGCTGGGTAAAGCTCAGGTCATGGTCTCAGGGTTCTGGGATCAAGCCTGGCATTGTGCTCTCTGCTTAGCAGGGAACCTGCTTCCCCCTCTCTCTCTGCCTGCCTCTCTGCCTACTTAGGATCTCTCTCTCCGTCAAATAAATACATAAGATCTTAAAAAAAAAAAATTCCTGGTCTAATTATAGCATTTTTGCTGGTTCTCTGGTTCGTTGATGTTCATTCAGCTTCTTCAAATTGTGTTTGGTTTGTCTATTAGTATGCCTTGTAATGGTTTTGATTTTGTTTTATTGTAATGGTTTTGATTTTATTTATTTTTGTCAAATGTAAATCGACATAATACTGCATAAAAGGACCTATGGTAAATAGGCCTTCGGTAATGTAGTAGTAAGAGTGTAAGAGGCCAGGTGTTCTTTGGTCCTGTGATTAGGTTGTAGTCTTTTAGTTAGTCTGTATTACTGGACCGTGAACTTTGCAATTGCTTTTTAGTAACCCATCTTCCCTTAAAGTAATACAAGATGGCTTGAGAGGGCTGGAGTTGGGTATATCTCTTCCTCTCCTCAGTTGGGCTCTGATAAACTTATCATAGTTTAGGCTCTGGTAAAATAGTTTCTCTTGAAGGCAGGACTTGTTCAGAAGTACAGACTATTCTGGCATATTTCAAAATAGCTACTTTTCCCTTCCTCCTCCTGCATGCACAAGATTTTCCTCAGGGCTTCATTGTGAGAACCTGGTATGGCTTCTGGAGGTAAACTCACAAAAAATGTAAGAGTTCCTCAGTGATTGTGTCTTCTGGGCTGTTTAATTCTCAGACTTGTCCTCACTGCCTCCAGAAATTCATCATTTACATTTCTAGTATCCTTACCCCAACACTGGTTTCTGTGGAGGTTTCTGCTCATTGGTTTCTTTGTATTCAGCTTGTCTGTCTCTCCAGTTTGGGGGGCAGTGGTTTGTCTTATTTCTATGGTCTAAATATTTGTGTCCTCCCCACATTCATATGTTGAAATCCTAAGTGGTAGCGCCTTTAGGAGGTGCTTAGGTCATGAAGGTGGAGACCTCGTGAATAGGATTTGTGTCTTTATAAAAGAGGCCTCACAGAGCTCACCCACCATCTTTATGTGAAGATGTGAAAAGGTGTCAGTTATGAACCAGGAAAAGACCCCTCACTTAAAACCATGCTAGTGCCTTGATCTTGGACTTCCCAGTGTCCAGACAGAAATAAATTTCTATTGTTTTTTGTTGTTGTTGTTTTAGATTTTATTAATTTGACAGAGGGAGAGACAGTGAGAGAGGGAACCATAAGTAGGGGGAGTAGGAGAGGGAGAAGCAGACTCCCTGCTGAATAGGGAGCCTGACGCGGGGTTCAGTCCCAGGACCCGGGACCGTAAGACGAGCCGAAGGCAGACAGATGCTTAATGACTGAGCCACCCAGGCGCCCCAAATTTCTATTGTTTATAAGCCACCTAGTCTATGATATTTTGTAATAGTGGCCTGAACAAATGAAGACACGTGTGATCTTATGTCCCAGAAGGGTCTAAGAAGAGTTGTTATTGGACTGGAAAACAGACCAGTATTGCCCTTTTATAATCTGTTCTCCACACTGTAGCTGTAGTGGTCCTCAAAAACATGAATCTGGTTTTGTCATGTCTATAGGTGAAACATCCCATTTAAGTTAGGATAAAATCCAAACTCAGTGATTTCAAAAACAAAGCCTTTGTTATCTAGCCTTGATTTATCTTTCTGTAGTGATCTTTAGCATTTTTCACCTTAACTTCTGTGCCCATCTATTCTGAACTGATTTCTATTTTCATTATTCTGTGTTCTCTTTTCCTTTTACCTGTTTGGTCCTCACTCAGTTTTCAAATTTAGAAACCATCTCCCTGGACAGCCCACCTTGACTCTACCAAAACGTGTTCAATGTGACCTTCCTTAGTGTCTGAAAATATAGATAGGATCATAACTAATTAGCATAGTAGATGCAATTAAAGGCCTTAGATGTAATCTGGTGTCAGCCTTAAATATTTAAATGCTTGTAGTCATAATGAAGGTGACCTTAGAGCTTTTGCTAACAGTGTTTCTATCTGGTAAACTCTCATGTGGAAAAGTTATATTATGGAGGATATTAATCCACTTATTCAGAATGTTCAAAGTTTATTCTTATAATCAGATTAGCGAATCCATGCACTTGCCAATTAGTTACTTGCAAGAATTAGGGCTAGCCAAAATAAATCTCAGTGGCCTCTCTGGTATTCCTTGGTCCCAAACTTTTTAGACATGGGGAAGAACCATTTAATTTAATAAATTGACTGTGATTTACATAACAACCTCATATGTGTTTGATTTTGATGTGAGTTAGAGGCTACTCTCCTATGTATATACTACATCAAGTTTTTGAATTTGTAATGCATGTTGAGATCTACATTCTGTTAGAGATCCTAATTATCTAATTAAATATGTTACATGATGGTTATACTAAGGTACACTTACTCTGTCACTGGTGACAGTGATAGAGGTGTGTACCTTCTATCCTTTTTTCCTCTTCTTCCCCTCACCCCATACATCTGGTTGAATTTATATGATTAATACTCTTACAATGCTGCTATACTCTGTAATTTTCCACTCAGGTGTTTATTACATATTTCTCAATTCTGAATAGTTCTTAGTAAATCCTACCTGCTGCTAATAAGAATTGTTATTATAGGACCTTGACTATGTAATATAAGGGTTTTGTTCATTAGTAAGACCTGTTGAATTTCCTTTTTAATAATCAATATTCAGTTTTGTTTTGGATTTTTTTGTCAAAGGAAATGTGATTAAATTATAATTTAATTATTATATTTAATTAATTATAGTATGCCTAGTAGTAGCTTTGTATTTGACCTGATACATTAACAAAAGGAACACAGTAACATACCTTTCTTTGCCTGGTTCTCCACATATGGGGATTGTGATCACTACCTACCTGATGATGTGCTTAAAAATATTAATATTTTAAAATATCAAGATACATTAGAAGTATCCCATGTGTTATGTATGGGTAAAGAGTATAGAGTTTTTTTGTTTTGTATGGGCTTTAAACTTCATGTGAGGAATGGGTTTTTTTTTTTTTTTTTTTTTTTTTAAGATTTTATTTATTTATTTGACAGAGAGATCACAAGCAGGCAGAGAGGCAGGCAGAGAGAGAGAGGAGGAAGCAGGCTCCCCTAGAGAGCAGAGAGCCCGATGCGGGGCTCGATCCCAGGACTCCGAGATCACGACCTGAGCCGAAGGCAGCGGCTTAACCCACTGAGCCACCCAGGCGCCCCGAGGAATGGGTTTTTATTTTATTTAGTTTCTTTATTCCCAGTTAGTGTCAGTATACTTGCCATATAAAAAGTAATATTGATTAAATTACACAGTTTTCTATGTATTTGATGAATTGCTTTAAATAATCTTATATCTTACTTATCTCACTTCCCAGATCTTATATATCTCATTCTTGGAGAGAAAATGAACATGGTTGTTGAAGGAGGAAAAGGAATAATTTGAATATAGTTAGTTTTGGGGTATGGTAATTTCAACAAATAATGAATTCTGAAGCAGGCATTTTATATTTTGAAACAGACATAATTTTTTTTTGTTATAGGATATACAGTTTTTTAAAGGTAATAAAGTACTTGGGGATTGGTATAGAGTTGTTTTAAAACTCTGTTTTTAAAAATCAGTTCTTCAGGTGCTGGGAATGTAGCTGACCGTGTTCTGGCTCAGCTCTTAACGGAAATGGATGGCGTTGAACAGTTAAAGGACGTGACAATTTTGGCAGCTACTAACCGCCCAGATAGGATAGACAAGGTAAGAAAGAAAACCGTGTGAGTGTTTTAAAATCAAGAACTGGGTCATTTGATTATGTTAGGGTTTTTTTTCTACCAAATTACTCTGAAATCAGTTTTTCATTTAGAGGATCCCGAAAATCTTAAACTAAAGGAGATATGAAGAACAGAGTAATGCTTCTGTGTTTTTATTGCTTATGGTTTGGTATTAATGAGACTATTTTATAACCCCTTGAGTTTCCCCCCCTTGTTGTTGCATCAAACTTTCAGAGAATTGAAGTTCTGAAAATCTTTGTTTATATAATCTGATTTATTTTTGAGAAGTTTTTAACATTTTCATTCATATTAAGGTAAATTTCTGGGTGTTTAGAATAAGTTAGACTGAAGTTATTATTAACAACTTTTTAGAATTCTTTGCCTGCAGTTGCTTTCAGAGTGATGAGAATAAGAGTGACAATGGATTTTAGCTTTCTAAGAAATTACTTAGGCTATAGCATTAAACTAAGCTGCACAATTGGAAAATTAACCCTTTTTAGCTATTGCTACCACTTTTTCTCCCTAAGTCATAGTTTAATAAAGAGAATTCACTAAATTTTAAATGCCTAATTTATACTTAGTGTATAATTTCTTTGCAAAGATTTAAATTAAGAGTAAAAATTTTCTCCTTTAGCATGAACCATTTTTTCTTTTTTCTGTTCACATTATTATTTCATATATATGACCTTATGAGCTCCTTCCTCCTTCCCTGTGCACATATACACAGACTTTCAGTTTTAAAAATGGGATTTAGAAAAATGATCCTTTTAGAGTTATGAAAGGAGCTTTTATGTGGAAAGCAAGCTTTGCTTTCGTTCAGTTAGGTATTTTGTTATGCTATAAAGACCTTTGGGTCAAATACAGGTGAGAAAGCTTTGGACTTTAATAAATTGTTCCCTTTCTGCTATAGTAATTTTTAAGAGGATAGGTATGTTCTGAGCACTTCATATGATCTGGGTCCATGTTCAGATACCTCTGATGTCTATGGGGAAAAAAAAAAAAAAGTACGCCTGCATTTTAACAAGTATCATAGAAAGTACTAAAAGAGCCCTAGAGATTACCTAATCCCACCTTTCAGTTTCACAAATAGAGGTGCTGAATACAGAAAAAAAATTTTTCTCTTGGTAAGAATACATTGTATTTTTATGACATTTTCTCCTGGTTACCCCATGGCTAATGAGCTCTAAATTTTCTTTGGTTTCATTCTCTACAATGCCTAATCTAATAGCTGTCTTCTTGGATTTCTTAATAGAGTATGTCTTCACTGTTAGATACATTTCTTGAAATAGGACTTTTGGGTTTACAATAAACTTCTCTGGGTTCATCTAAATCAAGCTATATGATTCAGCCTGATTGGTGCTTTTGTTAGTTTTCTTTTTCTGTGTTACAGATTACCTCAAATTTAGCAGTTCTACACACCACCAATTTATTAGTATTTCTGTAGGTTGGTCAAAATCTGGGAATGGCATGACAGAGTTGTCTGTTCTAGAGTCTCACTACAGGCTAAAAACAAAGTGTTGGCAGAACTATATTGTCAGGAACTGGTATTCTTTTTCTAATCTCACATGAATGGGACAGGACTAAAGACTAAATTTCCTTACTGGCTGTCAGCTAGGAGCTACTGTAACTCCTAGAGACCATCCACATTGCCTCTTCCATCTTCAAAGAAAGCAGTGAGGACTGGTGTCTTTGCAATGAAATAAAATAAAATAAATAAATAAATAAATAAATAAATAAATAAATAAATAAATAAAATTATATTTTATCCCTCTTATGCTTTAAGCTTCTTTTGTCAGAAAAACCCAGTCTTTTAGTCTCATCTGATCAGGTTAGGCCCAACAAAGGAAAATCTCTCCACCTTCAAGTCAGTAGATTCAGGACCTTAATTAATTACATTTTGCAAAAGCCCCTCACAGTAGCACCTAAATTAGCATTGACTGAATAACTGGGAGAAAGTGCTAGCCCCTTAGAGGACCAGAATCTTGTGACTGTACTAGAAGTCTTCCTACCAGAGTGCTCTTCAGCATTTTCCCCCTACTCCTATCTGAATTCTGTTCTAAGTACTAAGAGCAACTTCTGACTTTCTCAGAGATCAGCTTTTCCTTCCTTGCCTGTCATAATTGGTTATAACCCAGCTCCTCTGAAATGTTCTTGTTTTGTGGAATCTGCTTGTTTTCTCAGATGCAACATTTCTTTGCCTTGCCGTCCACATATATCTTTCTTCAAATTATACATATAATCTTTCTTGAAATAGAAAACGATAAATAAATTTAAACTCCTTTTGTAAAGGATACATTTTTTTCGTGTTCTTTATATGTGTGACACTTTGTAAGTTTGTTACTTAATACAGTGGAATTGTTAATTTATAATCTGTTTTGCTTACTTTTCCCCCTGTAAGACCTAAATTGAACCCTAACTGTTGTGTTTTACAGTAGATCTAATTTATCCTAGTTTTTTTTAAACCAACACCTGGTACAAAAGACCTTTAGAAATTTTAAAGATAAACCTAGAGATTAGAAGTTACTCTTGGGCAAGGTCTGGGGCCTTTTTTTTTTAAAAAAGCTCAGCTTTCTAAATTCAAAACCCCCACGGTGATGGTAGAGAATTTCCATTCTCTTTGGGATAGTTTAGTCTGAAGAAATTTGGATCTCTTAGAGAAAATACTTAACTGGATTTGGGGCAGAAGTTGTCTCCAAAGACAGAAAATTGAAGGGATGGAAGTGGTTTTTGTTTTTTTTTTTTACATTTCAAGGATTTTGCATTGTTTTCGTGTTTCTTGCCTGGTGATAATAATTTGCCTTAGGAAGGCAAATGTTGTATTTCAGTAACAGTAACTCATGAGTCTTCATCATCACACAGTTTCAGAAATTGAAGTTTGGGAAGTAGCTTGCCGAACTTCTAGCCATGTTTTTTTAATCCTTTATAAAATGTTACCTTGGATTCATCAGTTCTAAAAACATGTAATTGTGCAAAGTAACTGTTTTAAGTATCAATATTAATTGTTAACACCTTGATTTATTGACCTCTTTAAGATGTTTCAGAGAGAAATATAAACCTATACAAACATATAGTATGTATATATGCGTACTTATATGTATGCTTGTATGTTTGTATGTATATGTATATATGCATTTACACACATACTTTGATTAGTTTTTGAATATTAGAAATCCAACTTTTTTTAACCAGCTAACTTTGGATGAGCTCATTTAAATCAAGATATCGAAAATATTGGGGTGCCTGAGTGGCTCGGTGGGTTAAGCCTCTGCCTTTGGCTTGAGTCGTGATCTCTGGGTCCTGGGATCGAGCCCCACATCTGGCTCTCTGCTCAGCAGGAAGCCTGCTTCCCCCTCCCCCTCTGCCTGCCTCTCCGCCTATTTGTGATCTCTGTCTCTCAAATAAATAATTAGAATATTTAAAAAAAAGATATCAAAAGTATTTGCTAACTGGATACAAAGACTTATTTCCACTAGGTCAGGGGGATCTAAGTGTTTTTAATTTAGTATTCAAATTTTTCAAAATTTACAATGTTTAATTTGTAAAGGATTAAATAATAAAGTTATTCCTGACAGCAAAACATAAAATTTGTAAATGGGAAAAAGCATTTTTGAGTGGTATAAGAATGATTTCAAGTCATCAATTGATGTGCTGTGCTTTCAAGTACAACTTTGAATTTAGTACATTACACTAGAGTCTAAATGTTCTGCATATTGTATTCTGTAATTGTGCAAAAAACAAAAACAAAATAAAAAAAAACACTTTAAGTAATCAGTGATTTTTGTAAAAAAAAAAAGTTAATTATTTTCTATTTCAGGTAGAATACCATTTGTGTGGAATGGATTTTTTTCTTAATTATACCTTTGTCACTACTCATATGATACATACTATATCAAAAATCATTTTTCTTTGCAGATTTTTTCCTTTGAAGAACTATTTTAGAGCATTATTTGTATATCATTTAATAGTACTATAAAAAAAGTTTCAGTGCATGTGTGATTATAACACGGTGTTCGTTCAAAATATGTCCTGAAGGTCCGTCCCGGTAGAAACAAAACGGTCTTAAGAGATAATATAAAAACGAAAAAACTTCCTGTTATGAAATGAATAGACAGTTTCCACCACCTGCCTTGTCTGGAGGAAACTATAATAGGAAGAGTATGGGTAACAGAAGAATTAAAGTAAATTTCATGTGCTGCTAAAAGGTAGAGTTTTTTTTTTTTAGCTTAAAACTGGAATTAAGGAAAAAAAAAAGACTGTCCTAGTGCCAGAGAAATTATACATTTGGTCTAACTTTTGCTAAATTTAATTAAGGTGTTTGGCCTTGTAAATTAGCTGGCATACTTTACCATCCTATTGTCTATTAAGCCACAGCCTCTGTGTCATGGTGACCTTAAGTTAGTATGTTAAAAGGGTAAGAATTCTTGGACTGCCAGAGGAGTGAAATTGACATCATTATATGACCCTTATGTTGTGTGTATTTAGTGTCTTTTATAGACAATATCTCAGTTTCATGTAGCTTGGGGAAACTAGAGCTGGAGTTTCTTGGGGATTCTGGTGATTCAGCTGAAGGAAGTAAGACACACAGCTCAATAATCACATTATTCTATTTCCTGCTATGTCATAGTTACATGTCAAATACATTAGATGTGATGTAGCACACTAGGCTAAGTAAAGAGATTGCTTGTGGTTCCTGGTGGTATCCTGAAGTCTCCATAGACTTTTATGACTTACTGTCTCCTCCAGCTGCTAAGTGAGGGAAGAAAAGTCATATTCCCGAGTGTCCATTTTGCATAAGAATGACAAGATGTGAAGGATAGATGAAGATTAATGAGATTGTATAATGTCAAGTTGACACATTGTCTTTAGATGGATGATGGTCTGGATTTCCTCAGCAACAAGAGACTTTAGAAAACAACTGAATTTTTATTGATGCCCAAATAACAAAGAGTCTAAACTGTAGGAGTTTATATTGTTCCTTGTTAGGCTCTTGTTTATGTGGCCCCTTTAGAAGAATATAATGTCCAATCCATGGCATTTCATGCACTTGTGTTGGATATTAAGAAATGGTCATGTCTTCTTTCTCAGACATTAAAAATACCTCAAAATAGTTTAGTTTTATGAATATTTTTTCATTTAGTCACTTGGTTACTTACAGTACTGATGCCTAGTATATAATAGGCTTTCAATAATTATTACTACTATAAAGTATATAGCCTATAAAAGTAGTTTTCTTATAATAGTAAATTTGTAGAATTTTGAAAATTCTGCTGAGTCATCTATGGAAAAGATTGTTCAATTGATGAAAATTTTGGAAGTTATATAGAAATATTGAATAATTCAGGGTTCAGAATCATTTTCTAACTTTGTATGTGTAGCTCATGGATATTATAAACTGGCATTAATTTTCCTTCCAGTTTTTCTAGTAGAGGAAATGTGCTTGAAGGGTTAAATATGACATAATATTTTTATTTCTTAAGTATTACAAATTAAAAGTTGGTTTTATGGATATCTTTGTAACATTGGGAAAACTTAATTAGCATATTTAGAAATGTTGGCAAGTGAGAAGAAAAACATATGTGTCTCCCAATTTTCAAGTGAATTGGGTTCCAAAAATACCTTTAGAAGAAAGAGTACAGATATGTTCACAGATGGCTTTTCTCCTTACCTTTCCTAGTTGTAAGTGCCATTCTTTTAATATTGCTATTCTCAGCTAAGTTGGAACTAAAAAGCTGCTTGACCTAACAGACATTAAAATTTTAAATAAGTTATAATTCTTTACTTTCTCATATTTTAGGAAAGGATGTTTATTAATCCTTAATATTGTTTATCAAAATGATGTGGGGAGTCTTGGTTGATTATAAGGTGAGCTGCAATGTGGTCAGGCCCGGGAGGCCTCCTCCAAGTTCATCTTCCAGTTTTAGCTTTACCTTCATTTTACAGGACTCTCAGAAGTGGCTTTATCATTATTGATAGGTGTTTGTGTGTTTGTTTTGTTTGTTTGTTTGTTTGTCTTAAAGCTTTAAGTGTTTCCACCATATCTATTATGGTAGCTTCTGTAAGGGTTTCAGTTTTGGGAATGGACAATTTGGAAAAATGACAAGAGAAGCAAGTCAGAAGTTGTATGTATATATGTCATATCTCATTTAGATGCTAATTAGGTAGAGTCTGTTTATCCCAGTGGTCAGCAAACTGGCCAATCACTTGATTTTGTACCTCTCATGATCTAAGAATGGTTTTTATATATTTAAATGGTTGAAAAATATAAGAAAGAAAAATAATTTTGTAAGATGTAAAAATGAGGTGAAATTCAAATTTCAATATGTAAAACTTTAGTGGAACACGGTCACCCTAATTCGTTAATGTATTGTCTATGATTTCTACTGTAGTAGTTACAGTATCACACAGTATTTGTGGCCCATAAAGCCAAAATTATTTACCATTTGGATCTTTACAGAACAAATTTACTGACCATTGATCTATCCTTGTAGACTTTTAGAAGTTTAGTAATCTCTCTTAATGTGTGGTGTCCATACATGAGCCACGGTGTCTTTCTAAAGATTGTTTAAATATATTGCATTAATTTTCTGGGATGCTTGGGTGTCCCAGTTGGTTAAGCATCTGCCTTTGGCTCAGGTCATGATCCCAGGGTCCTGGGATTGGTCCCTGTGTCAGGCTCGCTCTCAACTGGGACCCGTTTCTCCCTCTCCCTGCTCATTCTCTCTCTCCCCCTCTCTCTCTTAAATAAATAATAAATAAAATCTTTAAAAATATATTGTATTAATGGCTTAAAATAAATAATAGGAGGTGGGACGCCTGGGTGGCTCAGTTGGTTAAGCAGCTGCCTTCGGCTCGGGTCATGATCCCAGCGTCCTGGGATCGAGTCCCACATCAGGCTCCTTGTTCTGTGGGGAGCCTGCTTCTCCCTCTGCCTCTGTCTGCCTGTGCTCTCTCTCTCTCTCTTTCTGACAAATAAATAAATAAAAATCTTAAAAAAAAAAAAATAAAAAATAAATAAATAATAGGAGGGTTGTATTATCTTATTGTTCTTTCAAGTATGTTCCATCTCAAAAGTTCTTTTAATATTTTAAAATATGTCTTTTTTTGGACTAAATCATTATTCTTTTCAGTTGAATTACTCAAAATCCATAAATCTAGACGTGTAGTTTTTTAATTGTATGGATAATGTATTTCTTTTTGTTTGTTTAAAGATTTTATTTATTTACTTGACAGAGATCACAAGTAGGGAGAGAGGCAGGCAGAGAGAGAAGAGGAAGCAGGCTCCCCGCGGAGCAGAGAGCCCGATGGGGGGCTCGATTCCAGGACCCTGGGATCATGATCTGAGCTGAAGGTAGAGGCCTTAACCCACTGAGCCACCCAGGTGCCCCAGATAATGTATTTCTTAATGGCACTTGAATCTTAAAGTTTCATTGGTTTTTTAGTTTTTTATAACTGTGAGTTAAATGCCCATTTTAGTATTATCACAGGAATTTTCAGGCTGAGACATTTAAATTTTGAGAAATTAAGATTCTATGTTTAGATGTTTGGTGAATAATATTTTATTTTAATATGCAAATAGGAGTACATTAATCTTCTGTTAGAGAAAGTACAAATAACACAGTACATATTGCCCTTGATACCCAAGTTGTGAAAGAAACTAATTTTTTCAAAACTAATTTTCCAAGAGTGAACTTGGAAGGCTTTGATAGTCTAGTTATCCTTCTGATACATTAATCCTCCCCTCTCATTGTAAAATTTCTACCCCTCAATTCTCCATCCTTTGCTTACTCTCCAAACTGATGGGAGAGAGGAGATTATTATCTCATGAAATAGACCACTCCATCTTTGTCTCAGATTATTTTTAGGAATTTTGTTGTTCTACTGAACCAGTTGCTGTGTGTCTCCCCAAAGCTTCAACATACCAGCCACAAGTACAGTTTTTAATCTTTCTTCTAATATGGTTCTTCTTTATTTTTGAAAACTGTTATGTGTCTTACATTCTGTCTCACCAACTAGTCTTCTCTTCTCCAGGCTTGACATCTTGTTTTATTTCGTCTTTGGCATTCTTATCCTTTTTTTACTAAACCCTCTGAACTGTTGTTCATTTGTTCCTTTCTCTCTGAAATTATGGCATCCACAGATGAATATACTGTAATAGGTTGTAGTCGGATCAGTACAGAGTTTAGTAAGACACTTAATGCCTTCAGTCTGAATATCATGTCTTCTGCTAATGCATTCCAGGATTGTGTTAGATTATTTGCCAGCTGAATCACTCTGTGGACTGCTGTTGAATTTAAAGTCATCAAGAACAAAACAAAAACAAAACCAAAAAGCCCAAGTGTTTCCTCAGAGTTTTCTGCTAAGTTATAGCTTCCCTGCCTTGGGCTTGTGTTATTAATTTGATTTAAGTCTTAGAAGTTGAGCCACAGTGCGATCAGATCTAGAGGTCTTCTTCAAGTACAGCTCCTCCGAGCTATTCCTACTTTTCATATGCTTCCCAGAGATTTGTTTTTCCTTAAGTCCAAGTGGTTTCCCAATAGTTTCTGCTAGCCAGCTGCTAGGGCTTTAGGCCTTAGAAGTAGAGGAATTAATTCTTGCTAAATCATCAAATTACATCCGATCTTTCTAATTTGTCAAGTGTGGGATTCTGTTTCTGCCATTCCCTATGTGTGTCTTATAGGTATTAATAGCAGAGGCATTATATATCTTAATTATCAAGAAGAATTTCTGTAGCTTTCTGACTTTTTGAAAAATAGTTTAACCTATGTAATTTAAGAAAGTAAAATTCACCTAATTTACCTTAAGAATACATACTCTGAAATGCTTTGTTTTCTCCCAATGGAAATACACAAGATAAGAACTAAATTATATTCAATGAAATTTAGAAATGAAATTATTTAAAAGTATTTTTTTAGCTTTAAAACAGTGGTGAAATAGGTAGTTAATGTCCTCATCACTTCCACTTTTATAGGTGCAGTTTCATGAGTTTGTGATACTACAGATATTTTATTGTACGAGGAGTTGTGTAATTTTCTTATTTGACCATTTTATTTATAGTGTTTTGGGCATGGGCCTCCCCAATACTTAGCATTTCTGATTGAGTTTTTGGAGTATGCATAGCCTTGGAGAAGGGCTTCTGCATCATGTAAGCAGTTTAACTGTAGAAACGAGTCTAGGGAAAAAGGAAATTAACATATGTAGATGGCAAAGATGTTAAGGACTGGAATGTTATATGTAGACTGTGATAGAAAGACCTGAAATTGATAGTGAGAAATGAGCAATGGGAGAAATGAGGCAGACAGTTACAGATTTGGGGATCTTTGTTTCTCATTCTAGCTCTGTTGCTAACAAACTGTATCCTTTGAAATTATTCATCCTCTCTGGACCTCTATTTCTGTACCTGTCAAAATGTAGTAGATAATCCGGGGTATGTCTTTAATGTCCCCAAATTCTCTTATGTTGTGACTTAGAGATAGATAATAATAGATTTTCCAAATGCTACATAAAAGCATACTATTTACCAAACAAATTTCTGAGGGTGTTTTTTTTTTTTTTAAGGCTTTTTCAGGTGTCACCTCCCCAAACTTTCATGTTGCTGAAAAGTTCTTTTCTTCAAACATGTTATAAAAGTAAGCAAATATTATCCAGGTGTGCGAAAATGACTTTTCTTTTTAACCACTTGATTGTCAGAATAGGGGGGAAAGCCATAAATCAGCCTTAAGGCTGTTGTTGTGTAATAAAAACTTTGGTTGACAGTTAAAGAACACCTTAACTTTTTCACTGAAAATTTATTACTCTTAGAAAAAGAAAACTTGCTAAGCTGCATATTTTCTCCTTTCACAGATGTCTGATCAGTTTTACAGTATCTGTAATGTTTTGGTCTGTTTAATACGCTGTTTTTGAAAACTTAAAATTAATGTAAAAATAATTTTGAGTTAGAACAGAAATGTCTGAACATATGATTATTTAAAGTTGAGTCACTTTTAAATTTGAAAAAGCTTCTTCCCATGTATTCTTAATGCTCCTAGGATCTCATATTTGATGTTCAGTGTAGCCAGGAACTAAATCTGAAGCCCTGTATTCAGTAATTTAAGATTATTTGTAGAAGGGCTAATTTGGTGATTATTTTTAAAGTGCATAGTGAGTATTAACAGTAATGTGCCATTTTGATGCCTGGCATTCTATTCATTGTGTGTGTGTGTGTGTGTGTGTGTGTGTGTGTGCGCGCGCATGTGTGCACTTTGGAAGGGGTGTGCAAAAGTTTTGAGTACCTAATAAAGAAAACTCAGTTCTTTTCTTTAGGATATGTATGATCTAATATGAAATACAGGCAGGTTTTGAAGTATTATTATCATAAAACATGCATAGTCTAAACCTTGTTTGCAGTATTATACTGGCATGTACATTCACCATAGATTTGGAAAAAATGGATCTTAGATCTGGTCTTTTAAAACCATGTATGTGTTGGTCTCAGTGAATTTGGTATTGCAGTTACTCTGTTTGGACACAAGATGGTGATACTTACCTGAAATGTTTTCTGAGTGCAGCATCTGTGGCCTTTAGAGGAGGCTTCCCCTCCTCTGTCCAGAGGATGAGTGACTTAAGGAAATAAGTGGAATTGGCTTTGTTTTAAAAAATAATAGTTGAAATTTGTGTGTATGTGTGTGTGTGTCCTACTCTATATAATTTATTTAACAAATAGTGATTTAATACTAAGTGTAGATTTGTGTAAGTTTGAGTTGGGGTGAGGTAGGAACATTGAGAAAAGGGAAAGTTGAACAGTGGAGAGGGAACTAGCAGTCATTAGGTATATACTAGGCATCCAGTGTGTGCTGAGTGATTTGCTTATGATCTCTAATTGATTCTAACCAAATATAAGCATATGTATTTTACACAACACCAATGTATTCCTTAGCTCAATAAATTGTGTAATATTAGTAGTGCTATGTATGTTCTCTCTGGTAAAAACTGTATATACCATCAGCCAGTGTAGTATATATATTTTTTTAATTTTAAGTGAAGTTATCAATCTTTTCTAATAAATTCCCTGTATAGTTAAATATACATTTACCTTAATATATAGCGATTCTACTTCTAGGTATTTGTCCGAAAGAAATGAAAACTTTGGTCTACACAAAGACCTCTAGGCAAATGTTTATAGCAGCTTTATTCATAATCCCTAAACAGCCCCAAATGTCTATCAACCTATGAATGGATAAAGAAGTTCTGCTATGTTCATACAATGAAGTACCACTTAGCCGTAAAAAAAGAAACACATTTCTGATATATACAATAAGATGGAAGCATTATGCTAGGTGAAAGAAGCCAAACACAAAAGGTTAAAGAGTATACTGACTGGTTCTGTTTATGTGGCAGTCTGGAAAAGGCAAGGCCATAGGGACAGAAATCAGATCCAGGAGTTGGGGGTAGGGATTGACCACAAAGTGCCATGAGGAAACTTTTGGGGGTGATGGAAATATTCTACATTTTTGTTGTGGTGGTGATTATAGGACTATATATGTTTGTCAGAACCCTTCTAACTATAAAACTAAACGTGGTGAATTTTACAGTATATAAAGCCTACCTCAAAACCTGACCATTAAGCACACTAGAAAAAAAAAAAACAAACTTGTTAATCGCAAATGCAGAGGAAAATGTCAGCTCTGCTTCAGCAAGTTTCTCTTCACTTGGAGGTAAAGCATTTTGCATTTCAGCTCTTTCCCTCCTTTGCTTGTCTTTTGATAACCCCTTTAGGCACACCTCTCTTTCTCACTGCCTTAGCAGACTCGGAACTACCCCAGCAAAGATTTTGCTTTCAAGCGTTGCTACCCAGCTTTCAGTACAAAAGGAGGTAGAATTTTAGTGCTAGAAAGATTCTTAGAGAATTTGGCTGGCAAACTAGAGATTTTACAAATAAATCTTTTAGAGAAGTTATTCTCAGTAACAAAAGTCAGTTTGCTATATGCATATATTAAGGAGAGTTTCTAATCTGGTTCTTACTGTAATAAAGTATAGCTAGAATTATGAAAATATACTTTTATCCCTTCCTTCCCTCCTTCCCTTCTTCCTTCATATGCTAGATTCTACTTCTGTCTCCTGGAAGGGACAGTGCTGGTGAACCAGACAAGTGCTTTGGATCATTATGTTGCATATCAAGTAATAGTGTCTACCTTTTAGCAGCTTTTCAGTCTATGGAGCTGGTAACATCTATGGCCTGGGGGTTACATGTTTGATGACAGACTTATTCAGAAGTATGTTTTGTTATAGAAAAAATGCTAAGCCAATTATAATACTAGTGTCTTTTGGAAATCTTGATTCTGAAGCTTCTTTTTTTTTTAATTAAAGTAGCAAAAAAAGAATACTTGATGTAGTAAGATAAAAGCAAGGGATAGTATATTTTATCAAAGTAGAAAGGTAAAGAAAATTATTAATGTTTGAGAAGCACATTTAGGATACTTTTGGGTATTTAGGAGTTCTTCATTAACTCCATATTTTCAGGCTTAATGATATACTTGTTGTTTCCTCTTGATGAAATATAGGTGTGTTTTTTCAGAGGCCAAGTAGAACGCTCATATTTTTTTAAAAGTAGTATCCTGTGAGGTAGTCATAGGTCATTACTGCTGAGGAACGTTTACTTAGAAAGATTTAGTAAACAGCCTGATTCAGTGGAGCTGACAGTTTAACAATCCAGGCAGTTTAATTTAGAACTTATACTTTAAACCACAAAACTAAATAAATTCTTAAGTTCTGTGTTAGATTTAATGTCTTTGAGTTGATTGTATATTTAATATTCTGATCAGCTTTTGCTTTGTATTTATAAATTTGAATTCAATCTCTGACATTTGCATTGTATTAGATGACTGGTAGACCTCTGTGTATGTGTTCTCGTAAAAACTATGGTATACCGTCAGGCAGTGTAGTAGCTTTATTCACACTTTAAGTGAGGTTATCAATTTTCACTTAAAAATCAAAAACAGAGAAAGGAAAGGAGGGAAAGGAGAGAAGGAAGGAGAACTGGAGTTTGTGTATATTGTTATTGTTGAAGTTATGTTTTGTTTATTTGATTTAGTTGATTAGAATTGGAAAAGTAAGCATTAGCAAGTAAGGAATAAATTTACTTTTATATATCTAGGAAAATCTAACAAGACTTAAAGCAATTAGATATAGAATAAACTAAGCAGAGAACAGAAAACTGAGCTCTCCGCTTATTTTTGTAAAGTTTTATTGAAACATAGCCATGCCTATTGTTGCATAGACTATTTAGTCAATAAGATAAAAATGTTTACCATCTGGCCCTATGGGAAAAAGTTTGCCAACCCTTGAACTAAATTTTGGATCAGTACTATTCAGGTAAACTGTTTGTTAGTTGTCTTAGAATGAGTCAGCCACCAGATATTCATTGAACACCTGCTATGTGCCAAGCAGTTGTGCTAGGTGAGAGAGAGGCAAAAACAAGTATGTCCTGCAAAAATGTTTGACTTTCTTTTTTATTAATAGTTATAACATAGGGTACAAAAATGCTAGGAATTGTAAGACTGGGAACTGCTTGTAAGACATCTCATTTATCTGAACCAATAATAATGCTGCACCTCTTGGGCAGTGACAATATCAATTATCTGATTCTCTAGCTTCTTTTCTCTCTCTTGTTCTTCTGATCCCCTTTTATACTACTCAGCTGTTTTTTTTCTATAGATTTATTACCACATAGTTTACTTATTTATAGCATTTATTTTTGTGCCTCCCCACATAAGCTTCATAAGGGCAAGGATTTTGTTTACTGATTTATCCAAGTGCCTAGAACTCATAAAGCAGTTAGTATGAAGGCGACCTGCCTTACATATTCTTATTAACTGTATCAGTGCATTTGGAAAATACCAGCTTTTTTTATGTCAGCTATAATTTTGCTGATTTGAAATGATAATTTGCTGAGGTAACTTGTATGTCTCTTTAACTTGTTCTATGTTCTTCATTGAGAAAACTAGTATTTCTTACTTTTTTACCTCCTCATTTTATCACCAGTAATATACTATTTACGTAGTTTTTTCTTGGGAGTGATAAATATTTAGTAAAAGTTGTTTTGGGTAGTTCAGTAATGTATTTATTGAACAGAAAAATGCACACTAAGATCAAAGCTGTGTTAACTACTCTGATAGCCTTGTGGATGTAATGTAGGTGCACATTTAATCACCATTAAAATAATTAAAAATAATTTCTCATAAAACTTCTTTCTTTTAGTTATACTCATGAGCGTATTTTGGTGATAGTTGATTTTTCTGCCTACACAGTTTGCAGAATGGGTAAGAAGAGGAGTGGTTTTGTTTTGTTTTTCTCTTTAAAGATTTACTTATTTATTTGACAGACAGAGATCACAAGTAGGCAGAGAGGCAGGTAGAGAGAGAGGGGGAAGCAGGCTCCCCGCCAAAGAGAGAGCCTGATGCGGGGCTCGATCCCAGGACCCTGGGACCATGACCTGAGCCGAAGGCAGAGGCTTTAGCCCACTGAGCCACCCAGGTGCCCCAGAAGAAGAGTGTTTTGTAGCCAAGTCTCTGTATCTTGGTATCTCACCATTCACATTTGTGACCTAAACCTGTGTCCCATGAGAAAAGCCAAATGTTCTCATAAGCAACAAGGATTTTCTTCATGGAAAACAAAGAAGTAAAAATGTAGTCCAAACAAAGGTATAATGTGTATATTGAATATAATAAATCTATCTATATAGATATGAATATATTAATATAGGGCTTATGCATTTAATTGTAGGATTTTTTTCTTCACTATTATATTGAAAGAAAAAATACAAAATTGAATACATACAGGGAATTAAAAATCCAGAAATATAGCTGGTAACAATTATTACCACTTTTAATTGAGCACGCATATATCATCTATAATTCTAATGAGCCTGCAAAGTTTGTATTTTGTCTGTTTATATTTTGAAGGTCAGGAAATTGATATTCAGAGAGATTGAATGACTTGCCATGGTTCAAGAACTAATAAGTCATAAGGTAGTATTGCAATGCAGGGCTTCCTGTTCCTCCAAATACCTTGTGTTTTATCCTACAGCATGTCCATTTCTCATGTATTATCAACATGTGCTACAACCTGACTATATTCTATACCTGTATTTGTTTAAAAATTTTACATTTTATAACATTTACACTACGTAGTTATTGTTTTTTAAATTTTTTACAATTGTTTTATTGTTTACTTTTTAGTTTTTGATTTTATTTTAATTCCAGTATAGTTAACATACAGTGTTATATTTATTTCAGGTGTACAATATAGTGATTCATCCATTCTAAAACAGTGCTCATCATGATAAATGAACTCTTAACCTGCCTTACCTGTTTCACCCATCCTCCCATCCATTTCCCTCTGGTAACTATCAGTTATCTTTAGTTAAAAGTCTTCTTTTTTTTTTTGTTTATCTCTTCGTTGTTCATTTGTTTTGTTTCTTAAATTCCCCATATAGTAAGATCATATGGTGTTTGTCTTTCTCTGACTTATTTCACTTAGCATTATAGCCCGTATAGCCATCCATGTTGTTGCAAATGGCAAGATTTCATTCTTTTTTAGGGCTGAATAATATTCCTGTGTGTGTGTGTGTGTGTGTGTGTGTGTGTGTGTGTTTATCCATTCATCAATCAATGGGGACACTTCTGTAATTTGGCTATTATAAATAATGCTGCAGTAAGCACAGGAGTGCATGTATCTTTTTGAATCAGTGTTTTTGTGTTCTTTGGGCACATACCCTGTAGTGGGATTACTGGATCATAAGTAATTCTATTTTTAATTTTTTGAGGAACCTCTATACTGTTTTCCATGGTAGCTGCACCAGTTTGCATTCCCACCAAGAGTGCAAGAGGGTTCCTTTTTCTCCACATCTTCTCCAACACTTGTGGTTTCTTCTGGTTTTGTTTGTTTGTTTGTTTGTTTGTTTATTTTAGCCATTCTGACAGGTGTGAGGTGATACCTCATTATGGTTTTGATTTATATTTTAAATGATTGATGATTAACAATGTTGAGCCTCTTTTCGTGTGTCCATTGGCCACCTGGATGTCTTCTTTGGAGAAATGTCTATTCATGTCTTCTGCCCATTTTAATTGGATTATTTGTGTTTTGAGTGTTGCATTGTATAACTTCTTAATGTATTTTGGATACAAGCCCATTATTGAATATGTCATTTGCAAATATCTTGTCCCATTCAGTCGGCTGTCTTTAGTTTTGTTGATTATATCCTTTGCTGTGCAGAAGCTTTTTATTTTGATGTAGTCCCATAAGTTTATTTTTGCTTTTGTTTTCCTTGCCTCAGGAGACATGTCTAGAAAAATGTTGCTATGACCAGTGTCAGAAAAATTACTGCCTGTGTTCTCTTCTAGGAGTTCTAGGATTTGAGGTCTCACATTTAGGTCCTTCATCCCTTTTGAGTTTATTTTTGTGTATGGTGTAAGGAGGTGGTTCAGTTTCATTCTTTTGTATGAATACCATTTGTTGACGAGACCATCTTTTCCCCATTGCATATTCTTGCCTCCTTTGTTGAAGATCAACTGACCATGTGATCATGGGCTTATTCTGGCTCTCTGTTCTGTTCCATTGATCTATGTGTCTGTTTCTGTGGTAGTACCATTCTGTTTTGATTACTACACCTTTGCAGTACATCTTTAAATTCGGGATGGTGACACTTCCAGCTTTTACTTTTTTAAAATGGCTTTGGCTATTTGGGGTCTAATGTGGCTCCATATGAATTTTAGGATTTTTTTGTTCTGGTTCTGTGAAAAATGCTGTTGGCTACTTTGATAAGAATAGCATTAAATCTGTATATGGCTTTGGGTTGTGTGGACATTTTAACAATATTTGTTCTACTTTGCATAATTTAAAATTTTAAGTACATAGTGTGCTTCTAAATAACCTGAGGAGAGTGTTATACAAAAGAAAATGGTTTCCTAATTCCAGAGAGTGGTACATGGAGGGGACAAATACCTCTTTGTCATTTTTAAAGTTAAAACCATTGCTGTCCAGAGGTGCCTGGGGGGCTCAGCTGGTTAAGCATCTGTCTTCAGCCCATTCATGATCCTAGTGTCCTGGGATCAAGCCTTGAACTGGGCTCTCTGCTAAGCGGGGAGCCTGCTTCTCCCTCTCCCTCTGCTTGCTGCTCCACCTGCTTGTGCCCTTTTTTTCTCTCTGTCAAATAAAATAAATAAAATCTTTAAAAAAAAATTGTCCAGTTTTAAGCTGACATATATTCTTTTATTTTACTTTTCTCATAATATTTATTAGGCCTTATATAGCCATGTATGTGCATACATATAATTGCCAACATGATTTTTAAAGTTTATTTTTGTTTAAAATATTTTTTTAAGATTTTATTTATTTATTTGACAGACAGAGATCACAAATAGGCAGAGAGGCAGGCAGAGAGAGAAAGGGAAGCAGGTTTCCTGCTGAGCAGAGAGCCCGATGCGAGGCTCGATCCCAGGACCCTGGGATCATGACCTGAGCTGAAGGCAGAGGCTTAACCCACTGAGCCACCCAGGCACCCCTTGTTTAAAATATTTAACGATCCAAAAGTTTTTAAATAAGAGTTTTATACATAAAGGAATTATGCAAAGAACATCTTTATTTGTTTTTTTTTTTAAGGAATTTATTTATTTATTGCAGAGCATGAACAGGGGGAGGGGCTGAGGGAAGAGGGAGAAGCAGACTCCCCACTGAGCAGGGAGCCTGATGCGGAGCTTGATCCCAGGACCCTGGGATCATGACCTGAGCTGAAGGCAGAGGCTTAACCCACTGAGCCACCCAGGTTCCCCCAAAGAACATCTTTACTACATAAATTAATTGATGAAGGGACTGAGATGTTCTTTCGTACTTTTATCACTGTAGTCTATTTTTTCATGTCATTAATCAAGATTAGCATGCCATGTTAGCCAGGAAATTTAGATAATTTCATTCTGCAGCCCTTAACATAAGATCCTCTTCTAGTTCTTCTAAATTCAGATGTGTAGTTCTAAAAATGAATACTTTGCTTCATTGATGTTTTCCTTTTTTAAACTATTAAGAAATGATGTATTGTGTTCACCATGATTTGAGAGTATATGACCTATGAACACTCGTATTCTGATTGAGAATAGAATTTTATATTGTCTGTTTAGCATAGCTAAATTTGTGGATATTCTTCAAATTTTACTTTTAATAAGACAATGAAAAGGACTCATTAAGCTATTTGGTGGAAGCGACTGAGAAGCCACAGGTCAGTGATGGAAGAAACATTTCTGATAAAGGTTATATATTAAAATCTTGTGGTGGCTTAAGAAAAAGAGCACTAGTCTTGAAAAGCTGAGAAATTTAACTTGAAGCAGTGTATTTAATTCTTTGACTTTCAAATGACTCCCTATGGCTGTTTACCATTCCTACCTATTACAAATTTAACTTTTTCCCTTTTATAGTACATTATAAAGTCAGAAAAGAGTAAAATGTCAATTATATGGTGAAGATGTTTTGTACATATTTAAATATGATATAAATGTTTTTATTACAATCATTATAATACAAGGACCTTATGAATACTGTTCCTTAATACCAAAGATTGCTGTAAGTTTATGTGTTGATGAATATATAGATGAATGAATGAATGAATGAATGAATGAATTTATTTGGGTCTCTGAACTCCTAAATTATTGGAGCCTGCCTTGGAATGGAAGATCCTTCTCCTTGGTTTTGAAAACATTAAATTAAAAGGTATCTTAGGGGTGCTTAGGTGGCTCAGTTGGATAAACATCTGGCTCTTGATTTCAGCTCAAGTCATGAACTCAGGGTCTTAGGATTGAACCCTACATTGGTTCTACACTCAGCATGGAATCTGCTTGAAATTCTCTCTCTCTCTCTCTCTCTCTCCCCCCCTCCCCCTCTTCCCCTCTCTCCCTCTCTCTCTCTTTTCCCCCTCTGTCTGCTCCTCATCCTGCTCAGATGCGTGCACTGTCTCTCTCTCTCTCTCTCTCTCTCTCTCGAATAAGTAAATAAATAAACAAAATCTTTTTCTTTTTCTTTTTTTTAGGTATCTTAATGTTGGTTTTTAGCTATTTTCTGTAATTGTCAAAAAGAAGCTATATAGTCCTCCTAAAGATAAATAAGGAGATAATGAAAAACACAATTAGCTAAACTGTTAATTTTTATTTATGTATTCCTTAGTTCATCAAGATTAAAATTACAAACCAGATTTGACCACCACAGGCCATTTACATACAAACCTTTTGAAATGTAACATTCAAATTGTCCTCTAAATCCAAGAAATAGAATCTAAAGTTACTATACATTTATTAACTTCATCAAAAGTAAATGACAAATTCCTTCTGCAAAATAAAAATACCAAGAAAATAAAGCACATAGGAAAAATCTAAACAGAGCTTCCTTCCCCTGGGGACACTTTGGAAGGACCTTTAAAACACTGGAAACAAATGAAAAATTATTAATACCTGGGAATCAGATAAAAACTAAAAACGTCACTATTCTCTATTTAAGTTTCTATCCTCCGCGTTTTATATTTTTAACCAACCATTCAAACAAAAGGCATCTATATCACTGTTCTTTCTGACAGAAAAGAAACTGTAATTTTCTTAAATGATACAGATACATAGACTATCAAAAAAAATCACATTTTGAAATCAAGAATTATATTATTACTGTCTGATAACGAGAACACCAATGTGAAACACTCTCATATTAACTCAAAAGGGGACTGCATCCCTGCCTGAATTCAGTTACTAGGAACTAATGGGGAGTCATTTACATGTTTATATTTTCTCTTTCACATATTTGTAAATATCTGATGATTGTTAATTTTACTTATCTTTTTGTGCATTTTGTTACATTTATATTCATTGGTTTTGAGTACCTTTTTATACGTATAAGTGCACATTTTAAAAGATGGTCCTTCTAAAGCTTTGCTTGTGGTCTTTGCTAGCAAGATGATTTAGATTCATGGAGAAGGTTGCTTGCTTTACTATTTATCATTTTCCCAGACAAATCCATGGAGACAGGCTGCTGATAGGATAGGAGAAAAACAACAAAAACAAATACAGTGCTTTGGCCTGGAACTGAATTGTATTATCTGTGTTGTCAGCTAGAGTCTTTGCTCACTTACCCAGACAATCTCCACAAGGATTAAAACTTCCCTCTGCATTAGTGATAGCCTTTAGTATACTGCAGCCTCATGTCCAGTTTAAAAAAAAAAAAAAAAAAAAAAACCTGGTTATAAACAGTTTTTAATAGTTTGCAAAATCCTCACCAGTTCAGCCTTTGGGGAGAGTGATGATGCTGATAAATCAGATAGGTATATCATAATTAAATTGCTAATTGCCTAGATTTTAGTTTTAGCTTCTATATATAACTCCTCACAACCCCCAACTCTGGGCCTGATTTGAATACTTACAGTGATGGGTGTACTGCTAATTCAAGTTATTTTTGAGGACATTTTTTTAAAATAAAGGTTATAAGAATTTTGATTTTGCATGAAAGTTCAGAAAGGTAGGATAATAGGAACAAAGAACAACAACAAAAACATCTCAGAAGATTGTGTAAACCAAACAAAACCAGTTAGAACCAGCTTCTTCATTAAGCAGTGAATGTCTGAACTAACCAGGAAGGTGACTATCTATTCTTTTCTTAAAGATTTCTGCTAGTAAGGATTTTATAACCTTCTGTAGTTCTCAACCTGATGATTTTTCTCCCCATACCACCCCCTGCCATTTGGCAGTATCAGAAGACATTTTTGGTTGAGGCAAATGGATTGGTGATATTGATCTCCAGTAGGTAGAGGCCACAGGTGCTGCTGAATGCCTTATATAATGTACAGGAGAGCTCGGGCACCAAAGTATTATCCAGCCCCAAAGTCAGTAGTGTTGAAGTTGAGAAACTGTGCTCTCAAGCATGGATTTTTATCTTGATGGGAGTTTTTCCAAATGAATACCCCCACCGATGTTTACAATGTTTTATAGGGAGTTTATTTGTTTGGGTTACAATAAGAGAAAAAAGGATTTAGACATTGACTTGGGGATTTATGAACATGGTAAACAAAACATTCTTTTTTTTTTTTTTTTTTTTAAAGATTTTATTTATTTATTTGACAGAGATCACAAGTAGGCAGAGAAGCAGGCAGAGAGAGAGAGAGAGGGGAGCAGGCTCCCTGCTGAGCTGAGAGCTCGATGCGGGGCTCGATCCCAGGACCCTGAGATCATGACCCGAGCTGAAGGCAGCGGCTTAACCCACTGAGCCACCCAGGAGCCCCAAACAAAACATTCTATGAAAAATGCTCATGGAGACAATATGCTGATCTCATGATACAAAGAAATGGAAAACCATGCTATTTCATCATAGAAGGACATGGGAAACTTTATATATTTTTTTAACCTTCATAAATATTGAAGGAAAGTTCTGCTTTGTAGGAGATAGGGTTATATAGAATTATTTCTGTATTGGTGAATTAAATCATTTAATAATAAAGTAATCACAATATGTAAAATTATTTTGGTAAAATATTCAGTATCATGAAGCTCTGAATTCATTTCTTAATTTATTTGCTGTCTAAGCGTCGGTTAACACATTCAGAAAGTCAGGTGTTGTTTTAAGCTTGTCAGATGGGTGTTTGTTAATTTCTATTTGGTAGTTTGTATTGACACTGAAGTTTTGGGTGGTTTTTTTTTTTTTAGATGAATTAAAAGAATTGTCCAATCTTTAACCAATTGCTGGGCCTCAATGTAAGGAATAGGCATGCCCTTGTTCATTTCTCAAGTGGAGTATGACAGTGCTTCCATTCATTTTTATATTGTCTACTCAATCAAAATAATTTACAGTAAAAAGAAGTATATGTAAGGCCGCATGTATAAACACAAACACACCTAGTAACTTAGTAGTGGTAGGGAAATTAGAGACTGACAAAAAGTGTTTGTTTACATTGCCTTCCAGAGATTAAGGACTTGGGAACCTGACCTGGGATCCAGGGCATGCCCATAATAACCATTGAGGTTCATGGAACCTCATGGAACATATAGCTTCTAAAGAGGTTTAATAATATTCCATCCATCATGCTAAAACAAAAACAGACATTGGGGACTAGATGTAAGTGATATTCTTGAACCCACTCTATTAAAATTGCGTTGATCTTATGTTTTAAATAATCATATTATCTGCCACACCACCCACACCCCATTAATGAATTGAATGGAAAAACTCATACTTTTTGTAAAGGAGAGGGTGAAAAAAATGCAGCTTGAAGTAAAAAATCATAGCCAATTATTTTACCTTTGTTTACGTGTTTAAGAAGTTGTCTCTTTGCTGGAGACAGATAGGAAAACTACATTCTATCACCAACAAAAGTCCTCTTGGGTTTTTGTTTTGTTTTGTTTTTTAAGAAGAAACCAACCACAGTTATGTTAGTGTAGAAAAAATTCAGAGAAGAAATTGTATCTCAGCTAGAGTTGAAAAATGCAAAGTTTACTGCTTAGAGACTAATGTATAAAAATAAGTTGTTCTGCTAACAGAAAGCAAAGGAATGAATTTGTTGTTATTCTGTATATTCTTTTAGTTATTATTTTTTTATTTCTAAATAATATTGTGTTTACATGGTATTTTGAATAGGTAATCTATATTAAATGATGTAAAGATCAAATCTGTAGAGAGATATACATAGTGATACCTTACTCTCACTTCTGTATCCCATTCTTGTCTCCCTCCCCCTCACCTCAGTTTTTATTCGTCTCTTTCTCTTTATTCTTCTAGTGTTTTTAATAAAAGCAAATATGTATATTTACTTATTGTTTCTAATACCCATATTCCCCAAAAATCTAAGATGTAGTAAACTATTCATATGCATCAAATGCTTTGCTTTTTTTCCACTTAGCACCATATCTTGGAGATCTTTCTCAGTACATGGGTATTTTCTTCATCCTCTTGTAGGCAGCATAAGCACAGAACTACATACAAATAGTCCCCTATCAATGGACTCTTGGACTGTTGCCAGTCTTTTGCCATTACTAACAACCTTGTCCAAATGTTATTTTGTAGTTGTGTGGGTTTGTCATAAAGTGGGAATACTGTGTTAAAGGGTAAATGCTTTTGTAATTTTGGTAGATGTTGCCTTATTTCCTTCTACAGTGGTTCTACCACTTTGCTGTTTCACCGGTAATTTTTTTTTTAAAGATTTTATTTATTTATTTGACAGACAAAGATCACAAGTAGGTAGAGAGTCAGGAGAGGGTGGGGGCAGAGAAGCAGCCTCCCTGCCGAGCAGAGAGCCCAATGCGGGGCACAATCCCAGGACCCTGGGATTATGACCTGAGCTGAAGGCAGAGGCCTCAACCCATTGAGCCACCCAGGGGCCCCATGTTTCACTGGTAATTGTTAATGTGTCAGGATTTCCAGGTTGGTTATCTCCAGGTAACTACTGGTTGGTTATTTCCAGGTAACTACTGGTTGGTAACCAATAGTTAATTGAAAAAAAAATCAAAAGAGGAATTTTTAAAATATTTTAGGTAAAGTTTGATTTTTTTCCTTAACATAGACATTTAAATATACATTAATTTGTTATTCATTCGCTTCAGGGCAAATGAGTTTCTTTGAGAATATAATCCACTGATTGAAGTTCCATGATATCCCTTATCTAAACCTCATTGTATTGATTTCAGTGTTTGACTTTAATGTAGTGAGAACTTAGGGCACTCTGAGTTCTTTTACAGATGTTCTGCTTATACCAAAATAGTTATTTTAGTTATTTACCTTGATCGAATTTTCCTAAGGATTTGCCTTGATTTTTACAGAAATAGTCATGTTCTTGTTAACAGTCATATTTTATTGGTTTATACAATATCTATTTATATCACATTATTTTAATATTAAATAATTGTTAAGCTAGAATTTTTCAATCATGATTTCTTAATTATTTTTCTTCACTGATGTTATCATTGTACTTATTAATCTCCTGGCCATATTAAGTGCTCAGTAAAACCTATTGAACAGAAGAGAGGCAGGGAAGAGGTAGTGTGGGAACAGGCTCAGCTGACTTTTGCTTTGCACCCAGAACGAGAGATCAAAGGTTTGTGAGGAGGAGGAACTGGGGCTATAGCAGAGGTAATCTTATCGGCCAGAGATAGTTAGCCTGCCATGGCAGGTACAATCATGTATTGGAAAATTAAGACTTCTACAGTACTTCTTCCATAAAGAAATTGAAAGGGCGGTGGCCTAAAGGAAGCCTTAATTCCAGGTTCTAATTCATTTACTTAGAATAAGTGCCAGACTGGGCTAGACATCTTTATATTATACTCTTGCCCAGCCAGCAGCTTATTTTTTCAAAAAGATACTAGGACTAGTTGAATGTTTTCTAAATTTTCTTTTTCCCCCGTGCATCACCATGAATTTGCCATATTCATATACCACTTTACTACTCTTTACTTTATATTTTTCTTCAATTAGTATTTTAAACACTTAGATAAATTTAATAAATAAGGATAATTTATATCTCCCTAAAAGGACTGCTTGCCATAAATAAAAACAACAGTAAAAAGTAAATGCTATGAGAACAAAACAGTGCTACTAAATGAAAGTTGTGTGATCTTTACAGATCTTTTGCTCTGAGCAAAACAAGATTAGCAAGTGTTATGTGTCCCTCACATACACCAAAAAAAAAAAAAAAAAAAAAGATAAGGCAGAAAGGGTAAAATGTTAATAATAGGTGAATTCAAGTAAAGGTTGTGTAGAGGTTCTTTGTATTCTTGCTTTTCTTAAAACTTTAATGTGAACTTGAAATAATCTCTTAAAAAGAAATTTAATATATATAGTAGAATATTACTCAACATCAAAAAATGAAGTTTTGCCATTTGCAACAATGTGGATGGAACTCTAGAGGGTATTATGTTAAATGAAATAAGTCAATCAGAGAAAGACAATTGTCATATGGTTTCACTCATATGTGGAACTTAAGAAACAAAACAAAGACACATAGAAGAAGGGAGGGAAAAATAAAACAAGGCATAATCAGAGAGGGAGACAAACCATAAGAGACTCTTTACCACAGGAAACAAACTGAGGGTTGTTTGTGGGTAACAGGGTGATGAGCATTAAGGAGGGTATAATACCCAGTGTAATGAGCACTGGATATTATATACCCAGGAATCACTGAACTTTACCTCTGAAACTAATAATATACCAAATGTTAATCAAGTGAGTTTGAATTTTTAAAAATGCAGAAAATAAATTGATAATGCAGATAAAAAAATAACATGAATTTGGATAATTCAAAAAAAATGAGCCTGTGGATATTGGAAAATTAAAAGGGGAATAAAATTTTAATGTTATTTATTTAATGTAGTATCCATGTATCATCTGAAAACATTTCAGGTTATTGTAGGTATTCCACTCTTCCAGAAATAGCATGCTAGATGGTCTCTAAGGTCATTTCTGGTTCTTATCTTCAATGACACAGTATACATTATATTAAGGCAGCATAATGAAAACTATTTGCACTCCCAATTCAGTATTTCAATGAGTAACATTATGGAGGCCAAGAATGAGGGAAGGCTGTTGTTGGGTAAAATAGCCTGACTGGGTTGAATAGTAGAAGTAGCTTAGGAAGAAAACCCTAGACTGTTTCAGTTGTGTAGAAGAAAAAATATTAGGTAAGAAAGTTTTTGAGGGGATTCAGAGAGCTTCTGCCTAACACACAAATAATTATTAAGTTTTTTCTTATTTGAATAAAACTGATCCTGCTGTATTTGATTTCTGATAATAAGAGACTCTAAGAACTTTGGGTATGGATGTGTTTCTGTAAAATACTACCACCACCATTAATTGAGAATTTTTTATGTGCTGATGCTATTCTAAATTCTTTATATAGATCAGCCCACTCATTTAGTTCTTACAGCAATCATACGAGGTTATGAGGTACTCTTGATCCTCTCTATAGATAAAGAAAGTGAGGCTCAGGGCTCAGATAATTAGATCAAGTTTATATTACAGGTAAGTGATGGAACCAGACTGTGTGACTTGAAAGTCCAAGGCTTTAACTTTTCTTCTCTACCATGTATATTTTTATAGTGTGTGTGTGTGTGTGTGTGTGTGTGTGTGTGTGTGTGTGTGTGTTTCATCATAATTAGGGACTTCTGCCTTTTAGTTGTATCTTATTTTGTTCTATTGTTAGGCTTTCAGTTACTTTATTTCTTTACACATATTAAGTATAGTCATTGTATATTTAGCTTCAAAAACTTTCCAATATATTCAGTCTTTGAACATGTGATTCTTTGTCTTGCAATAACTCATTCTTTGATGTTGTATGTCCTCTGTTGTGTGTGTGTGTGCGTGTGTGTGTGCGCACATGCGCACACGCGTGAGGTTTGGTTTTATTTTAAGATTTATTTTTAGAGAGAGAGCATGGGGGAGGGGCAGAGGGAGAGAGAGACTTAAGCAGACTCTGCACTGAGCATGGAACCTGACACAGGGTTTAGTCTCATGACCCCAAGATCACAACCTGAAGCAAAACCAAGATTCAGATATTTAGCCCACTGTGCCACGTAGGTACCTCTAGTGTGTGTCAATTTTGTTAGCTCATGTTTCTTGGAAGTTTATTTTTGAGGTTTGAACTTGCAGTTTTTTTCTATTACGGAGAGTTTTGCAAGGTACTTGGAGACAATATTATCCGAAAACATTTAAAAAATGTTTTTTTTTTTAAGTTTCCATTTATGACATCATTTCAGACTTACATAACAGCTATAGTAATTTTACAATAAATTTCTTTAAATCTTTAACCCATGTTCCCCAGGCGTTGACATTTTCCACATAGGTTTATTATTTTCTCTACTTGTATTTCTAAGTTTTTTTTGAACCATTTGAAAGGATGTTATATATATGATGCCTTTGCCCTAAATACTTGAATGTGTGTTGCCTTGAAACCAAGGCCATTCTCTTAAAAAAAAAAAAAATCATGATTCATTGATCGAAATCAGGAAACTAATCCCAATACAATGCTATTATCTAATCTGTAGATCCTATTCACCTTTTGATAATTACCCAGTGTCCTCTGCAAAAAAGAAAATACAGTGGTATCATGTGTAACATGTAGTTGTCATGTTTCTTTATTCTCCTTTAATATGAAATAGTTCCTCAGTCTTTCTTTGTCCTTTAGGATTTCAGTACTCCTCAAGAGTAAATGACAGTTATTTTGTAGAATGTCCCTCAGTTTAGGTTTTTCTGATGTTTCTTCATGAGAACTTCAGGTTATGCATTTTGACAGGAATACCACAGATACGGTATTCTCTTATGAGGAGGCACATGATTGTGATTTGTACCATTATTGGTGATGTTATCTTTGAACACTTGGTTAAAGTGATGTCTTTCAGGTTTCTTTACTTCGAAGTTACTGTTTTTCCATTGTAGTTTATAATTATCTTGTCGGGATGTACTTTGAGCCTATGTAAATATCGCAGTACTACTTAGACTTTCACCACTAATTTAATATTCTATTGATGCTTCTTGCCTGAACCACTTATAATCACAATGGTTGGGTGATTTTTCTCATTGCATGATTTTTCTGTGAGTATTGACTGGCTTTCTACTATAAAGAAGAAATTTCCCTTTTTCCTTATGTCTATCTCTATAGACTTAGGTATTTTTACTTTATTCATTGTCTGTTAATACTCACTATCATTATTTATTCTGATTCTCAGATTGTCCCCAGTTTAAGCCAATGGGATCACCTTCAAGCTCTTGTATTCTTTTTATTATATCTCCGTCATTCCTTTATACTTTCTTTCTTACATGAGATAGATATTCTGAACCAACATTATACTTACCCTGCTGCAGTCCTGAAATCAGTCACTTTTCCAAAAGGCTCTTATCCCTTTTGATGAACAATGGTATTTAGAAGCCAAGTTCTGCATACTAACTCTGCTAATTGCTTCTGGGTGTCCAGGACAACTTCAAGTTTTTAGCTTAAAATTTAGGGAAGGGGCTATGTGGGCAATCTTATATAAGATTTGTGGTTATAATTACTTTTTTTAAAAATTCTATTTTATTTTTTCAGTGTTCCAAGATTCATTGTTTATGCAACACACCCAGTGCTCCATGCAATACATGCCTGCCTTAATACCCACCACCAGGCTCACCCATCCCCTCACCGCCCCCTTCCAAAACCCTCAGTTTGTTTCTGAGTCCACAGTCTCTCATGGTTTGTCTCCCCGCCCCAATTTCCCCCAGTTCACTTTTCCTTTCCTTCTCCTAACATCCTCCATGTTATTCCTTATGCTTCACAAGTAAGTGAAACCATGTGATAATTGACTTCTCTGCTTGACTTACTTTACTTAGCATAATCTCCTCCAGTCCCGTCCATGTTGATACAAAAGTTGGGTATTCATCCTTTCTGATTGCTGGCATAATATTCCATTGTATATATGGACCGTATCTTCTGTTTCCTTTTGTCTGTTGAAGAGCATCTTGACACTTTCCACAGGTTGGTGATTGTGGACATTGTTGCTATGAACAGTGGGGTACAGATGTTCCTTCTTTTCACTACATCTATATCTTTGGAGTAAATACCCAGTAGTGCAATTACAGGGTCATAGGATAACTGTATTTTTAAATTTTTTTGAGGAATCTCCACAGTTTTCCAAAGTGACTGCACCAACTTGCATTTCCACCAACAGTGTAAGAGGGTTCCCCTTTCTCCACATCCTCTCCAACACTTGTTGTTTCCTCTCCTGTTAATTTACGCCATTCTAACTGGTGTAAAGTGGTATCTCAATGTGGTTTTGATTTTAATTTCCCTGATGGCTAATGATGGTGAACATTTTTTCATGTGTCTGTTAGCCATTTGTATGTCATCTTTGGAGAAGTGTCTGTTCATGTCTTCTGCCCATTTTTGGACATGATTATCTGTTTTTTGTGTGTTGAGTTTGAGGAATTCTTTATAGATCTTGGCTATCAGTCTTTTGTCTGTAGTGTCATTTGTGAATATCTTCTCCCATTCCGTGGGTTGCCCCTTTGTTTTGTTGACCGTTTCCTTTGCTGTGCAGAAGCTTTTTATCTTGATGAAGTCCGAAAATTCATTTTTGCTTTTGTTTCCTTTGCCTTTGGAGACGTGTCTTGAAAGAAGTTGCTGTGGCTGATGTTGAGGAGTTTACTGCCTATGTTCCCTCTAGGATTTTGATGGATTCCTGTCTCACGTTGAAGTCTTTCATCCACTTTGAGTTTATCTTTGTGTACGGTATAAGAGAATGGTCGAGTTTCATTCTTCCATACACAGCTGTCCAATTTTTCCAGCACCATTTATTGAAGAGACTGTCTTTTTTTCCATTGGATAGTTTTCCTGCTTTGTTGAAGATTATTTGACTATAGAGTTGAGGGTCCATATCTGGGCTCTCTACTCTGTTCCACTGGTCTCTGTGTCTTTTTTTGTGCCAGTACCATACTATCTTGGTGATCACAGTTTTGTAATAAAGCTTGAAATTAGGCAACGTGATGCCCCCACCTTTGTTTTTCTTTTTCAGCAGTTCCTTGGAGATTCGGGGCCTTTTCTGGTTCCATACACATTTTAGGATTGTTTGTTCCAGCACTTTGAAAAATGCTGGTGGAATTTTGATCGGGATGGCATTGAAAGTATAGATTGCTCTGGGCATATAGACATTTTAAAAATGTTTATTTTTCCGATCCATGAGCATGGAATGTTTTCCCATCTTTTTGTGCCTTCTTCAGTTTCTTTTGTGAGTTTTCTGTAGTTCCTCAAGAATAGATCCCTTACCTCTTTGGTTAGGTTTATTCCCAGGTATCTTACGGTTCTTGGTGCTATAGTAAATGGAATCGATTTTCTAATTTCCCATTCTGTAGTTTCATTGTTAGTGTATAAGAAAGCAACTGATTGATGTACATTGATTTTGTATCCTGCCACATTACTGAGTTGCTGTAGGAGGTCTAATAATTAGGGGGTGGAGTCCTTTGGGTTTTCCATATAAAGTATCATGTCATCTGTGAAGAGAGAGAGTTTGACATCTTCTTTGCCAATCTGAATACCTTTTATTTCTTTTTGTTGTCTGATTGCTGTTGCTAGGACTTCTAGTACTATGTAGAACAACAGTGGCAAGAGTGGGCATCCTTGTTGTGTTCCTGATCTCAATGGGAAGGCTCTCAGCTTTTCCCCATGGAGAATGATATCGCTGTGCGTTTTTCATAGATGGATTTTATGAAGTTGAGGAATATTCCCTCTATCCCTATACTTTGAAATGTTTTAATCAGGAAAGGATGCTGTATTTTGTCAAATGCTTTTTCTGCATCGAGAGGACCGTGTGCTTCTTCTCTCTTCTCTTATTGATTTGTTCTGTCACATTGATTGATTTGCAAATGTTGAAGGACACTTGCTTCCCAGGGATAAATCCCACCTGGTCATGGTGGATAATCTTTTTAATGTACTGTTGGATCCTGTTAGCTAGGATCTTGTTGAGAATCTTGGCATCCATATTCATCAGGGATATTGGTCCGAAATTCTCCTTGATGGGGTCTTTGCCTGGTTTGGGGATCAAGGTAATGCTGGCTTCATAAAAAGAGTCTGGAAGTTTTCCTTCTGTTTCTATTTTTTGAAACAGCTTTAGGAGAATAGGTATTATTTCTTCTTTGAATGTTTGATAGAATTCCCCAGAGAATCTGTCAGGCCCTCGACTCTTGTGTTTTGGGAGGTTTTTGATCATCATTTCAATCTCATTACTAGATATTGGTCTATTCAGGTTGTCAGTTTCTTCCTGTTTCAGTCTTGGAAGTTCATAATAGGTTTCCAGGAATGCATCCATTTCTTGTGGGTTGCTTAACGTATCGGCATATAACTGTTGATAATAATTTCTGATGATTGTTTCTATTTCCTTGGTGTTAGTCATGATCTCTCCCTTTTCTTTCATAATTTTATTCATTTGAGTCCTCTCTTTTTTCTTTTGGATTAGTTTGGCCAGTGGTTTGTCAATCTTATTAATTCTTTCAAAGAACCAGCTTCTAGTTTCGTTGATGTGTTCTACTGTTCTAGTTTCTAGCTCCTTGATCTCTGCTTTAATTTTAATTATTTCCCTTCTTGTACTTGGGGTTGGCTTAAAATTGTTGATTTTCCAGTACCTTAAGGTGTAAAGAGAGTTGATGTATTCAGGATTTTTTAATGTTTTTTTTTTTTTTTTTTTTTTTTAAATTTTATTTTTCATAAACATATAATATCTTTTTATCCCCAGGGGTACAGGTCTGTGAATCGCCAGGTTTACACACTTCACAGCACTCACCATAGCACATACCCTCCCCAATGTCCATAATCCCACCCCCCCACACCCCCTCATTAACCCTCAGTTTGTTTTGTGAGATTAAGAGTCACTTATGGTTTGTCTCCCTCCCAATCCCATCTTGTTTCATTTACTCTTCTCCTACCGGATTTTTTAATGTTTTTGATTGAGGCTTGGGTGGCTATGTATTTCCCCCTTAGGACTGCCTTTGTTGTGTCCCATAGGTTTAGGACCAATGTGTCTTCATTCTCATTGGTTTCCATGAATTGTTTAAGGTCTTTGATTTCCTGGTTGATCCAAACCTTCTTGAGCAGGGTGGTTTTTAGCATCCAAGTGTTTGAATTTCTTCCAAACTTTTTCTTGTGATTGAGTTCCAGTTTCAAAGCATTGTGGTCTGAGAATATGCAAGGAATAATCTCAGTCTTTTGGTATCAGTTGAGTCCTGATTTGTGACCCAGTATGTTGTCTGTTCTGGAGAAAGTTCCATGTGTGCTCAAGAAAAATGAGTATTCTGTTGTTTTAGGGTGGAATGTTCTGTATATATCTATGAGGTCCATCTGGTCCAAAGTGTCATTCAAAGCTCTTGTTTCTTTGTTGATTTTCTGCTTAGATGATATGTCTGTTGCTGAGAGTGGCATGTTAAGATCCCCTACAACTAATGTATTCTTATCAATATGACTATTTTGATTAACAGTTGGCTTATGTAGTTGGCTGCTCCTGTATTGGGGGCACAAATATTTATAATTGTTAGATCTTCTTGGTGGATAGACTCTTTAAGAATGATATAGTGTCCTTCTGTATCTCTGACTACAGTCCTTTAAAATCTAATTTTTCTGATCTGAGAATCGCTACCCCAGCTTTCTTTTGAGGCCCGTTGGCATGAAAGATGGTTCTCCATTCCTTCACTTTCAGTCTGGATGTATCTTTAGGTTCAAAATGCCTCTCTTGTAGATAGCATATGGATGAGTCCTGTCGTTTTATCCAGTCTGCAACCCTGTGCCATTTTATGGGAGCATTTTGGTCATTCACATTGAGAGTGATTTTTGAAAGATAAGTTTTTATTGACATCATATTGCCTTTGAAGTCCTTGTTTCTATAGAGTGTCTCTGTAAATTTCTGTTCTATGTCACTCTTGGTTCTTTCTTCTTTTATGGAACCCCTCCTTAATATTTCCTGAAGGCCAGCTTGGTGGTCACATAATCTTTTAAACCTTGCCAGTCTTGGAAGCTCTTTATCTCTTCATCCATTCTGAATGTCAGCCTTGCTGGATAAAGTATTCTTGGCTGCATGTTCTTCTCATTTAGTGCCCTGAATATGTCTTGCCAGCCCTTTGTGGCTTGCCAGATTTCTGTGTACAGGTCTGATGTTATTCTGATGGTCCTCCCTCTGCATGTAAGGAATCTCTTCCCCCTAGCTGCCCTTAAGACAGCTTTTCTGAATTTCTGACTCATGAATTTCACAATCACATGCCTGGAGGTCTTTCTACCCTTGTTGATCTTGGGTGGTGTCCTCTGTACTGCTAGGACATGAACACTTGTTCCATTCCCCAGATTAGGGAAATTTTCATCTAGAATTTGTTCAACTATATCTTCTAGATTCCCCCCCCCCCCCGTCCATCCCATCAGGGATCCCATTAATTCTGGCACTGGAACGTTACATGGCCTCATTTATTTCCCTAATTCTGTTTTCATGGCTTCTAAGCTGTTTGTTCCAGGGCTCTTCCTGATCCTTCTTTTCTATCAGTTTGTCTTCTAGATCACTAATTTGATCTTCTGCCTTGTTTACCCTAGCTGTTAGAGTATTTAGATTAGATTGGATCTCATTGATAGCATTTTTAAGTTCTGCCAGATCAGCTCTTGCTTCCGCCCTTAGAGATTCTATGTTACCACTAATAGTCTTCTCCAACCGAGCCATTGCCTGGATAATTGTTACCCTGAATTCTGTTCCTGACATATTGCTTAGGTCCATATCCAAAAGTTCTGTGGCGGAGATCACATTCTCTGATTTTTTTCTCTGTTAGATGTTACTCCTCCTAGTCATTTTGGTGAGGGGTGGTTGAGGGAATATATAGCTGAATATATCAACCATGATCCAGGCAAGGTGCACCCTGAAAAGTTTTGGAGCAATCAGAAGTCACTACCAAAAAGAAAAAAGAGAAGAAAATACAATTTATAATGTACAGAAACAAAGGACCGACAAAAGTAAAAGAAAAAAAAAAGAAGAACCCAGGCAAAATGAACTCCAATTTTTATATAGTAAAAAAAAAAAACCAAAAAAACCCAAATACACAGAAACACTGACAGAAGAATAAGATGGGAAGGTGCTTATAAACCCTTGATGTGGGTGAGGAAGGTTATTTCAGTTCTTCCTGGGTGTATCTTATTATCTTTGTTAAAGGACTCAACTTTCCAGAGATACAGGGAAATTAAAACTGGTTTATATAGAAGGGTAGTATTGAATTGGGAAAAGGGACTACTTTGAAGCTTATATCTATATATGTATTTTTAAAAAGAAAAGAAAAAGAAACAAAGGTATATGTATGAAAAATGTTTAAGTTAAAAAGTTATTATGGAGGGGTGCCTGAGTGGCTCAGTGGGTTAAGCCTCTGCCTTCGGTTCAGGTCATGATCTCAGGGTCCTGGGATCAAGCTCCGCGTCAGGCTCTCTGCTCGGCGGGGAGCCTGCTTCCCCCTCTCTTTCTACCTGCCTCTCTGCCTACTTGTGATCTCTCTCTGTTAAATAAATAAATAAAATCTTTTTTTAAAAAGTTATTATGGAATATGTTGTATTAAACATCTAGTTGTAATGGTAAGTGGGTTAAAAAAATAAAGGAACAAGGATTGTGAGAAGAAATTAAAAAAAAAAAAAGTTGTATCTATGAAATATACACGTTTGGGGGCAATACCAGGAACTTAATATATTGTTTTCCCCTGATGTGGCGTTTTACAGTTTTATTAGGACCCTATGGTTGTTGTCCTCTTGTTCTTTTGGCTTGTCTTCTGGGGGTGGGGCCTGCCGCATTGTTTTTCAGTCAGTCTTGCTTGGGCTGAGTTGCCTTGCCCCCCTATCAAGGGGCTGGGCTCTGTGGAAACCCTTTTCTCAGGCTTTTGTTTCTCAGGCTTTTCGTACCTTTTTGGAGGGTCAGAGCAAATTAAACTCTCTGCACCCAGACCTCTGCCTGAGAGAGAAGCCTTAGTGTGCTCCCCTCTGGGTGGTCCAGAACACACAGACTCCCCCTCTGCAAACTCTGCTGAACACTGCAACCTCCCACAGGTTTTGTGTACCCCAGCCACACTCTCAGTGGTCGCCGGAGGTCCCCACTTGTCTGTGCACCCCCATGCCACTAAAACTATGAGCGATCCTGGCCTGGGTGAGCCCGATCCCAGTGTCTGCTGTTATGGGGGGCTGCTGTCTGGATCCCATGCCCACACCCATGTGGGGTGGGCTCAGACCTGTTAGCTGCGCAGGTTGTGGAAGGCTGCAGGCCCAGGGACCAAAGACAAGCCCCTGCCAGGCTCTCTCAGGCACAGTTGGGCACCGGCTGTGACTGCCCTGGGACTGTGGGTTTAGGTCCGTGCCTATGGCCACCTGATCCCACCAAATTGCCCCTTAAGACCCTTTGTTCTTTTTGATTACTTTTAACCTGACTCCATGCTAATGCTGGCCCCCAGGCGTAGGGCACTTTCATAGTGGGGTATTACTTTTCAAAGGATTGCTTCTGGTGGCTCCCTTCCCCTTCTGTTTATCCTCCGATATCAGTCCAAGCACTCCCACTCCTCTGTACCTCTCCACTGATGATCTTCTGCCCCTGTAGAGATCCAGAAGTGTATAATCATACATTTCAGGCTGGTTTCATGGGTGTTCAGAGTGTTCTGGTGAATATTTAGCTCAATTCAGGGGACCGGTTGAAACAGGGTCTCCTATTTCACCATCTTGCCCCACCTGCCATGGTTATATTTCCTATGGGGAGTAGCTTTTTTCTTCCCCTCTCTTCCTCTTTCACTAAGAGCAAAGGTCATGTTGGAATATCCCTATAGTTTCCTCTGTAGGCTGGGTTTGACTCAGATGACTTACTAAAGGTATCCCTCCTTAAAAGCCCTGTCCTTTATTCTCTCTCTGATTCAACTATCTTCCAAGGCCAGGCCCTTGATGATGACGACGACGATGATGATGATGATGGTGATGATGATGGTGATTTTACCTTTACAGGTGCATGGAACTCATTACAACTAAATTTCTAGACCACAAGGAATTCTCAGATACTCAAGGCAAATGACTGGTTTAGAGCTAGAGATTTTTCATTAATATGCCTCTGTAAATTTATATTTTCTTATTGTTTCTTGACAGTTCTCTTATTGCCTTCACTGTTAAAACAGTTTTTGTGGAGTCTGGGACATCTAAGCTCCCCATGTCCCACAGATTCAACTGTGGGGGAGGAGTCTAATTTTACCATGTCCCACAGATACAACTAGGTAACACTCACATCAGTGTGAATAACCCAGAAACTGACCCAAAGACTGGCAGAACAGACTCTCCACAGCTATGTAGAGAAGAGGCCATGTTAAGGAGGGAAGGAAGGTTGGAGACCCAGTTAGGAACTAAATGGACCCACAGGATGGTCCCTGGGAAGGGGTGGTGCCACAGGCACAGAAAGGGGAGACAAGCAGACTCACACCAGGGAGCCCACGCAGGAAAGACGAAGTCCCATAACATTTGGTTTTGAAAACCAGAGGGGTCAAATTTCACAAGTTCTTACAACGAAGCAGACTTTAAATCTGAACTTTAAAAATCAGCAGATTTAGCTCTGGGAGAGCTTGGAGGGCTAGAGGAAATAGTCCCTGCCCTTAAAGAGACAGCATGGCAAACATTACCATGGAGATATAGCATAGATGCAGTAGTTTGAAAATCACATGCGGTATAGGGGAGGGAAATTTGTTTACTATTCTCAGAGCTTGTGCTGGAAGTATAGGGACCCATGGGGGACATCTCCAGGAATAGAGGATTTTCCCCTTGCCTACCCTCAGCTTAAGAACATGGCACTGTGTTGACACTCTCTACCTAATTTGAAAACAGTGTGCTCTACCCATACATTCCCCTGTGGACACACCTCCTCCCGCATGGCCCCAGCACAAGGTCTCTTTCTACAGCAGATCAGTGCAAACTGTGCTAACACCTGCCTGTCCTGCTAGCTTCTGTGGATTCACCCTTCCCAATACTCTCTTTGCTAGAGCCCATCCAGAGCTATGCCATAAACCCGGCAGTGTGCATGCAGCCCCAAAGGACCAGCACCACTTCAAAATGACTCTTGCCCCAGGAAGAGGGAAAGTTAATCACACACACACACCCTAGGAGTAGGTGGCCCTATGAGCAGGCTGGGAGCAGACAACCAGTCTGACTGCAAGCCCTGCCCACCAACAAAAACTTCTCAGGGGACAAAAGAGGGAAAGTGCCCTGAGTTTCATTGCTACTGCATTTCTGACAAATGCCTGATCTGACTCAATTCAAGGCCAAGGCATCTCCAGACCAGCTGACCTGCAGCATAGCCAAGAAACACTGCCCACAACAGACAAAGAGTGCCATTGTAGACAACTGCACCAAAGGAAAAAAATGGGTCAACCACAGTAGCAGGGCACACAAGACACATAGGAGATAACCCTGAGGCACCAGGTTCTGGTGAACTGGGGACACTGCTCTGCAGAGCACTACAGGACCTCTTCTTCATAAGGCCACTTGCTTTCAAGAGCAAGAGATGTAGCTGACTTTCCTAATACATAGAAATAGACACAGTTAAGCAAAATGAGAACATGGATGAATATGTCCCAAATGAAAGGACAGGAGAGAATCACAGCCACAGAAGTAAGTGACATAGAGATAAATAATATGCTTGATAGAGGATTGAAAGTAATGATCACAGAAGTATTTATTGGACTTGATAAAAAAGTGGAGGACCTGAGACAGGAACCAAAAAAGAACCAGTCAGGGGCACCTGGTGGCTCAGTGGGTTAAAGCCTCTGCCTTCGGCTCAGGTCATGATCCCAGGGTCCTGGGATTGAGCCCCACATCGGGCTCTCTGCTCAGCAGGGAGCCTGCTTCCTCCTTTCTCTCTCTTTGCCTGCCTCTCTGCCTACTTGTGATCTCTGTCTGTCAAATAAATAAATAAATTCTTTAAAAAAAAAAAAAGAACCAGTCAGAGATGAACCCAATAACTGAAATTAAAAGTATACTAGATGGACTAGTAGACTAGAGGAGACAGAAGGATGTATCAGCAACCTGGAGGACAAAGTAATGGAGAGCAATCAAGCTGAGCAGGTGAGAGGGGGAAAAAAAATAGAAAATGAAAACAGACTTAGGGAACTCAGCAACACTGTCAAGTGTAGTAACATTCACAGTACAGTGATCTCAGAAGAAGAAGAGAGAGAAGGCGGTGGGGGGGGTGCAGAGAATTTATTTGAAGAACTAATAGCTGTATCTAGGAAAGTAAACAAATTCAGATCAAGGAGGCACAGTGACCTCCAACAAATTCAACCCAAGGAAGTCCACACCAAGACATATAGTAATTAATATGGCAAAAAGTAGTGATAAAGAGAATTTTAAAAGCAGCAAAAGAAAATAGTAACATACAACGGAAACCCCAAAGGTTGTCAACTGATTTTGCAGCAAAAACTTTGCAGACCAGAAGGGAGTATCATGATATATTTTAAATGCTAGAAAGAAAAAAAACCTGCAACCAAGAATACACTATCTAGCAAGGCTATCATTCAGATTAGGAGTGCTTATGAGTTTCCCAGACAAACAAAAATTAAGGAATCCGTTAAACCAATCTTACAAGAAATGTTAAAGAGAATCCTTTGAGTGGAAAGGACAGTAAGTAGAAGAAAAGTGGGAAGCACAAAAGCAGTAAAAATAAGTATATCTATAAAAATCAGTGACAGGACTCACGAAATAGAAGGAAGTAAAGTATGACATCATATACCTAAAATGTGATGGGGAGAGGAATAAAGAATGGGTTCAAACTTAAGTGACCATCAACTTAATATAGAGTGCCATATGCAGAAGATCTCATACACAAACCAAATGATTTATATACAAATGATCTTATATACAAACTGAGTGATTATGTATAAACGGAATGATTAACCAAAATCAAATGATTAACCAAAAATCAAAAACCAAAGAGAAAGGAAAAAAACAAGGAGAAAGGAATCCAAGTATATCACTAAAGAAAACAAACTAATAGAGAAAAGAGCAAGAGAAGGAAGAGAGAAGAATCACAAAATAACCACTAAACAAGTGACAAAATGGCAATAAGTATATACTTACCAGTAATTACTTTGAATGTAAATGGACTAAACAATCAAAAGACATACAGGGATGGAATGATTAAAAAAAGCAAGACCCAACTGCATACTGCATATGGGAGATTCCTTTCATACCCAAAGACATATGCAAATTGAAAGTGATGGGATGGAGAAGCATTTATCATACAAATAGTTGTCAAAGAAAGCCAGGGTAGCAATACTTACATCAAACAAAATAGACTTTAAAACAAAAACTGTAACAAGACAAAGAAGGATACTATGTAATCATAAAGGAGACAGTCCAGCAAGATGTAACAATTGTTAATAGATATGCACCTAACACAGGAGCACCTAAATACATAAAGCAGTTAATAACAAAGGAACTAATCCATAGTCAAGTGCACATGGAGCATTCTCAGAATAGATCATGTATCAGGCCACAAATCTAGTCTCAGTAAATTAAAAAAGATTAAAGTCATCCATACATCTTTTCTGACCACAATGCTATGAAACTAGAAATCAACCACAAGAAAAATTCTGGAAAGAACACAAATCCGTGGAGTTTAAATAACATGCTACTAAACAATGACTGGGTCAACCAGGAAATCAGAGGAAATAAAAAAAAATACATGGAGACAAATGAATATGAAAACAGTGGTCCAAAATCTTTGAATGCAGCAAAAGCTATTCTAAGAGGGAAAAATGTAACAATACAGACCTATCTCAATAAACAAAAATCTCAAAAAACAACCTAATATTACACCTAAAAGAGCCAGAAAAAGAACAAACAAAACCCAAAATGAGTAGAAGGAAGAAAATAATAAAGGTTAGGCGAGAAATAAAATAGAAACTAAAAAAACTCCAGTAGACAAATTAATGAAACCAGGAGCTGATTCTTTAAAAAGATCAAAAAATTGATAAACCTTTAGCCAGACTTATTAAACAGAGGACATAAATAAACAAAATCCGATATAAAACAGTTACAAAAAAGAAGAAATAACCAACATTACAGAAAAAGAAGTGATTACAGAGACTATAAAAAAATCTGCCAATAAATTTGACAACCACAAAGAAATGGATAAATTCCTCGAAACCTATAACCTCCCAAAACTGAGCCAGAAAGAAATAGATTTGAAAACAGATGGATTACCAGCAAGGATATTGAATTGATAATCAAAAAACTAACAAAAGTCCAGACAGCTTCACATGTGAATTCTACCTAACATTTAAAGAAGAGCTAAGACTTATTCTTTCAAAATATTCTGAAACATAGAAAAGGAAGGAAATCTGAGTTCATTCTATGAGGCCAGCTTACCCTGATCCCAAAACCAGATAAAGACTCTATTTTAAAAAGAGAGAGAGAGAGAGAGAGAGAGAGGGAACTACCGGTCAGTCTCACTGATGAACATAGATATAAAAATGCTCAACAAAGTATTAGGAGACCAAGTCCAATGGTGCATGAAAAAAGTGACTACAATCAAGTGGGATTTATTCCCAAGATTCCAGGATAGTTCAATATTGGCAACTCAGAGTGATGCATCACACCAACAAGAGAAAGGATGAAAAACAATCATTTCAATAGATGCAGAAAAAGCATTTGACAAAGTACAACATCCATTCATGAGGAAAACCCTCAACACAGTAGGTTTAGAGGGAACATACCTCAACAAAATAATGGCAGATATGAAAAACCCACAGCTAACATCATAGTGGTGAAAAGCTGAGAATTTTTCCCCTAAGCTTGAGAACAAGACAAGGATGTCTACTCTCAACACTTTTATTGAACATAGTACTGGAAGTCATGGTCACGGCAGTTAGACAACAAAAAGATATAAAAGGCGTCCAGATTGTTAAGGAAGAAGTAAAACTTCTAATATTTGCAGAAAACATGATATTACATTTAGAAGACCCTAAATACTTCACAAAAAACTACTAGAACTGATAAATGAACTCAGTAAGGTCACAGGATACAAAAATCAATGTACAGAAATTTGTTGCATTTCTGTACAATAATAATGAAGTAGCAGAAAAAGAAATTAAGGAAATTAAGAAATTAAGGTGCATTTACAATTGCACCAAAAAGAATAAAATACTAGGAATAAACTTAACCAAGGAGGTGGAAGATCTGTACTCTAAAAACCATAAAATATTAATGAAAGAAACTGAAGATAGCAAATGGACAAATATTCCATGCTCATGGATTAGAAGAACAAATATTGTTAAAATGTCCACACAACCCAAAGCCATATACAGATTTAATGCTATTCTTATCAAAGTAGCCAACAGCATTTTTCACAGAACCAGAACAAAAAAATCCTAAAATTCATATGGAGCCACATTAGACCCCAAATAGCCAAAGCCATTTTAAAAAAGTAAAAGCTGGAAGTGTCACCATCCCGAATTTAAAGATGTACTGCAAAGGTGTAGTAATCAAAACAGAATGGTACTACCACAGAAACAGACACATAGATCAATGGAACAGAACAGAGAGCCAGAATAAGCCCATGATCACATGGTCAGTTGATCTTCAACAAAGGAGGCAAGAATATGCAATGGGGAAAAGATGGTCTCGTCAACAAATGGTATTCATACAAAAGAATGAAACTGAACCACCTCCTTACACCATACACAAAAATAAACTCAAAAGGGATGAAGGACCTAAATGTGAGACCTCAAATCCTAGAACTCCTAGAAGAGAACACAGGCAGTAATTTTTCTGACACTGGTCATAGCAACATTTTTTCTAGACATGTCTCCTGAGGCAAGGAAAACAAAAGCAAAAATAAACTTATGGGACTACATCAAAATAAAAAGCTTCTGCACAGCAAAGGATATAATCAACAAAACTAAAGACAGCCGACTGAATGGGACAAGATATTTGCAAATGACATATTCAATAATGGGCTTGTATCCAAAATACATTAAGAAGTTATACAATGCAACACTCAAAACACAAATAATCCAATTAAAATGGGCAGAAGACATGAATAGACATTTCTCCAAAGAAGACATCCAGGTGGCCAATGGACACACGAAAAGAGGCTCAACATTGTTAATCATCAATCATTTAAAATATAAATCAAAACCATAATGAGGTATCACCTCACACCTGTCAGAATGGCTAAAATAAACAAACAAACAAACAAACAAAACCAGAAGAAACCACAAGTGTTGGAGAAGATGTGGAGAAAAAGGAACCCTCTTGCACTCTTGGTGGGAATGCAAACTGGTGCAGCTACCATGGAAAATAGTATAGAGGTTCCTCAAAAAATTAAAAATAGAATTACTTATGATCCAGTAATCCCACTACAGGGTATGTGCCCAAAGAACACAAAAACACTGATTCAAAAAGATACATGCACTCCTGTGCTTACTGCAGCATTATTTATAATAGCCAAATTACAGAAGTGTCCCCATTGATTGATGAATGGATAAACACACACACACACACACACACACACACACACACACAGGAATATTATTCAGCCCTAAAAAAGAATGAAATCTTGCCATTTGCAACAACATGGATGGCTATACGGGCTATAATGCTAAGTGAAATAAGTCAGAGAAAAACAAACACCATATGATCTCACTCATACGTGGAACTTAAGAAACAAGACAAATGAACAAAGAATACAAAACAGAGAGACAAACCAAGAAACAGACTCTTTACTATAGAGAACAGACTGAGGTTACCAGAAGGAGGTGGGTTGGAGGATGCATGAAATAGGTGAAGGGGGTTAAGAGTACACTTATCGGGGCATCTGGGTGGCTCAGTGGGTTGAGTCTCTGCCTTCGGCTCAAGTCATGATCTCAGAGTCCTGGGATTGAGCACTGCATTGGGCTCTCTGCTCAGCGGGAAGCCTGCTTACCCCTCTCTCTCTCTGCCTGCTTCTCTGCCTACTTGTGATCTGTCTGTCAAGTAAGTAAATAAAATCTTAAAAAAAAAAAAAAAAAAAGAAAAGTACACTTATCTTGGAGCACCTAGGTGGCACAGCCAGTTAAGCATCCAACTCTTCATTTTGTCTTAGGTTGTGATTTCAGGGTTGTAAGATGGAGCCTTATGTCAGGCTGGCTCTGCTCTTGGTGTGGAGTCTGCTTAAGGCTCTCTCCCTCTCCCTCTGTCTCTCCCTCCTCACCCCTGCATGCTTTCTCTCTCTCTCTCTGGAATAAATAAGTTTTTTGTTTGTTTTTTTTTTTAAACTACACTTATATTGATGAGCACTGAGTAATATATAGAATTGTTGAATCACTATATTTTGCACCTGAAACTAATGTAACACTGATAACTATATGGAATTGAAATTTTAATAATAAATAAGTAAAAAGAAAATAGAAAAAATAAAAGCTTTTAAGTTTTGTGTCTAATACTGCTGTGTATAACATAGAAGATTTTCTCTTTTACTGGAAAGAATAAGTCTCCATAATTTTTAAGTTAGAAATATTTGAGACTCTTCAGTGATTTTTCTTAAATTATTTTTAAAATATTAAAGTAAAAACCAAGATTGGATGGATGTCTTATAAAGAAGGAAGTTACTTATGGTGAGTTTTTAGTGTTGAATGTGAAAAGGTAAGTCTAAGTGTAAGCACGTTTCTTGTATCATTTAGATGGTATTTGTTCTACCACTCCAGTCCATGTTCCGTATCCTACTTATATCTGTGAGGAGCCTGTGAATCTATCTTAACACTGGCTTTCTGAGAAAAGTGAGATAATCATTAAGTATCCTTGATCTTTTCTGAAAGTTTCTAGGAAATCATGTATTTTGCGCTCCATTTCCAAACTTACTCTTCTTAGACATATAAAAAGTATTGATGCAGTAGTGTAGTATGTATGGCCAATGAGCCTCATTTGGCTCCAATCTTCCACCTTGTTTGTTCCTGAAAATCATAACCTTTCCTGCTAGAATCGACATTAGGATATGCCAGGGCTTACCTAACTTTAAACCAGATTACAAAGATGAAGGTTCAGCGTAGATAATATTCTGTTAATGAGGCCATAATTATGGGATATTTCCTTGTGATTTTCATCTTCTACCAAATTTAACAGAATTTTTCATCAATCCTGACCAGCCATTTTGGTTTTGTCTTAGTGGTTGAAAGTATTGTTTAAGAGAATGTGAATGGATCACTGTGAATGAATCACTCCTGTTGAACAAATAATCCGTTATGTTTGAATTTCTATAGTGAGTGATTAACATAATTCCCATAATTAAAGTTCTGCTTTTACCTTTTCTGACCTCTTTTGCCTCGTGTTTATTCAAATAACTTATCAGAAAAATCCTAAGAAAATACAGTAATAATTAAGAGTTAATAATGAAGAAATAGCTTCAGTGTGCTAGTGATATCATTTTATCCATTACTGTTTATCAGTAAAACTATTCATTAGTATTAACCATCCTTTCAGTTTATATATACATAAATTATTTTTCTTATTGTATGTACTGCCGTCATAAACATGGCATGTACATTGCCCTCAGGCAAGACTGTCTTGGTGAGTCAGGATTGTTATTGCTGTCAAATTGAAGATATAACCTTCTTGTCCAAATAGACTATTTTAATTGAGTCAAATACAATAGGACTTTTTGAGTCTCTTTGGAGTATAATGACCCTTTTCCTTCTAAGTTCTTAAAAGGTTAATATATTCAAGGGTGAATGTTTACAAAACTTCATAGAGGGCAAATTTGACTTTTTATTTTAAACTAGTTTGTCACCCAGGGATGTCATCGCCCTGTATCTTGAATTCTTGACACAGGTCCCATTCTACTTTCACAATTATCTGCTTGGTTTTTGTTTGTTTGTTTGCTATGTTTTGATGCCTTACTCATTTTCACACATCAGCCTCTACTTCAGTCTGTAAGTTCAAAATTTATGTGTTTTAGTGTCCAGGGTAATATTTAGTATTCAGATAAATATTTCCAAAGGATGTATGATGGGAAAGAACTAGTTGTGCTTTAAGATAAATTTTTTTATTTTTTTTACACTCCACACCTTTAGGTGTAATACTGCCTGCTTTGGTTGTCTAACCCAGTAGTAACTAATGAAAAATACCAGGAAGATTTTTGAGGTATAGATAAACTGTTCTTTTACACATAAGACCATCTCTTTACATTTGTAATCTCCTTTAATGAATGGAGTATAAAGCTATTATTTTGGCCATGTCTTCTTTATTGATTACACATTTGTTAGACAACATATGCAGTTGTTGGTAGTATTTTAAAATCTACCTTTACTCTATCTAGATGTGTCCTACATACACTGTAGATTAAAATCTGCTTTTCATTCCTCAGTTTTAAATTGTCATTCCTATTGTTTTATTATGTACTTTGTGAAAATTGACCTCTTTTTTTGTGTGTGTGGGGCAGTGAGGGAAGGGGAGGAAATCTCAAAGAATTTTTGTTTCTCAAAAGACAGTTAACTTGGAAAAATTCATTTTACTTGAGTTTGAAAATGGAAAACTGACACTTTTAATTAGAAAGGATGTAATATCTAAAGTATAACTGTTGCTATAAAATATGTTCATGTATCTGAACACTAGAGGATAATATTTAAAGAAGGAAACAATAGTTCTTTTTTCTTTCTCTGAAATTTTATTTAATAATTTGTTTACTCTTTTTCTATTGAAAAGAAAAAGATGTTATCAGATCCCTGCCTATTTAACTTTAGAGAGAACTTAGTTTGGTCTGTTGTATGGACATGTAATCAGTGTAGCACTTTTATTCATTCCATAAATACTTATGAGGTCTTGATGATTTTTAGTCTTTTCTAGGAAATATTAATTAGTGCTAACATCTCTATCAATTTATTGTAATATTTGGAATATTTGGTCCTAAAGAGGAACAAGGCCTTGCTTCAAAACAACTGGTATATTCTCCAGTAAGTGTATTATGTTCTATTGGACTTATGTACATCCTAATGTTTACTTCATTACTTTATGAATGTTAGTCTTGAGAGGAAACTTTATTATGATATTTTTTAATAGTGACATTACAATGATATAATATAGTGACCTTGGGCCAGAATAATTACAAGTGGATCTGCTCTCAAAGAAAATGAATTAATTGAAATCTAGCTTCAAGTATTATAATTCTTTTAACAAAAATTCTTTTGCAAAGAAAAAATAACATAAAGTTTAGAAATTATGATTTTCCATAAGGTTTTTTGGTAATTCTAGAATAAGGCTACTCTTTTATCTTTGGAAACATTACTTTTCCATGAGGTCTTAACCATTACCACTTTTACCTGTGGCCTGTGAATATGGTCTACTCTTGAGTTGCATACTTGATTCCAGATGTCTTCACATAACTGTGTTTGGAAAGACTATATATGTGTAGGAAACAATGTCATTAGTGGGTCAGGTTTGAACATTTCTATGAAATAGCACACAGATTTTTCTAGACAAGGATAGAAAAATGAGAAGTCCTGGGCAAGGAAGCCATCCCTTGGGACTAGACATCTCTAGGAGAACTGCACTCCTGGATAGAAAAGTGATACCAGATATTTTCCCATTTTGCTGAGTACTAATCTATCATTCTTATTTGAGAAATGAGTCTGGAAACCAGTTTTTGAGATAATTGAGACCATTTGCTGTGAACTTCCTTATGTATCCCCAGCTTTAACTAAATATTGCTGTGCCCTGTTATTTAAATGTTCCTCCTTTACTCTCAGAGACAGACATAGTCTCCTTAAAGTAAATAGCTCCACTTAGTTTCTCTGTCTTATCTCAATTTTAAAAATTTTGTTCAACTCTCTGACTGCCTGGGTGGCTCAGTCAGTTAAGCGGCTGCCTTTGGCTCAGGTCATGATCCTGGAGTCCCGGGATGAAGCCCCACATAGGGCTCCCTGCTCAGTGGGGAGTCTGCTTCTCCCTCTTTTACTCTCCCTGCTTTTGCGCTCGTGCTCGCTCGCTCTCTCTCTGTCAAATAAATAAATAAAATCTTAAAAAAAAAGAGTTTAAACTCTCTAGTTCCTCCTGACTATACTTTATTAAGAAAGTGAATTTATGTAAGTCACCAATGACTACCAAACAAAATTTAATGGCTTCTTCATGGTTCTTATTTTCTCGAATTCAACAAATTTGATCCTGCTGACTACTCACATTTGAAGCTCCAGTGATTCTCCAGTTTTCCCTTCTGTTGACTGTTTGTCTCCTACTTTTTCATTTCAGTTGAATTCAACAGTCACAATATGGCATAAGAATCAGACAAAAATCTGAGTCCAGTCAGACACCTAGTTTTGGTTTTGACTCAAAATGTTTCTCAATATCATTATTGTTTTTCATTCCCATTGCTTCTGTTCTGGTTCAGTTCTGTCTTTGGATTGCTAGAGTTGTCTCTTAACCAGTTTCTCTGCCTCCTAACTTGTTTCTCGGCCTCCAGTCTCTTCTTTCTTCCATTTCATCTTTGTTTTATTTTACAGTACTCTTCCTAAAGGAATGTCTTTAACCAGGTTGTTCTGCTGCGTTACCAGATTACCATAGTGCTAAGGAAACTACAGTGGCTCCCTGTTGTTTGCCTGAAGTCTGGCTCTTCATTCTGACCTTTTAAGTCTGCAAAGGTTGGGCCCACGTTTCACCATTATTTTCTGTATTCATGGAACATAATTTTATCCATTTCATCTGGCAGTTAAGTCATCGAGTGTCATGTGTTCTACACATGCCATGTTCATGAATTCCTCCAGGCTTTTGCTGCTTTTTTCTTGTTGCCATTTATCTAACACCATCCTCATTACTTTTTCTTAGTTGCCTCAGTCTTAACAACCTTTTCCTTTAAAAAAAAAAAAAACAAATTTGGCTTTACCAGTATCTTTTTCTCTAGCTTGCTTCTCTGAGGACCACTTAGTTCAGTTCTTGATTTTTCTCTAATAGTTGATTCTTTTCCAGATGTTTCCTAACCATCTAATAACTTCTAGGTATTTATAGAGAAATGAAACTCTCTAAATGTCAGCTAATAGACTACAAATATATGACCACTGAGTGAAAATAAGCTATACATCAAATATTATATCCCTTTAGTTCTCACTAAAAAATTGAAAATAATTTGAGTAGAAGCAGTTTTTTTTTTAAAAATGATTAACATCATAATTTTATAAAATCAACTTTTATATTTTTAAAATTGTCACATCAGCAGGGGGCACTCAAACCAAAGTTCATTCTGCCATCTAATGGAAGATTAAAATTTATCTCTGTAAGAGTTTATTCTGCTTGGGGTACCAGCTATACTTTATAATCGATTTGTAAATAAATTTTAAAATTCTTAGGTAGGTAATTCTTTAGAATTGTATTAATTTTTTTTTTGATCCATAGAAAATAAATTGTATTTTTGATGGAAAAGTATGTTTTAGAACATGAAATGCTTTATCTGGTACTTTTTTTGGATGGCCACTTTACACAGAAATTTGTTTTTCCTGCCTCAAACAGTATTTCAGTTAAATTAATATATTATTAAGCTGTTTTTCATTCAATAAAATATTAACTTTTATAGAATAGTACTTTCATTTTCCCCTATGAACTTGAGAAAAATAAGTTTTTATTAGAGGCTATAGTTTAACACAACTAAAATGTAGTTTGATAAATTCTTAAAGTTTCATTGAATATTTTTTCCTGAGCCTTTCTTCTGGCAGACTGCAAACAACTAGTGGCAAGTGTTTATAGATGTGCTCATTTTCTCCTCCTCCTCTTGGAGGTTAACCTAGTACTTATTAAGGGAGCAACACAGTTTATACTAAACAGTGTTTAACATATACTGATGGTATTACTGTATTTCCTGTTTTGTGTTCACAATTAGAAGATTCTGAAAAACTGCCTTTGTATAAATACTTCACTGACATTCCAGACAAGTATAATCTTGTCTGCTGGTAGGCAGGAAAGAGTGATGTCCTGGAATGCTGTTACAGAAGGAAATCTCTTTGTGTTCCACAAATGATACCCCTAAACCTTTTAAGAATATAATTTAAAAATGACAACTCTATATTTGCTTTTCCTTCCGTTTATTAACTTTGCATGCATTTAGTTCAGAAATGCAATTAGTCCACACACACAAAAAAATTCCATTATGTCTAAGAAAGAAGCATCTTCCTGGTGGTTTGCTTGAAATTTGCTGGTAGATATGTCAGAGGTAAACATAAAAACTGATTTAGTAAGTCATTACTAGTTTTTGTTCTTTCAGCTTAAAACTATTTTTGATACTTGAATGAGGCGTTCGTGAATTCTCTGCAGGCTTAAAAGGTACAGAGTTTTCTACTCCCTTCCAAAATTTCCAGTGAAAAAATAATTTGGAGATTGTTTTTAGAATACAGATTACATTTTTTAAGAGTTAGATTTGGAGTTTTTATGTTATTATTTAATGTGAGTCATTAAGATATATAAATACCACTTGTAACTTAACCTTTAATGTGCTAATGAATAGATTTTCTTATACTTATGATAGCTAAAATCAAAATTGCATTGCAGTTTCTTTTCAATGACTGAAAAAAATATTTATGATTTAAACCCCTAAATGCCAAAGCAGACGTCATAAACTAGACCTGTGTCTAATTTCTAGGTTGGTGGTTCTTTTTCTTCTGTCTCATTACTTCTGCCATTAACATGGAAAGTAACAATTAATTGCATTGATTCTCTACCTCAGCCCCCACTCAGTCTAAAACCCAGCAAAATGGAGAATCACCTGTAAGAATTTCCAAATACAAGGTTTAAAATGCTTGTTGATCACTTTCAAAGTGTAAAAAAATATATGCTTTTTATGATCAGATAGTTCTTATGTTATTAATGTACTGGCCATATGTTGTACCTTTCGTTTAAATGTTTGCTTAGGAATATATTGACATTATCCCTTGTATGTGTCCCTTCTCATAAATCTGCTGTGTTGAATTCTGAAATACTAAAGCTATTCATCTTCAGTTAAACAGAGTAGCTTAAGACAACAGAGCTGTTAACGGATATGGTGGTTCTTTTAATGGTGTCAGGAACTCAAGATTCCTTCGATCTTGCTGCAGTACCATCCCTTAGCCACATGTTTAAAAATCTCACTGTTACCTCAATTGGGATTCTCATTCATGTGAACAGGAATCAGGAGGTGAGGTAATCAAGAACTTACTCCCTCACTTCAAGAACATAGCCCATAACTTGCATGTATCGTTTAAATCCCATTGGCTGATCTTAGCTACATGACCATGTTCAGGTACAAGGGAAGCTGCAAAATAAATATGTTCTCTATTTTGAGTGGCTGAGCACACAGCTTAAATTGAGGGGTTTTATTACTAAAGGAAAAAAGAAAAGCTCGCAGTCAGTCATTATCTGTCAGTTTTGTTCACTTTCATTGTCCACTCCTTTTTCAAAATAGTCCAGCTTTGTTTCACGTGACACAGCAGTCTCCTGATTTTTCTTCTATTTCTGGTCCTCTTGACTCCTTTACATATTCTCCTCTGCCTAATCATGACATGTTGCAGTTCATCAAGGCTCAGTGCTAGGACCCCTCTTCTTCCTTGTCATCAGGCAATCTCATCTGCATCTGTGGCTTTAGGTATCATGTGATTGCAGTTGATTTAGCTGACCATTGCTCTGACCTCGCCAATGAACTGCCTACTGAGCTATCTCAAAGGCATTTCAGTTCAACATATCCTAAATTTTAGTCTTCCTCTAAGTATTTTAATCAATAAATCTTAACTTTATGAGGTAAATACAATTACTATAACTGATCTTATAAATGAGAAATTGAGATACAAAGAGAAATTAAGAAATTTCACCAAGTCACTGAGCTACTAACTGGTAAAGGGTCTGAGGTTTTGACAGATGTGCAGAACTGGATAATGACAATACAAAGCAGTTTTTCACCCCAGTAATTTCTTCATTCTATCCCTTGGTAGTTAACCCTTTTTCCATCACTAATGCCTGACAACTACTGATCTGTTCCCCAAGTTGCCATTTTCCAAATGTTATATAAGTGAAACCATGCAGTATGTAACCTTTTGAGTATGGTTTCTTAACATGTTTTTAAGAGTTGTCTGTGTTGTTACAGATATCAGTAATTTGTTCCTTTTCTATTGGTCATATTCTGCTATATTGATGTACTACAGTTTGCTTATCCATACACCCATTGAAGGACATTTTAGGTTGTTTCCAGTTTTTCTGTGAATAATGATATAGTTAAACATTAGCAGACAGGTTTTTGTGTGAACATAAGTTTTCATAGTTTAGAATAATTACTAAGAGTGGAATTACTGAGTCATAGGTTACCTAACGGTGTGTATAACAACTTTATATTGGTTTCTAGATTGTCAGAACTTTGTTGCCTCACCAGCAACATATGAATTCCAGGTGTTCTGCATTCTTGCTAGCACTTTGTGCTGGCATTTTTTTTTTTTTAAACTTAACCATTATAATAGGTGTGTAGTGTTATCTTACTTAAATTTGCATTTCTGTAATGACTGATGATATTGGGCATCTTTTCATGTGCCATTTTTCATTACAATATTTTCTTTGGAGAAATGTTTTAGATTCTTCTGAGCAATTTTTACTTTTTTAATTGGGCTGTTTTTTTCTTGCTTTTATTCTTTATATTCTGATTACAGATCCTTTGTCAGGTATATTGCAAGTATTTTCTAGTATATAGCTTCTCTTTTCTTTCCCTTAACAGTGTATTTTACAGAGCAAAAGTTCTGGATCTTGAAGAAGCTCAAAATTTTTTTGCTTTTTGTGTTTTTTTTTTTTAATCAACTCTTTGCTTAACCCAAGATCATGAATAATTTTTTAAGTTTTTTGTTGTGAAAAGCACATAACATAGTATTTATTATTTTACCATTTCTAAGTGTACAGTTCAATAATATTAAGTATATTCACATTGTTGTGCAGACAGTCGCCAGAACTTTTCCACCTTGCAGAAGTGAAACATTCTACCCATTAAACAACTCTCCTTGACCCCCTCCACCCAGTCCCTGGCAACCAACCATTCTGTTTTATGTTTCTATGAATTTGACTACCCTAGGTAAGCAGAAGTATATGTCTTATTATGATTGGTTTCTTTCTTTTTCTTTTTCTTTTCTTTCTTTCTCTCTTCTTTCTTTCTCTCTCTCTCTCTCTCTCTCTCTCTCTTCATTTCTTTCTTTCAGATTTTATTTATTTGAGAGAGAGTCAGAGAGAAAGAGAAGAGAGAGCATTATAGGGCCAGGCAGAGGGAGAGGGAGAAGCAGACTCCCTGCTGAGCAGGGAGCCTGAGGTGGGCCTCAATTCCAGGACCCTGGGATCATGACCTGAGCCACCCAGGCGCCCCAGTGACTGGTTTATTTCACTTAGCATAATGTTCTCCTGTCATCCGTGTTATAGTATATATCAGAATTTCTTTACTTGTTAAGGATGAATAGTATTCTGTTGTATGTATATAGTACATTTTGCTTATCTATTCAGTTGTCAGTGGACACTTGGGTTTCTTCCACCTCTTGGTTATTGTGAGTAGTGCTGCTATGAACAAGAGAGTGTGCAAATATCTCTTTGAGATTCTGTTTTCATTATTTTGGATATATACCCAGAAGTGGGATTGCTGAATTTTATGATAATTCAATTTTAACTTTTTGAGGAACTACCATACTGTTTTCTACAATGCCTGTACCATTTTGCATTCTTCCCAACAGTGCCCATGGTTTCCAGTTTACCCCATCCTTGCTAACATTTGTTTTTTGTTTGTTTTTTAGTTAATTATGTATTTATTTATTTATTTTTGAGAGTGAGTAAAACGATAGAAGTTTATTAAGTGAAGATACAGAAAAAGCTCTCAAGAGTGAGATGGGTCCGAACAGGGTTGCCCTGTTTGTTGTTTTTTAAATAGCCAACCTAATAGGTACGAGGTGATACCTCCTAGTGATTTTGATTTGTATTTCCCTAGTTAGTGATGTTAACCATCTTTTCCTATGCTTATTAGCCTTTTGTGTATCATCTCTGGAGAAATATCTATTCAAGTCTTTCGCTCATCTTTAAACTTTTGTTGAGTTGTAGAAGTCCTTTCTATCTTCTAGATATTAGCCCCTTATCAAATACGTGATTTGCATCCCATTATGTAGGTTCCCTTTTTTACTCTGTTGATTTTGTCCTTTGACTCACGAATTTTTTTTTCATTTTGATGTTTCATTTTGATGTCAAATTTGTCTAGTTATATTTTGTTGACTATTATTTTGTTGTCACTGGGAAACACCAAATCCAGTGTCACTGAAGACTTTCTCTTTTGGGACCTTATATTTATTTAGGTCCTTGATCTATTTTGAGTTAATTTGTGTATAAGGTGTAAGTTAAGGTTTCAGCTTCTTTTTTTGGCATGTGATGTCTAGTTTCCCCAGCACCATTTGTTGAAGAGATTCCTATATTTTTTGGTAAAAGTTTTACATTTCACATTTAGTTCTGTAATCTAGTTTTGATCTAAGTTTTGAATCTAGTGTGAATTAAAAGTAAAGGTCCATGTTTGCATATGGATGCAAAGTTGTTCCAGCATTTAACTTATATATTGTATTAAAATTTTTAAGCTTATTATTTAAGTGAATGTTTTCCTGTTTTCAAATTGAGATCCATTTCTTTTCAGCCATAGCAAAGGAATAGGTTTCCAGGATAAAACACAGTAGTTTAAAATACTGTGCCCCAATAGGGATAGAGCTAAAGTTGGAGAACTCATATTCTCCCTTCTTTTCAGTTCACACAAAGTATAAAACAAGATAATTTGCCTTGTTCATTGCCGTCAAGACACGTCAGGTTTGTATGTCAAAGTAATAGCCCCACTCTGTCAGCCCTGTGTTGAGTACTCTCCAGAATACTGTGGTAAGTCACAGGTGGATTGTTCAGCTGCTCAAAGAGCCCCCAGGAATAGGCAAATAATCAACTGACAGGTTATTGTTGGATCAAGGATTTACCCTTTTCTTTGGCATATCATAGCTCATGAAGGCTAACTTTTGGTAGCTGTTTCAGGAAAAGAAAAACTGTAGTATATTTTCTTTCTTCCCTCCAGTCCCTGTTACACAAACAAACTTGTTTACAGAACATCCAGCATTTAGTTGAGTAAATGACGGGTAGGAAATTAAGCTGTTAATACAGGAGGATGACTAAGTGAGGAAATCCGTCTTTTGTCAACTACTCTTATATTATTATTATTATTAAAATAGAATCTGCTTTCAGTTTCAGTGCTTAGGAGTGTTAGATGTACATGGTTTAATGGATTTTGTACTTAAAATTCTGGTTTCTCTCTTTTACTTACAGTTCAACATAATAATAGAAAATAATGCAAATAGTCTTCTAAATGATTGATACAGGATGATGGCTTAGGCTTAGTTATTGAGTCAAAGCTCCACACCTGTTTTGTGTCATAACAACTTCCTCAGAGGATGAGTTTAAAAAAAAAATTCCATTCTTTCTTACAATGCCAGAGGCATTATAAATCTCTAAATTAAAGAATGCTGAATTAAATTTGATTCTTATTTAAATCTGCTTAAAATTAACTCCTTGGGTACTTCCTGGTTCTTAAAATGAACTACTTGTTGCCACATTGCTCTCTATATATTTCCTTTTTAATAAACCTTGATGAGATATTAATCTTGATATTCATGGTAATTTGTAGAATAATCTTAAAATTATATACATTCTCCTAAAATGAAGTTTACTAAAAACAAATTAAAAATTTAATAATTAAATTCACCAAAGTAAACACACTCTAAAATGAAAAAGATTTTACTTGTTTGGTGGTACATGGAAATTTGAGCTCATATTTAATATAAGTTAATAATATCATGAACCTACTAAAAAATACTCATGTCATTTTAGACTGCATTAATTATAGCATCCAGATTGCATAAACTTACAGTTTTGTGGTACTCTGTTCTGGTCAGATCTCATCTAGAATATAATATACAATTTGGGGACCTCATGGTTTGTAAATAATTTTAGATATAACTAACAGGTGTGGACCAGTGTATGTTTTTACTCAGGAGAAAAGAAGAATACATGCAGTACAGTTACTTGTTTAAATAACTTTGTATATTTAAAAGCCTATCCTGTAGAAAAGACAATTAAGAAGATTCTGGTTAAAACACATGGAATAACTTTTCAATGAATGCCCGTTGTTCATTTAGTCAACTTGCTTGTTCTGGGAGGCATTGCTCTCCCTGCTACTCCACGTGTTTTAAAAAGAGTTTTGCTGAATCTCTGCTATGTTGATCAGGAAGTTGGAAAAGATAACTTCTGATCTCTTCAGTTTTAAATTGAATTGGCAAGCATAAAATGATTTCATGGCCCAGTGACTTAGCACATATGTGAGTATTTGCAAATTTGGGATTTGGAATTTGAGATTAAGAAAATTATGTTTGGGGGGCACCTGGGTGGCTCAGTGGGTTAAAGCCTCTGCCTTCGGCTCAGGTCGTGATCCCGGAGTCCTGGGATCTAGCCTCGCATCGGGCTTTCTGCTCAGCGGGGAGCCTGCTTCCTCCTCTCTCTCGCCCCCTTCTCGCCTACTTGTGATCTCCGTCTGTCCAATAAATAAAAATTAAAAAAATTAAAAAAAAAAAAAAGAAAATTATGTTTGGTTGGCCCTATGAACTCGCCAGATATTTTTGCTTTTCTGTATTTTTCCTCTTTTAAAAAAAAAGTATTTATCAAAAAGAAAAAGAAAAAGTCAAATTTTGGCCCAGGTCCTATAAATCCAGTCTGAAGTTAGAAGTAGGAATAAGGATGAATAATACGGGTCCTCTGTTTAACATGGGAACCCCACTTACCCTGTCATGCAAGTTGCATGTAAGGAACTTAATAACAGTCTAAGAACTTGATACTTTATGTGTAGCAAACATGGACCCCCTAACAAGGGGGGAAAGGACAGTATATTAGAAGATCATTCCTTGGCAGTATTGTCCTTTGGATAGGCTTTTCCCATCATGCAGAACGTCTTGACATTCTTTTTTTTTTCCCAAAGATTTTATTTGTTTGACAGAGAGATAGCGAGAACAGGGAACACTGGCAGGGACAGTGGGAGAGGGAGAAGCAGGCTTCCTGCTGAGCGGGGAGCCCCATTCGGGGCTCAGTTCCAGGACCCTGTCAGATGCTTAACAACTGAGCCAACCAGGCACCCCAACATCTTGACATTCTTAATGTTACATGTATTTAAGAGAGCAGACAGTGAATAGATGTATTGTGTTTCCAGAATTCAGCAAGAGAACTTGGCTATTTAGCACTGAATATCTATATTACTGTAGTTTTTCACTGCATTTAGATACTAATTAACACTGAGTAGCATGCAGAAAATTCTTATGTGAGTTGTTCATTTGTGGAACACAGGCTTGAAAGAATGAATGTATTTATGCATGCATGTTCATCTTTGGTAGTACATTAAGTACAGTGATCACTTTTTATTCACGGCTAGTCTAGAATAGTTCTTAGCACTCTTAAATCTTGGTGAACATTTGTCATATAAATAAATACATTCAATTTAGATAGTATCAGATGTTAGCTTTGAATAAAGCAAATATATTATTATTTTTAAATTTATATAAATGAGCAATTTTATTTCATCTTTAGATTATGATTGTTCTAAGGAATATATATTTTATATATATACTGATTATATATTGATATATCAATATATGATATATATGTATATATATATAGAAATTTATATATTATATATATTTATATATATATTATATTTATGGATTTCATTCTAGTCTAAAACAATTTTTATATAGCTGTTAACTTTGGCAATCTTCTGTAAATGTCATTCCACTCTTGTGGTCATTAATTTAGAAGAATGATAGTTCTTTTTAACCTCTCAGTATTAACCTCCCAAGAGCTAAAAAACCAAGAGCAGTTATAAAAAGTACTTACATAATTCTTAGAAAATTCTTAGAAAATTCTTACAAAAATTCTTACATAATACAGGATGGAATAGCTGCTTTTCCTTTGTTTTTCCCATAAAATAATCTACAGTATAAATAGGTCTTAAGTCATTTAAGGCTGGATTTGGATTCTGTTTAGGCCTTTACCAAGTAACGAGAAGTACCATTTGTTCATCTGTAAAATAGGAATACTCCCTTCTTTGCAAAAATGTTAGAGGATTATATGAGGTAACTTACAAGAAGCATTTAGCATAGAGCCTGTTAAAAAGTGAGCCCTGAAGACACAATAGCTATGTTACTATTTTCTCCAGGGGATGGGGGGATTAAAATACCTGGCTTTAGCTCTTTAAATTTTAAATTGTAATGCCTTCAATTTTACTTAGTTTTCAGTTTTATTTTTCTTCAGCTTTGTTTTTCTCTTTGAATTCTAATGTTGAAAAAATTCCTCCTGTTATACAGAATATATCAGCAATTTCCCATTAGTCATCACTATTAAATGAATTGTTCATTAAGTATTCCTTTGGGAGACCTGATGACATCTTGTTCTCTCACGTTGTGATGGCCAATGCATGTCATATCTGTTTCCCTTCCTTACTCCGTTCTGCACAAAAGTTTCTGAGTTCTCAAGGAATCTGCAGTGGTTATAAATATATGTATGATCTTCATCCATTGTCAGGAAATAAGGTTCTTAGGGGCTTTTCTGGCTTTTTGGCAAATACCTAGATAGAGGGGCACCTGGGTGGCTCAGTTGATTAAGCCTCTGCCTTTCGACTTTGGTCATGATCTCAGGGTGCTGGGATCAAGCCCTGTAGCGGGCTCTCTGCTGAGCAGAGAGCCCGCTTCCCCCTCTCTCTCTGCCTGCCTCTCTGCCTACTTGTGGTCTCTCTCTTTCTCTCTCTCTGTCAAATAAATAAAATCTTTAAAACAAATACCTAGATAGATTGTTCTGATTACCTAAACTTGGAGACTAACCTTTTTGTATTTTTTAAAATGGCCTGGACTGATAGGAGTCTGTTTAGAGCAGGATAGGCTGGAAAGTGTTAAGCTAGAAACAGGAAGACTGAAGATTCCACCACCCTGGTTGTACACATTCATCGTACACATTATTTTCTCTGAGGTTCCTTTTAGCCTACCTATGGCTCAATATTGACCCAGCAAATTTCCTTTTCTCTTCTTCCCCCCCACCCTGTGGTTTGCTTTATACACATACACACATACACATTTGCCAATATAATCTATAATACAAACTGAATAAACTACCATCTGTATCTTTTTATTCTAATCTTGGTTAACATCTGCACAGCACATCTGATAGAATTGCATGGAACTTATAGTTTAAAATAACGATGATGAAGTTTTAAGCTTTTTTTTTTTAAGATTTTTTTTTTATTTATTTGATGGAGAGAGATCACAGGTAGGCAGAGAGGCAGGCAGAGAGGGGGGGGGGGAAGCAGGCTCCCTGCTGAGCAGAGAGCCCTATGCAGGACTCAATCACAGGACCATGAGATCATGAACTGAGCTGAAGGCAGAGGTTTAACCACTGAGCCACCCAGGCGCCTGGAAATTTTAAGCTTTTTATCTTTATTCTAGGAACATTCATTCCCATCTCCAAAATGTTATTTTCCTACTACTAAATCATAGAACAAATATTGTATCATCTCTTCAAATCAGAACCTTTTTCAATTAATGACTATTTGATATAAAAACAAGTGTTTAAGAAGCCATGGTTTTTAAATATTAGTAGGGGGAATGTGTTATGTTGATGAACTTACATTGTATGCTCATTGTTAGTCTCCCAGTCTGTATAAATATGAAGACTAAAATTCAGTGATTTGCATGTCTCAGAGAGTGAAAGACCAATTGGATTTTTTAACGTAACTGGAGAAGAAAAGAAAAAAAAAAACTTTGAACCTGAAGCCTTGCTTTATCCAGGGATGGCATGAGTTTTTTTTCTTTTTCTGGCTTTAACCTAAAAGTATATTCATAACATCAGGGCTCACCAAAAGCACTGCGGATGCTTTGTAGGGACTGTAGTTTTATCAGCTTATATTTCTTAGCCCAGACTTTCTTTTACCACTAGAAAGCACTCACACAAATGTTGAATAAATGAATTTATGTGAAAATGTATGCCTGAGGAAAAAGTATTATAGAAGCTTTTGATATTTAGTAATTTTCCTAATTATTCTGACTTTCCATAATCTTTCTGTTGTCTGAACTATATAATGTTTACTAGTACTAGGTGGAACTAGGTAGTAAATAGTACAATTCAGGTAACAAAGAGATTATGGAAATTTAGGATAGTTAAGAAAGATAAACATATTAAGTATTTTCTAATTTTAAAAATCATTTCTGTGTGTCAGACTAAGTAGCTTACATATACTATCTCATTTCAGTCTACACAATAAAACAGTTAAGGTAGATGTTTTTTCATACTATTTTGTAGATAAACAGGCTTAATAGAGATGAAGTAACTTGTTCACTGTCTAACAGCTAGTAAATGACTCTACAAGGAATGTTACTTTTGTACATTTAGATATTCTTCCCAGAAATCGGTGATTTTTGATGGTTTTCAAAGAATTGCATTGCTTAGCAGGGTTGCTACTGACCTTGGGAATTGGTAATGCATTTAAAGACACTGGGAAAATCTGTTGATGGATCTTGAGCAGAAAGTTGAGCAATCAACTTAAATCTGTTTGCTAAAATAAAGCCAATTATAAAATATGCCTTTATCACTGACCTAAGAGTGTCTAATCCTATTATAAATGATATTTATCATCTAAAATTGCTTTATGTTTGGAATGTACCAGTCAAATTAAAGAAGTATTTGCTTCTTATTTGAGGTTTTAATTTGCTTGAGAGACAAAAGTATATATTTGCAGCTTGAGATGTTTTTCATGAGTAAAGTATCCAGTAATGTCTTTCATATAAGCATTTCTTTTTTTTTTTTAAAGAGGGTGTTTTTATTTTATTTTTTTTAATTCTTTTAAGATTTTATTTATTTGACAGAGAGAGATCACGTGTAGGCAGAGAGGCGGGGCGGGGGGGCGGGAATCAGGCTCCCCACTGAGCAGAGAGCCCGAGATCATGACCCGAGCCGAAGGCCGAGGCCTAACCCACTGAGCCACCCAGGTGCCCCTATATAAGCATTTCTTAGTATCATTAACGATGACATTTATGAGTTGAAGTAGAAATAATTTTATAATAGGCACTATTAAGGGTGCCTTGGTGGTACAGTCAGTTAAGCATCAAGCTCTTGGTTTTGGCTCAAGTCATGATCTTAGTGCCTTTAGAAATCTGAGATCCTTCCCAATATCTGTATACAATGAATTCCCAAAAAGAAAGCAAAGTGTAATGTGCAAAGCTGAACATCAGATTTATAAAATACATAGGGAGGTTCTATTCCTAGAGAGTTAATAATTATTATGAAATTCCCAATTATACTTTGTCATTGATAAAATACTTCCAACATTTTGAATTTTTGTTTGTTTGCTGGGTTTTGTGTTTGTTTGTTTTTACCTACTAAAAGTATTTATTTGAGGCTTTAGTATTCACCATGCCAGATTGTGGGAATACAAGAGTAAATAGCAGATAAAGTCCCTTCTGATCAGGTGTACGGTTTAGTAAGTGGTGTTTATAGACAAGTGGGGAACTACGCCAAAGGATGCTAAATAAATTCTCTGATGGAAAAAGCACAGAGTTCTCTAAGGGAAGAGAGATGGGATAAAGAGACTACTAAAACTAGATTAGGGAAAATGGAAAAGTTTCTTAGAGTGAGTTTCCAAAAGGACTGGACGTGATGGGGTGGAAGGGATTGGATACTTCAGGAAGAGAGTAGCATTAGCTGGAAAGGCCTAAAATAGAGAGAGCACATGATACATTTGTAGTTCAGGATGACTGGACCATATTGGGAAAGCTGAGAATGGCAGAAGTGAGGCTGAAGAGATAATCCATGGCCCAGGAATCAGAGTCTTTGAATGCCATTGCAAAGAATTTTTATTTTATCCCGGAAGCAAGGATAACCATTAAAGCTTTTAAGCAGGGAATGATATTATCAGATTTGTGTTTTAGAATTCTCTTGTACTAAGAGGACAGACAGTGAGGATCTGTTAGTAAGAGTAATACTTCAGCAATCTAGGGGGAGAATCAGTAGCCTGAACTAAGGATGATGAAGATGGGATGAAAGGAAGTAATTGGCTTTAAGAGATCCTTAGGAGTAGAATGTGCAGAACAGCATAGTTGGTTAGAATCAGTCTCATTTTCCCTAGAGATTTCCAATATGTATTCCAAAAAATAAATGTGCAAGGATATTTGTGTATATGTAAACCTTTGTTTATAGAAAAATCTAAAAGGATATATATGTCCAAATATTAAAAACTGATTATCTGTAGAAATAATTATATATATAAAATAAAATATATATCCCTCTGCTTTCTAATTTTCCTGCAGTGGACATGCATTTCTCTTGAAATTATTTTTAAAAGAGTGATTATACAATACAGATATAAAAACCTACTCTGATAAAATTTTGATAATGTTGTAAATTAAGTCTCCCAGGCTAAATTTTCTACCATACCCTGGCACCATAACTAGACACACACACTCGATCTCACTTTCACAATGAGTTAAAGATAAGTTCAGCAATCTTCGGGCAATGAAGAACTTATTCAGATGAAGCAAATGATCTTTTCTTTCTATTTTATATAAGCATATTATTTTTTAGAGGGCACTTAGCTGACTGCAACTTATTATAATTGTCTCCACTAATGATTAAAATCTGATAGTTATTATGGGAAAACCATAAAGACCTGTGTCTCTGTAGTGAAAACTTACTAACATAACTGAAATAAACCAAGGGTCTTGAGATTTATAACTAATTCTACAATTCTTAAATATGTTATACTGAAAATTAGGGCTAGCAAAAGTTAAAAATATTAATCTAACAGTCCTAAAAATGAAACTATATAAACACATTCAGGTTTTGATGATGTTTATTACTGAATCATCTTTTATCCTTTTTGTACCTAAACCAAGCCACAAATAGTGGTTTCTATTGATTTTAACAATAACTATGTTTAATCAAAGTATTTTGAAGATGAAAACTCCTCTTACTCCTTAATGTTACTTTAATCTGTTCAAGTCAAGAGAGTACATTTATAAATATGTATTATCTCAGGAATTAAACTGTGTTCCTATTTGCATCCCCAAAAAGAGACTAGTTTACTATCTCTCACCAGTAGCATCAGGACAATTGTCTTACTTTGCCAAGACGTACTCTGAAGTTATTAAGTGGTTGTTACTCCCTTTTTATAAATGGAAAGACAGGGACAGTTTGTTAGGCAATTTGCCAGGAGGCAAGTAATAAACCAGTGGAAAAGCTCAAGTATTTTCTAGGCATGTGGAATTCACAATTTTTCTAGGTGCTCTAGGAATCATTGAAATTATTCTGTTATTATTATACTGCCTTACAGACATGACAAATTTTACAAAGAGCACACATCCTTGAAATATTTTTAACTCTATGTATGTTTCATTTACATTTTAATATTCTCTCTTACAAGAGAAGAATCCGAAGCTTAGAGAGTTTAGAGCTTCCATAAAGGAATTGTTAGCAGTGAATAGATTAATATTGTGTGAATTCAAAGCTGATGATTTTAACAATGTCCAGACAAGTACAATAACACAAAATGAGAAACATTGGTACCATTTCTTGAGAGGTCACTGAGACAGATATTATCTAATTTAATTTTCCCTGCAATTTGCTCACAAATATTTTCTTCTTATAGATGATGAAATTGATCCCCAGTGAGATATAACCATTTGATGTACTGTTTTAAGAACTAATGTAGCTCATTTAAGAGTGTCATTCTAATGAATGATGACAGAACTACTAAATTTTTTAGACTTAATTAGCAATCATTTAATTTCAAGTATATTTTATGCAGTATTTCTTAATCCTTGGAATTTTTTTTTCTTTTTGGAAGTTGAATATGGATTACACTTAATGATTTATAGCAATGCTTTGAAGCAGTTTAGAAAGTTTCCAGCCTGGAAATGTCTGTTTGTATAGGAGTAATGCAATTTTAGTATCTAGAATCCTGCTAACATATGTGATAAATGTCAGTAGAAAAACATATATTTCCTGTCTTTTTATTTACATTTTATGAAAGAAAGCATTTCTGTTATGTTAGAAAATAACCAGAATTTCTTGTTTCAAAAAGAATTCACATGTAAGCTACTGAGCTACTGTAAGTTGTAACTTTATGTGTTTTATTTTTATTGTTCTAGAAGCATTCAGAAATCATAGTGTTTATGAGTATGAATTGCTATAGATTCCCATGGCCCTTCTCCGCCCCAGATCCTTGAAACAAATAAACAAGGCTTTACATAATAAAAATTGAAATAAAATTTAAAATATAACCCATAACAGGTGTGAACTTGCTTTAACTGTGATTGCTTCCTGCTAGTGCATGAATTTTTGGGATGTCGTTGTTAATTGTATCAGCACTTTGGGAGTCTAGTAAGAAATAATTTCAGAGCAAATCAGTAGTATGTTAAAAAGAAAAAAGGAAAAGGGAAAAAATTTACTCTTTACTCAATTTTAGAAAGGAAATGTTAGACCTTAAAGAGATCTTAGAGGTGATCTTAGCTCACCTGCCAAATAGGGAAGTGGAATCAGCTTTCTCATGTAGGTGAAAGTCAACAACCATAAACCAGGGATAATCAACTAAGACAAAACTTTATAACTGAGCCCTTTTCTCTCCTCCATAATACCCCAGTAATTGCTCACCCTGTCTTTAGTATGAAGCAAGAAAGTAGCAGTCCATTTCCAGCTAGAGGCAGAACAGTAGATCAGGACAGTGAGAGTTGTATTAGCAATAAGTTCAGTCATTCCTACTCTCTCAACTCTCCTCACTCTGTGGATTTGACAACTATTATAGAAGCAGGAAAACCCCAATTAAAAAAAAAAAATGCCTAGAGTGGAGGTTCTAAGAGTTTTGCTAGTAGATAGAGGCCACAGGGAAGCGGAGGTGAGATTAGAGAGTAAAAATAGGAAGTAATTGAGTCCACATCATGACATCAGAAGAACCCTTTATTTTTTTTTAATTTAATTTAATTTTAATGTCTGTGTTCCAAAATTCATTGTTTATGCACCACACCCAGTGCTCCATGCAATACGTCCCCTCCTTAATACCCACCACCAGGCTCACCCAACCTCCCACACTCCTGCCCTCAAAACCCCTCAGTTTGTTTCTAAGAGTCCACAGTCTCTCATGGTTTGTCTCCCCCTCCGATTTCCCCCAATTCACTCTCCTCTCCATCTACCAATGTCCTCATGTTATTCCTTATGCTCCACAAGTAAGTGAAACCATATGATAATTGACTCTCTCTGCTTGACTTATATAAACTAGGGCTCCTCCACTCAAGCAGAAAGTTACTAGGTGAGTGAACTAAAAGTCACAATAGAATAAAATAAGCAAAACCAGTGGCACAGAATGTGAATTTACAAATAGCTATAGTAGAACTAAAAAGCAACAAAAAACCTCTAGATGAGTTAAATAACAGAATGGATGTAGCCAAAAAATGAATTCATAATGTGGAAAATCAAGTCCAGAAATTCTTCTAGGAACATTAGGAAAAGATAATAAGATGAAAAGAATGTAAGAAAAGTCAAGGAGCTGCTGGTGGCTCAGTCGGTTAACCTTCTGCCTTTGGCTCAGGTCATGATCCCAGGGTCCTGGTATTGAGCCCCTCATTGGGCTCCCTGCTCAGCAGGAGAGTCCACTCTTCCTTCTCCCTCTTCCTCTGCCACTGCTCATGTGCTCTCTCTCTCACTCACTCTCTCAAATAAATAAATTTTTAAAAATCTTTCATTAAAAAAGTTAAGAAATATGAATGATAGAAATAGACATGTCATCACTCATCTACTATAAGTCTCAGAAGAAGAGACAAGAAATAAACCGAGAGGAGGAAATGCCAAATCACTTAATAACTAAGAATTTTTCAGAACTGAATATAGCAATTAAGATTTGAAGAGTTCAGAGAGAGCTTGAAGAGTATAGATAGGAAGAAAACCTACATCTATGGATTTATTCTATTCAAATACTAGGACATCAAAGCTTAGGGAAAAACTCTAAAAGCTTTCAGGTTTAAGGAAAAACAGATAACCTACATAGAGAGGCATGAATCAGACTGACATTAGATTTCTCAACAATAACAGATTCAAAGGGAACCTGAAATGATACCTTCAAAATTTTGGAAGAAAACAACTTTGAACCTAAAATTTTATCCAACTTAACTGAAAGTTAAATGTGAGCAATAAGGAAGGATATTTTCTGATGTACAAGATCTCAGAAAATCTACAAAGATGCTTGCTGAAAGCTCTCAGAACATATATTCTGACAAGAAGAGATATGTAATCAGGAGGAAGTAGTGAGATATATAGATAGTAATAGAGAGCACAGAATCCAGGGATGCATATAGTTTTATAGAAAAACAATGACAAAAAAAAAAAAAAACAGAAGAAGGGGAGAAACTAATAAACCAAGTATCTCATCCATCTAGAATTAAAATTCCAGGTAATATGAATCTTTTGGGAATTGTGGGGGCAAGAGTAGTAAGGGAGGGGTGGGGTTAGAGACCAGAGGAGGTGAAACTGTGATAAGATTCTTACTTTGTTTAGGGGAAGTGTATAGGCATTGATTGATTTTAGACATTTACAGTGAAAAATAAGTACAGTTATAGAATTCGAAATTAATGTTTGCTTGGTAATAGACATCATAGATAACATGAACAGATTGTGATAAATCAGAAAAGTTCCAATATCAAGTAAAATAAAGAACATTGATTTCCAAATGATTTATCATCTCCCATGTTTGAGAACCATTGTGTAACTAAAACCAGGGCTCTAATATTTTTATTCCTTGAGATCACAAGGGGCGGGCACCAAATCTCCAATTTTTACCTCATTATTACACCCCAAGTGAAGTGCACAGTGTTTTAAGGGATCACAGTTGCTAGGAACATATACTGAAGGGCTGCTAAGACAGTTTTGTTATGTTGCCATGTTATTGTTTGTAGAACCTTGAATAAATCTCTCATGAGTACACATTGGCAGTTCAAGACCCTTTTCTATCTTGAACCATTTTTCTCCTCCCAGCTGGAAGCTCCAAGACACATAAGATTTTGTGAAAACCTTGATCTTGTTTTATTAATATAACATGTGTGTGTTACATTTTTGCCCCTCAGTTATCTTGGCTTTTTAACAATTAAATGCTATATAACCAACCTTGCAGAAGTTAGATTCCTTAATTTCATTAAACCAGGACATTCCGCATGTAGGGTTGCATGGTATACATAGGAATGATAGTTTAAGGAAATCCATTTCTAAATCTCTGATGCCTAAAACTGATCTGCCTGAGACTCCCATTTGTGATGAGAGGGGAGATTTCCCCTTTGTACACTTCTCTTTATAAACCTCAGAGGCCCCAAACAAGAGGACAGTGAGGAGTAAAGGTTATGGGTTTGAGAGACTGGATAATTCTGAAGCACCAGTTTTCTGCATATGGTCTGGAGATCATAATAATTACTCTTTGCCTTTTTCACTTTTTTTCTCAGGAATTAGGGTGAGAGAGGACTTTCCATTATCATTTGTTTGTCATCTTTTCTGTTACATAACTCAAATTGTAACAGACTTTCTTCTCTTCTCACCTACTTATTTATGCATAGAATAAGCTCTCTGTACTTTATTATATAAAAAATTGAAGTAGAATTGAAAATGAATATTAGCAATAAGTAATCATCTCCCATGTTTATAAGAACTTATCAGGAGGGAGGAGACTAATGAGATAATTCCATCTGTCTCATTAAGAAATGAACTCGAATAAACTTCAACCTTTTATGCTTAATATTTCCTCTAAATCTTTAATAGATATAATTTTACATATATAATTGTAATTCTGATTCAATCCAGAAGAATTTAATACTTAGAACCTTACATTCATGTGAATTTTTTTTAAATCAATGTATATACATAATTTTATTCCTGAGAATTATTACAAGATGATTAGTGAACAAAGGACATTCCCTTGGGGTAGCGGAATAGAATATAAATTTAAAGAGAAAAAAAAAAAACAGTTCAAAGTTTCTCAAAGCTAGTTTTTAAATGGATGCTAGTATTAAATCACTGTGGTTTCAGATCTGAGTACATTGGGAAGAGTTGATGTAAAGGTCTTATTTTAAAATCTCAATATTTATAGTACTCTGGAAATTACATCCTTCACAGTTATTTAAACATGGATACATGTGAGAAGGCAACTATCTCAATTTTCTTTTTCAAGTATACATACAGTTCCTTTTTAGCACTAATAAGAGCTACATGTGCACACTGATTGAGACCAGAACTCTACATTTTTGGAGAAAGAAAGGGCAGTGAAGGAGAGAAATGCTTTTAAAATTAAACAATGAAACTTTACCAGGGAGTGGTGAAGAGTGGGTGGTTCAAAAAACGATTAAGGAAGCAGATAATGGAGTTAGTCCCTAGCCAACCTGTAGCAACTGCCTTATTATATTTTAATATATGCCATTAAACTGTATATCTTGATTCTTTCAACTTTCTGCCAAAATGAGTGACTCTTATTTCAGTAGTAACTAAAATTGTGTTGACTAGACCACTGATAGCATCACAGCCTTTTCTAACCCATTGTGTATTTTTAAAGTGTGATAGGATGGTGGTGTTCCTTAATTACCAATAACAAAGTACCCACCTTGGCAAAATTTGTGATGTGATAGAATTGAAGTCTGTATAGGACATAAGCTCACACACAAATAAGTACTGGATTTTGCAGGTGGAAATGTGCTTTCATGTCAGTAGTGTGGAAGTATAAACAATATTTTTATCATACAGCAAACATATAAAAATTTTAAATTTCCTAAGCATGATTTTAGGTAATAGTTCTTTTAAATGCCTTTTTTAAAAAAAAGAACAATTTATTAATTTTAAAGAGAAGGAGTGTGCACACATGTAAAAGCTGGAGGGAGGGGCAGAGGGAGACAGTGAGATTCTCTCCCCATTGAGTGCAGAGCCTGTTCTGGGGCTCAACCTCAGAACCCCTGAAATCATAACCAGAGCTGAAACCAAGAGTCAGTCCTCAACTGACTGAGCCACTCTGGCGCTCCTAAAATGCTTTTTTGAAAAGAAAGCTTTTAGCTAGAATAATAATGATACTACTTATTTAACTGAATTATAAGTAAAATATGAAGAAATATGGCAGCTGTTTAAAATATCTAATCTCCAACATTTCTTAAGGGGAAGGGGGTTGAATGCTTTCTACTCTGTGCTGCAATGGGTGTTTACAGGCACATCTGAAAAGAGGAAAGTTGGGATTGGCTAAATTGCTTACCCCAGGCAAGGGTATTGCTGACTTGACAGAGTAATAAAAAGTAGGGAAACTTGGTATATTTCTATGGCAGTAGTTATAATGGCTAACATTTATTGAATAGGATATGTCAGGCAGTCTTAAATATTTCACACATGTTAAATTATTTAATTGCCATAGTAATAACCACACATCTATCTTACAGTCAGAGAAATGTCCCAGATTTTCTTATGTATTCTTTTATTGTTCAAATATTTATTAGCTCTCCTCTTGTCTGAATGGGCAGTTGAGCCCAGTCCCAACTTCCTCTTTAAATGGAGGCTTGACTGGTCTAGATTGTCCACAATGGCTCCCCCCCTTATGTCTGGTTCATCTGAGGCATTCTGCTGGAGGACCTTGGAGCTCCTCCACATAACCTTCCTGAAAGCATGGGCTTCTACAGGTATGGCAGCTAGCTTCTAAAATGGAGCCGTTTCAGCCCAGAAAAGCAAAAGTTGCAGATCTCTTGAAGCTATACTCTGTCACTCGACCCTGTTCCTTTGCCGTTGTTTTGGACAGAGCATCTCCCAGTGCTGGCCCCAAATGAGTGGGAGGAGAATAGGTTCAACCTATTGAATGGGAAAGTTTTTCAGCCATCTTTAAAACACATAGATAATATGATGCTTTCTATGTTGTTATTATTATTCAGCTCTATATTTGAGAGCCAACGATCTCTTTTACTTGCAATACAAAAATATCTTGCCTATGACCATTTTCTTTTAAGTCTTTGGACTGTTTGATAGTTTGATAAAATTTTAGTCCTGGAAGGATGGAAAGGAGTGGGGCTGAGGGTGCTTGTACAGAGTTTGCCTTAGGCCTACCTGACTCTTTACTCAGCCTCAACATTCAAATAAACTACTAACGAGTATGAGGCAGAGGATTTAAGATACTTTATCCCAATACTTTATACCAGTCCCAGAATGCAGAAGTTTCTATTTTATGGGGAGACAGAGCCAGAGAGGAAAGTATTACTGCTTATAAAATCATTTACAGTGTATGTGTCTATACTTTTCATTTGTATATCTATTTTCATTTAGTGTTTTTTTTTTAATTTTATTTTTAATAAACATATATTTTTATCCCCAGGGGTACAGGTGTATGAATCACCAGGTTTACACACTTCACAGCACTCACCATAGCACATACCCTCCCCAATGTCCAAAACCCCACCCCCCCCTCCCAACACCGTCCCCCCTATCAACCCTCAGTTTGTTTTGTGACATTAAGAGTCACTTATGGTTTGTCTCCCTCCCAATCCCATCTTGTTTCATTTACTCTTCTCCTACCCCCTTAATCCCCCATGTTGCATCTCCTCTCCCTCATATCAGGGAGATCATATGATAGTTGGCTTTCTCCGATTGACTTATTTCGCTAAGCTGATACCCTCTAGTTCCATCCACGTCGTCGCAAATGGCAAGATTTCATTTCTTTTGATGGCTGCATAGTATTCCATTGTGTATATATACCACATCTTTTTTATCCATTCGTCTGTTGATGGACATCTAGGTTCTTTCCATAGTTTGGCTAAACAAAAGTCTTCAGCACTTTCCTCCCCATTCTCAAATTTCTGCTTCCCAGGATGAACCACTTTCTACTTACTTGGTTAGGTCCCTCCCTGCCCCACTTAACTTTTAAATGCCATGTTCCTGCTTTTATTTCTTGAAAAAGGAACCAGATGAAACATATAGATCTGAGAAATACAAAATCTGAAATGAAGCATTCACTGAATATGTCTTACAACAGATGAGATGCTACAAAAGAAAGATCAGTATCTACTAACAGACTCATTCCAACTGAAGCACAGAGGGGAAAAAAGGCAAAAAACCAAAACGAAACCACACACAGAAACATGAAAAAACAGAGCCTCAGTGACCTGGGGACATAATATTAGATAAACTAACAGATGAAATTGAATTCCTGGGGGCAGAGTGGGAAAAGGATCAGAGAAAATATATTTGAAGAAAAAAAAAGCCCCAGATTTGTTCGAAAATCTCAACCCAACAGAAAAAAGTAGCTCCAAGGATAAGCAGGCACAAGGAAATTCAAGCAAGACAAGTACAAGAAAACCATACCAGTGGAGATCAATAAAGTTGCTGAAAATCCATGATAAGAAGAAAATCTTAAAAGCAAACAGGAGGGAAAAAAGCCATGTTAAATAATACAGGCACACAGGAATGATCAGAAACAGTGCAAGCCAGGAGACAGTAAAATGATATCTTTACAACACTGAAAGAAAAACTGTCAACATAAGAAGAGCAAAACCTATTCAACTTAATGAAACATGTTCTTGTAGAAAGAATCCTTTCCATTTATATTCACAGAGAGTGCTGCTGGAAAGGACCTTTGAGCTAATTAGTCTGTAGCAATGAGAGTGGGACTGCAGAGGGGATTAGAGTGACTGCCCCATAAACAGACACACTCTAGATTTATCAGATACACCTGGAAGCCTTGTCTCTCTCACACACACACACACACACACACACACACACACACACACCCACCCACCCCCACCCCCCCCCCCACCCTTACTCCTCATTGTGATGAGAGTAGTGAGCCTGTGAATAATGAGACTGAGTAGGATCATTGCTGGTATGTTGAGGCAGAAAATAGGATGAAAACCCCTGGCAGTCTAAATCTTCACTTTATGCATATGACCATTAAAGCTTTGAGAGGGTAAAATTACTAGTCCCAAATCACTTCTGGCAGAGAATACAGTAAACCTGCATCTCAGATCAGGTTGTTCTCCTTTTGGACATTTTAAAGTTTCATAATCCCCTTAGAATTAGTCTGTGACTATACATTTGCAATGAAAGGTGAATATCAGGAGTTTCAGACCAAAGGCTGTGTTTATGTATGCGTATGATGAGGGTGGATACTTCTAGTTTTTGTATCAGTGCAGTTTTATATAAACTCTCAGTATAAAGGCTAGAGTTTATTAAGCTATTAATTTATTGAGGCATAACAATAGGAGGGATGAATAAAACATATTTTCATTTATTTTATCTCTGTTCTTGACAAGTAAAGGTCCGGATGTGGTAATACCTATTATGTAGTGGCTCCCTAAAGAAGTTCAAGTTGAGAAACACAGAGTACATAGGCAGTATATAAACATGCTTATTGTTGCATCATGTCAGTGGAGGAAAATACAGAAGGAACACTTGAGCACAATAAATCTCTCCTAAAGAGAGCATTACTTGCTACAACCTGTCTGCCGCAATCAGAGGAAGGAAGTTAGCAAGAAAGGGAAAGAATGCCAGGTTGCAAGTGCCAAAATGTCTCATCACTTGCAACTGAAGGGAGATTCCTTTAACTCAAAACAATGTTCAAATTCAGCTGCTAAAATTACAATAGTGTCCTAGATTTTAGAATCCATTTCCCCTCCCCCCTTTTTTTTCACCAGTAAAGGTGATCTTTATCAAAACATCAATACTGAAAACCACAGAGATTAAGGATTGAGAGGGACTTAAATCATGTGTAACCCTCTTTTTTTCAGATGAGGTAACATAGATCAGAGAACATTATTTAACCCCTAGTCCAGTGTTGTATCCATTATATTCTGCTGTGAAGAATAATTGTAATCAAATCACTTTGAGATTCCAGGTAAATCATGCCCCACCAAAGGTGTGTGTCTTTTATTTGATTATAACTATTAAGTGGTTCTGAGAAACTAATTCAGAAGGATCTACAGATAATATTGAGGAGTTCTTTTGTTTTTGTTTTGTTTTTGTTTTTGTAAAGGTTTTGACAAGTTTTTAATCTGATTTTCTGAACCACTTGGGAGGTATGAAATGTTGCTTTTAGAAGTCTGTGTCAAACAAAACAAAACAACAACAAAAAGATGTTTGTGAACTGTACTTTAAAAAGTCTCATTTTTCACTCAATTACAGTTTTGATAAAACAGGTATGATTCCATGGGGGAGTATTTTGGGTACATAGGAAGTCAAGTTAGATGGAAGTATAGAAGTGTTAAGAAGCCACTGATCAGAAGGTCCACCATTACTTTATAGTGCACTATGAAGAAAATTTAGCCAGACACATACTGATTTCTGTGGAGTTAAAGGATGAAGAATTGTGCTTCTTAGAATATTGAAATATTGGATAGTTGATTAGGAAAATAAGAACCTTTCTGAAGGAGAGGAAGCAGAATGGAGACAGGAATGCCAAGTGAAGCCTGGGCTGCAGAGTAGAGGTTCCTGGCTGAAGCCCACTCCTCTGGGGAACAATGAGAGGCAACTGCAAGGTAGCAGCAGCACCTGGGGCTCCTTGGGGTAGGAGGGTGAAGAAAGCAAGGACCTTGCCCAAACTAGAGCCCTTGGTTCTGAGCCTCAGCCTTCTGCTTCTGTTCAGTCATGAACAGGGCAATGTATTAGAAATCGAGTCTTAACAGTTTAAATGGGAGAGCAACTCTCAAAATCTTTGAGATTCTCCTAGGATTTAGAAGACAAGTTAAAGGATTGACTGCTACCCCAAGGCATTTAACTCTCATTTTTTAGTCTATGACAAGCCTCCAAAAGAGCAAAATAAAGTTAAACACTGCTTTAAGAAGATGAATCTGACTAGCAAGGGTGTGAATAAGTATAATCTGCCAGAAATCTTGTCTTTTTCTTTTCTTTTTTTTTCCTCACAGCAATACTCCCTCTGGAAAAATAGTAGTAGTGTTAGTGTGATGACTAGCCTTTTTTCTATTTTACCAAGTTGTGCTACTTTTGAGAAAAATCCAAGTTCTACACATGATATAAGAAGGAAGCGTGTAGTTATTTACATGAGATTTTAATCCACCCTCACCAGTAAACTCCGTTCTAAAACACAACATTCAGTTACATCCTTAAAAAAATGATTCACTTTGGGTGGAGTACAGACTTGCCCATAGTCATCAGTTTTACTGCAGGCAAAATAAAGACACACCTCTTCCTGAAAACACAGACAACACAAATTACTGTGGCCAGTTTCTTGCATTATCACCTTCCCATCAGCTCATCCCAGCTGCTAATCACCTAATACTACTAATGTAAACACTGCCCTTTCCAAGCACCTGGCTTTCTTTGGTAGTATTCTGGGATAACCTCTCATTCTGCAGTATCTTCTGTGACATTTCTAATTCCTACAAATTCTCTAATCTCTGATAATAGTTTTTATCACCTCCATCATATTACTGTGAACAATAACTTGCAGAGCATTTGTTTGCTTGCTTGCTAAATTCCTACTCATCCTTTGAGGATCAGGTCTCTTAACCACCCAAGCAGAGATTTTGCCTGCTTCTGTGCATAAAAGAGTGTTTGTTTGTTTATTTGTTTGTTTGCTTTAAATAAATATTTTGCCTGCTTCTGTGCATAAAAGAGTGTTTGTTTGTTTGTTTGTTTGTTTTAAATAAATACTTCAGTTCTCTCATTGTATTGCATGCTCCTCAGAGGTAAGGACTGCATTTCTTCAGATTCACATCCCAAATACTTAGCAAAGTGCCTGGTATATAAGAGATGGTTACTAAAAGTTGTTGAAACGATTGATTAGATGGACTACAAAGTTTATATTTGCCATACACAGTATTAGCTTTGTAGGATATATTTTCTAGCTTCAATATTAGAATGTAATAGAAGAATTAAGACACACAACTAAACTGAGGACAAGGAAGCATTGAAATAGCCTTCTAAAAAGAGGTTCAGGTATACCTAGATAGGACAGATTACTCCTGACAGGGATGACTAAGAGATAGTAATTATATTAAGTCTTAGGGAAAAGGATGATATTTTAGGACACAAAAGAGAGGATTAGTAGGCATTCCATACGGAACTAACACTAGGCAAGGGACAAAGACGTGAAAGCAAGGTATGGTGAATATTTTAATTGCATGGTTCAGAATTATAAATAGATCAGGGGCTGCCTGTGCTGCTCAGTCGATTAAGCGTCCAACTCTTGATTTCTGCTCAGGTTATGATCTTAGGGTTGTGAGATCGAACCACATATCAGGCTCCGTATGAAGCCTGCTTAATATTCTCTCTTTCTCTCTCCCTCTCTCCCTCTGCCCTTCCCCCACCCCGTAAAAATAAGTAAGTTAAAGTAAGTAAGTAAGTAAATAAATAAATAAATAAATAAATAAAGGAGATCAGTGGCTGATAAAGCTGGACAAGTTGAAATCAGCATCTAGGGGAAATTCAGGTTTTAGTATAGGCAGTTGAGATACATAATTTCTGAGTAGAAGATGTATCATGAGGTTTTTGGAAGATTAATCAATGTTCAGGCTGAATTAGAAGAGGCGGAAACTATGGGCTAGAATGAAGGGTTATAGTGTTTCTTTAGGAAAGGAATTTAAGACAAGAAGCCAAACTAAAAGCAAGAGGAGGATATATGTAAGTGGCATTGTTAATGTAAAAAGGAAAAAAAAAAGTCTCACTGTATTGCATGTTGGTCGGTTTACATTTGAATCACGACATTTTAAGAGAAACCAGACAAGCCAGAGTAAATCCAAAGGAGAGTAACCAGGATTTGGGCAGGAGGGAGAGGCAAGGGTCTACAAACTGAATTCCTCATTAATGAGGAAGGGAAACAGATTCCGAAGGAAAGTATGAGAGGCAGCTTCAGTTTTTCAGAGGTCTCTCTTTGGAAGAGACAACATCCTTGCTCTGTCACTCCAGAGTATCAAGATACTGGACTGCATCCAGAAGAGTGTGACCTAGGTGTAGAAAGATTTGGAAACCATGTTACAAAGGAAAAGTAACTGATGCATTTTGAGAGGTTCCGTTTATGATAAAGATTTATAAGAAACTTGAACAGTATCTACAAATTCATGAAAAGTTTGCCACATGGAAATGGGACTTGTAAACAGATTGAGTTAACTCCATAGGTCAGAACCATTTGTAAGTTGTAGATAAGCAGCTTTTCTCTTTATCATCAGAACTATTAATTATAGTAGGCCATCCACCAGAAATATTAAAAGTGTGGGTATGTTAAAAATGGATATTGATGGTATCAAACAGTTTTAAAGGACATATTAATAGTGTCCATTGGATTTATTTTATCAATATCTCTAATATTAGAGGGTAAAAAAAAGAAGAATCAATGGGCCCACCAACATCTTAGAACTTATGTCAATACTTTTACTTATGTTTGTGAGTATTTCAGAATTTATAGTTCTCAGAAGAACAGAAAATGCAAAGAGACATATAGGGAAGTTTATGTACCCATGAATAAATAACAAAATTTCTTAAAATGCACACCAAATAAGAAGGTATGGCATAGTATGAAGAATGGTGGGTTGACATCAAGCACACCTGAATTTAAAGCCAGCTCTTCCACTTAGCTATTTTAACTTTGGCATATTATTTGGCCTTTCTGGGTCATGGTTTAATCATCTGTAAACAGGGATATAATTACTCTCTTTCAGGGTTTTAATACAGATTGATAATAATGCTTATTCAGTACATAGAAAAGAACCTAGAACATTTTGATATTAAAAACTGGCAACTATTAAAACTATTATCTGAAAAGGTAGACACATAGACACAAAGTGGTTAAGTGAAAAAAACATAGGCTTTGGAGTCAGACTTGACTTGTTCAGTGATTTATTAGCAGTACATCCATATTTAACCAACATGACTCAGATTCTTTATCTGTAAAACAATAACAATACCTACCTACTCCATAGATGTAGAGTATCAAATTAGGTCATGTTTATTATTTCTTTGTTTAGCAGAGTCTGGTACATAGTTAAACCTCAGTGTTAATTTCATTTCATTTCTTCAAATGTATGTACAGGTAGTACCCCACTCATGACCTGTTAACACGAATTTTGTAGACTTAGACGGACTGGAAGTCTTGGCTGGGCTCCACTGTCCCTGAGGGAAGGGAGAGCTGTTCCTTTTGCCAGTGCCAATTCCTGGGACTGATTCATCTAATAGACTGCCCTCTGTTATGCAGCCCTTGAAAGGAAGTGTCTGAGATTTAATAGATGAAGAGAGGATAGAGACTCATATCTTGTTTTATATGAAAGAAGGAGTTGAAGTTACTAGATGTTCAGGCACACTTATTATAAATTCCTCCTCACTAACCTTTATCCAATATTTCCAAAGCTCTACCTTTTCTAGAAGGTTATAGCAATCAGAGGAGAGATTTGAAGTATGCCACTTTTAGCTATTTTTTTTTATCCTCTCATTTTCAGCCAAATATCATAGTCCTCTCATACTGACTGTTCTAATCAGACTCATTTCCTTATGATTGAAATAACTTACTTCTTTCTCTGTGCAAATTGACCATGATATTCTTATTTAGACCACCCTCTTTGGGCCCTTATGTAATCCTGAACCACAGTTCAAGAGTCACCCTAAGTTCTGCTTCCTCTGTGACCTCTAGTGATCTTTCTAACCCACATTATTTTTCCCCACCTGACCTCTCAGCCCCAAATCTGACTTCACATTCTATCACTTGTTCTCTATTTTGAGTTCTTCACTAAGTATTTCACATGTGTGACTAATTTTCCCCAACAGAAATTTAAACCCTTGAAGGGTAAAATACTATCTTACTGTATTTTGATTATCCCCCCATTGTGCCTAAGGGGGAAAAATGTAGTTTTTTATGGTAGATATTTGATTACGATTTATTGAGTTGTTTAAAATTTCTGGATATTTGTTGAGGTCTCAGTGCCAATATCTCATTATTTTGGTTAGTTTATTTGCCTTTGAGAATTTTCTGAGCCCTTCTGATTTATTTTCATAATAGACAACACTTTGAGGTGTCATAACTAGGAATCACTTAGTATGAAAAAAATTCTAAGTGTCCTGATTCCTAGTCCAGTTTTCTTTCTCCTTGATATGATACTGAAGAAGATAACAAGTGGAACTTATACTTAATGATTCTGTAATTCTGCCTGTATATTTTAATGGCAATAAGAATGTGAAGTTTGAAGGGTCTTTAAATTTTCGTTTTCATTCAATATATGGATGGTTACAATTCCTAATAAACATCTGGGATTTTCATTTTTAGTTAACTTTAGGTTAATTTTATTCTGAGAGTCCTATAAAAAAGTGCATTGGGCCTTAGAAAAATTCCTCTTAGTATAAAAATAACAAATTATATGATTCCATTTATATGAAATGTCCAGATAAGGCAAATCTGTGAAGCTAAAGAGTAAATCAGTAAGTAGTTGCTTAGCGCTGGGGTTACAAGATGCTTAGGGAATTAATTATAAACAGGTATAAGGCAACTTTGGGGACCAACAAAAATATTCTAAAACTAGATTATGGTAATGGTTACATAAAGTAAATTTCCTAGAAATCATTGGATTGTGGACTTAAACTTGATGAATATTATGGCATATAAATTATTTCTCAATAAAGTTTTTAGAAATAACTTAGGAGATTACATGGTTAAGTTTTATTTTATAATAAATTATCTAGAGTGATAATATTTCCATTATGAAAGACAAAGATGTTGATTCAAATTATTCCATTAGGAAAACTAATTATTGCTACTCTTTATTGCTGTATCAGTATATGTACTTCTCTTATATATTATTTCTTTTAATAAATTTATATTGCACTATTTATTAGAATTTTCAAAAATAAAACCACTCATGTAAAAAATTATCAGATTGATCTTTTTATTTTATGTTTCTAACCTTTATATGTCCATGGAATTCAGATGATTTCTCACTGTTATCTGTGATTTTCAGTTCTGAAAATAATTATCACTTGCCTTTTTTAATTGAAGTATTCTACCAGAGTTGACTATAAAGTGATTTTTTTCAAGGGAAATCTTAATTTTTCATATATTTCTAAGATTAAATTTGAGAGCTGTTCACACTGGGGGGAGAAATCTAATTTAGTAAGCTATAAATTTTTGACAATGGGAGATTGAACTACTGGCTTAAATATTTACTAATTTTGCACACTGTTTTATTCCCGAGTATAATAAGTATGTCCCCTATGTCTGATATCTTTTGGCTTCATGCTTTTCGCTTCTCTATTTCTACACTTGTGTTCTTATGTCTAGTTGAGCATCATGGCTGATTTTTTTTTTTTTTTTTACTTCACAGACATGTACTTTCAGAGCAGGAAAATTTGAAACCACGAGAGAATTTTTATATCATCCAGTCCAACTTATTAAATTGTTCATTTGATATGAGGCCCTCAGTGGTAAGGAACGTTTTGAATATATAGAGTTAAATAGTTAGCTTAATTTTCAAGGAATATTTACAATAAACCGGCACAATTTCCTCATCTAGTCAAGAAGAGAGACTGATTTTTCAGTTCCTTGAACTTTGAATGATATCGTGCCTATGTATGTTACTCTTCTTAGCCTTGCATAGCTCCATTTGCTCATAGTCCAACTAACAGTAATTTCAGATTATAGTATCTAGATGCTATTTATCTGGCTCCTTGCACTTTTTATAAGAAGGAGTATACCGTAATAGTAAGAGGTCAGGATTCACACTTTTTTGATCTGAGTAAGGTCTGCCATTCATTTACTCTGTGACTTTGGCAGATAGATATTTTTTTTTAGATAATCTTTTTAAAAAAATTATTTATGAGAGGGAGAGCAAGAGAAAGCATGAGCAGGGGGCAGAGACAGAGGGAGAAGCAGGCTTCCTGCAGGGCTCAATCCCAGGATGAGGTCATGACCTGAGACAAAAGCAGACACAACTAACAGCCACCCACATGCTCCGAGGTCGATATTAATGGTTTTTTTCCCTATCCTTTTAAGCCTTTTTGTCTTCATAGATTAAATTCTAAGGCTCTCTCTTAAGTTTTAATTGCTTGGTGAAAATAAATTTTTTTCCATACTTTTATTAATTGATTTTCTTTTATGAGAAAAACTTAAAAATAAGTTTACTTTTTATGCCCTTGCTCATTAAGCTGTTGAAACATTGATATTTTTCTTTTTAAATTGTTTAAATTCTTTATATAGTTAGGTTATTAATCTTTTCTTGGAGGTATTTTCCCAGATGGCTGTTTACTTTGGAATTTCATTTGTAATGTTCACTAATATGCATAAGACATCTCTACAGATTCTTCCTGTGTTTTTTAAACTTGGAAAATCTTGAGATCTTCTAAGATTAAGATAGTTGGAGATATGATGGGGCTTCTATTACATTACAAACTATTAAGCTTTGTGTTTTTAAAAAATATAAACTTCTGTTCTCCTTTAAGCAGTTCATTAATGAAGAGACAATTTCAGAGGTCCATGTGCAGTCTTCTTAACTGTAACAGAATAAGAGAAAATGAGAAAGCAAATCTCAACTAATTACACTTTAGTTTTCATTTCAAATGTTGTAGTAAATGGTGTAATGTCCCGCTAAAAATGTTTGCAAGGTAGGATTACTAGTATTGAAAATAATTTGTCCAACTAAGGTAATAAGAGGCTAGCTTTCAAAACCTGGGGTAGTTTGCAAAATAAGTATAAAGTTAAATTTTAAAACCTGACACATTAGTGGTATGTCACTGTCATTAATTCTATTAGGAGAAAAGGCAGAGTAGTTCCCATTTTCCCTAAGCTTAATAATAAATTTAATTATTTTAAATAAATTTAGTAGATTAATTTATTTTATATTATATTTATATTATTTATATTTATATTACATACTTATTAAATATAATACATTTAATAAACTAAATTCAATAATAAATTAATTTCCCCTAAGCTTAATAATAAATTTAATTTAAAATAATAAATAAAATTAATAAAATAAACATATATGAATAGACTTATTTATATAAAGATAAGGATCATAAAGAATTATTAATTAATTCTTGAAATGGAGGATAGGGGCACCTGGGTGGCTCAGTGGGTTAAGTCTCTGACTTCAGCTCAGGTCATGATCTCAGGGTCCTGGGATCAAGCCCCATATCTGGCTCTCTGCTCAGCAGGGAGCCTGCTTCCCCCCTACCCCCTGCCTGCCTCTCTGCCTATGTGTGATCTCTTTCTGTCAAATGAATAAATAAGAAATATATATATATTAAAAAAAAGAAATGGAGGATAATTAAACAATAAAATATTTGGGGTTTATATTAAGATAGAAGTCATTTAAAATTTAATAAGCATTATATCATTTTATAAGTTCCTTTCTATAATTTTAAGGGAGAAAGCCAAAGATTCCTTTTGTATATACAAAAATATATATAAATATTATTAATTTATGTCCATGGAAAAGAAAAAATTGGTATTTCCATAAACATGCTCTGTTCTTCATATGAATAGTTGAAACTAATTGTAGGTGATTGGGATTTCATTTTGTCTCTGGTTATCATGTTTAGAGTCTTATCTTGTGACATGATTTGCTTTAGAGTGATGCCTGCTTGCAGTTAAGTACATCCATTAACAGTAAGCCTGGTTAAATAGTGCTTGTCCTCAGTTGGTAAACATCCACTTGGATAATGATAATGTAGTAACAATCTAATGGATATAGCAACTGCAGTATTAAATCTGCCATGATGAGATAGAAACTGTCTTCTCAGCTTACATCAATTTCAGAGGCTTTTACTTTCATTGGGGAATGGAAGAGGACAAGGTAGCAACTTCTTCTTAGAAGTACAGTAAATAAAAGCTTATATGAAGATCTCTTACTTTCCTTGAATGACCCCTTAAAAGGTGACATTTTTCATCTTTGCTTTCAATTCTTGCTTATATAATGAGAAAAAACGAGGAACCCGGAAGTATGGGTTTAGTAAATTCTCACTTTTGTATTCACATTTTTTTTATTTTTTTATTTTAATCAATGAGGAAGAGAATTTATATTTAATACCAACTTATAGTGTACCTATATTTTAAATCATTGATCCCCACAATAACCCCATTATTAGCACAGGGAGGATTAATGACTTATCCAAGGTTACTTAATCCTGAACTGGTAGAGCCTGGCGTAGAGCCATGTTCTTTCTGACTGTAAAACCTGACTCCTTTCCTCTTAAAGAAGTAGATATGTATGATATGTGACACATCATATAAAATAGATGCAGAAAAGGTAGCCAGTATAGTGTGGTTTCTGATTAGTGCCAAATGATTGGAACAAGCAGAGAAAGGAGAAATTGCTCCAAACTAGATTAATAAGGAAGAGTTATGTGAGGACACAACTTGAATTGGACTATGAACTCTCTGTGGCTTATCACTAGATAGAGATAATGATCTCATATGGAATGAAGACTAAGAAATTTTGGGAAGAAAATTATAAGTATGTGTTTGAAAACAAGAGGGAGGATGGTCCCTGGGTTACTTAAGGGTGCTCATCTCAGTTATGAGTGTTTCAGGACCTAACACAGTGCCTTACGCTTAGGTAGGTACTTAACAGTGTTTAAATGGTACTTAAAAGTGTTTGTTGAATTGAAAACATTCTGGGAGATAAGAGAAACATAGTTGAGAATGTGTAGTCTTGCAGTGTTGAAGGCTGCAGAATTAGTAACACTTTTTTACAAGTTGTTAGCCTGATACTGAAGTTGGAGGGTGGGAGTGATGAAGAGGAGAGTGAGGGCAAGTCAGTTTTTCCTCTAATTGAGAATAATAGGTCTAAAAAAGGAGGAATTTTGAGGTCAAGACCAACATTGATGAAAGTTAACACCTGATACCCTCAGTCAACTTTGAAGGATAGGAGACATCCTTGAAATTTTGAGGGGAATAGAAAGGATTTGTGTTAGCCACTGAGGCAAGGGCAAATGGGTTCATAAGAGAACAGCCCAAGAACAAGCAGCAAAGACCAAGTGGAAATTTTAAGACCTCAGTTTGGATTATGTTTATTCCATGAAGTTTTTCTGTTTTCTTCTCAGAAATCCGAGGTGCACTGCAGAGCAAATAGTTCTGCCTTAATATTTACCATTACAAATCTAACATATGTAATTATATCAGGTTCCATCCTTTTTCAAGGTCATGGAATTTAGTTGCATATCTATCGCTTGGTCTTTGTGCGGGGTTGAAACAGTGTGTAGGCACAAGTTAAAAATATTCCCCCTAAACATTTTCTATCAAGAACTCTTAGAAAAGCTTTTGGTCACACAGCTTAGGTAGCAGAGCTGGAAAAACAATTTGCTGGGGAAAGCTAATGGGTTCATCTTCTCATTTCTGATGATTGTCGTATTTTCAGTAATTGTGTTGTAGAGCTCAGTTTTTCCCATCATCTAACTATAATGGGCAAGGACTGTTTGCATGTGCTCTTTGACTGTAGTCCTTGGCACTGATAACCCTAAACAAAGCTGTAGGCGCTAATTACCTCCCTTTCTTAATCTGAATACTGATGTGCTTTTGAACTAGTAAGTCTTCTGGTGTTCTAAGAGGGCTTCCCTCCTCATTGAAGAGATATTTACTTCCCCTGAACTCAGAGAACAAGATTTTGAATTATATTTTGGAGGAGTTTGTAATGCTTCTAATTTTGTAGCAGCACAAATAAATCAGTGTATTTTTGTTTTTATATACCCAAATTAGCACTGCCTGCATATAAGAAGGAGATAATTATTAAAGTTTACTTTAAGGGACACCTGGGTGGCTCAGTTGGTTAAGCGTTTGCCTTTGGCTCAGGTCATGATCTCACGGTTTTAGGATTGAGTACCACATCGGGCTCCTTGCTCAACAGGGCACCTGCTTCTGCCTCTGTCTGCTGTTCTCCCTGCTTGTGCTTGTGCTTGCTCTCTTGCTCTCTCTCTGACAAATAAATAAATAAAATCTTAAAAAAAAAAGTTTACTTTAAGATATATTCTTGAGATGTGTGTGTTTATAGATAACGTAGAGACAAAGAGGGTTCATTTTCTTTCCTGATCGTCAGATTCCATCTAACTTACCAATAATGTGATCCTGTGTCTCTTTTTGATGTGCTAGAACCTGAATTTCTTGTGATAGTACTAAGAAGATAGAATAAAAATTGACTTTGGGTGTATGTCAGTTGAAAGGAAGGTGATTTGCTGAATTATTGAGCACATTGAAAAAATGACAAGGCAGAGTCTGTTTATTCCTTTTTGGCCAAAGAATCAGCAAACACTTTTGACTGATGACATTGCAATGAGTCAGAATTATTAGCTTGAAGCACAGAACTATTGTTTTTCTTCAAAGCCTTGACCAAAAGAATATGGTCTAGTGTGAAAATAAAGATAATTTAGTTTGTGATTTTTCTTCTCTTAAAAATTCAATTTTCCCAAGTTTTTTTTCACTTTTTAAAAATTAGTTATGTGACTTGGGCAACCCATTCTGCTTTAATTTCTTTATCTTTAAAATGGGGTTATTAACCTATTTAACAGGGCTATTGTGAGGATTAAATGAGATCCTATTTGTGGAATGCTTGGAATGACTAGAACAGCACCTGGTAGTTACTCAGTAAATATCAACTATTGTTTTCATTTAAACCAGTATAGCTTCAACCACAGTGGCAGGGATAATATTCCAGCTTGGCCCTTTATTAGCTATGCAACCTTAGGAAATTTACTTAACCTCTTTGTATCTCAGTTTCCACATCTGTAACATAAAAGTAATATTGATGTCTACCTGATTAGATTTTTGTGAAAACTTAGTGAGTTAAAGGATGTTAAAGTGCCTAGAACAACCTGACACATAGTAAGCCTATTATTAAAATTATTATCAGGGTGCCTGGGTGGCTCAGTGGGTTAAAGCCTTTGCCTTCAGCTCAGGTCATGATCCCAGGGTCCTGGGATCAAGCTCCACATCGGGCTCTCTGCTCAGCGAGAAGCCTGTTTCCCTGGCTCTCTCTCTGCCTGCCTCTCTGCCTACTGGTGATCTCTGTCTGTCAAATAAATAAATAAAATTTTTAAAAAAATTGTTTTCAACATTATCACTGTTTTTATCAGGACACATTTTTTAACAATGCAAAAAGGTGTTTTTTCTTGTTGTTGTTGTTTTTTATTTGACAGACAGAGATCACAAGTAGGCAGAGAAGCAGGCAGAGAGAGGAGGAAGTAGGCTCCCTGCTGAGCAGAGAGCCAGACGCGGGGCTCTATCCCAGGACCCTGGGATCACGACCTGAGCTGAAGGCAGAGGTTTTAATCCACTGAGCCACCCAGGTGCCCCAATGCAAAAAGGTATTTAAATGTACATTGTTCTGCATCATGGCCAAGTAGGGACATGAGGGACAAGAAAAGAAAGCAAACTGACAGTAATGGCCAGGAGAGTAAATACTACAGAAGCAAACAGTGTAAAACAAAAACACCAAGGAGAAGACAGATGAGAGAGGAGAGTTCCAGAAAGATCTTCCTACTTCTAAAATTCATTTATTTGTTTATACACATACACACAGACAAGATAAAATCCTAGACTGGGTTATATGCTCTATAGGCTACTATGTCCCAACACTTTACAAATTTTTTTACACTGTATTTATTCTGTTTACTTGGTTAACTGAGTACCTTCATATTCAGACTACAAACATTTTGAAGGCAAGAAACACGTATGTGTTGTTCATCGTTGGAATCATTGTGTCTTGCCCACAGAAGGCACTCAGTAAAAGTTCAAAAATAGGGCTTTGCAATACTAATTTGTAATTTTCTTTGAAATTTTTACCTAATACTTCCCATAAATATGCCTTGATATAAAACACATTTGTGTGTGTAGGTACCTTTACTGCATGTAATATTTTTGTTTCTAAATTTTTATTTTCTTTTTAATGTGGAAGTCCCAGTATTTACTAAAATTACATAGCTATGCTATTTGCCATAATAATGCTAACCACATCTTTAGGAAAATACAGTTGTCTCGTTCACCACACTTTGTGTCATATGTTAATTCTTCTATTATTTCTTTTCTTTTGGAGTCTGTTGTTCTTTTTGTTTGTAAAACAGTATACTTGATGCTGCAACCGTGGCTTTTTGCCATGCATTCTTAGTAGTTCTTGGAACATTTGGTTTAGGAAGTCGGATAATTAGTATATAAACATTGCGTAGCAGAACTACTCTAATTAGTGCCTTTTGGCTGGGACTGAGTGATAAACAAAGTAAGATGCACATTAACATTCATTCTAAGTTTATAAAAATTCTGTTAAGGACCTATGGGACAGCACACACAAGCTATATTGAATAGTGTAGTAGTTGAGACCATGAGGAAAAGTTCCATCATCTCAATTTAATAGTCTCTATTAATAAATTAGTTAACCCTGCAGACTTTCATTAGTTTTAATTATTCAGAAATCTTAAATCTAGCCATCAAATTATATCCCTAATAACTTTTTACATCTTTATTGAAACTTTTCCTCTTTAATCTATACCTGAACCCATTTCTTTATGTTCCTGCAATCTACTAGTTAAAAGAAGAGCATTGATTGAAACCATCAAAATGAAATAGATTAAAAAACCAGGTTCAGATGCAAAATATTTTCTCTTACTTTATGAGGCCTTCAATTTTCTTTAATTGAATTTATTGTTTAAGTCCTTTACTGTTGAAAAGCACTCCTTATTTTTGAAGTATAAATAAATATAGTATAAATAATCAGAACATTTTTCCCATTAAGATGTTGTCCTGTCGGTCCACATTATTCAAGCTGCTATCTACATACAGACAGATAATTTTTTTATAGAGAGTGAGAACAGAACTTTCTGCTAGACAGCTCATTTTTTAGGGGCACTTTGAGTTTCAGTTTGGAGCTAGGGTATGAAGTCTAGGTACTAGTTCTTAGGAATCTCATTTGTAGAATGTTGGTTCTACAGAAACTTCTTTGTGATTAATTTCCTTGTATGAAACTGATGAAAACAGAAAGCAAATATCTTTTAAAAAGTAGAAAACTTAATAAAAATTTGTCAAAGAAATAGAAATGATAATCAAAGCTCTCCCTAAATTTACACTTGAGTAAACAGATATACTTCCCCAAGTTGAATAAGTTAAACAAGATAGTTCTACTAAACTTTCGGGAGATACATCTCCTGTCTCTCTTGGTAACTGCTGGCCATGCCCTCCAGCCAGAGACCCTTGTGAACACATACTGTAGTGGAACAAATTGGATTTATTGGATTTATTACTTGTAGGGAGGGGGTAACCCCCACTGTGGGGAACTGTGGAACATCTCAGCAAGAGGATGTTGGGAAGCACTTACAAGATCTGAACTTGTGTTAGGTGATTGGTGTGAGGGTTAAAGGTGAGACTTTGCTTTGACTTGGATACTGTCAGAAAGCAGAGGTATTTCTAGGATTGGTTATCTTAAATCATCTATGAGGAAGGAAGAATAGAATGAGGCAAAGCTGTAATTGACAGATGTAGCAGTAACTCTTACTAGCAGGGATATGGAATTGGGTTGTTTTTGTGGCTTGGACAATGTTCATATTTTGTCTATGTTCAAACATGATTATGCAGTGGTCTTGTGTTTGTCTTGCTTCATTATGGGCACAGAGTGGCCTTTTCTGATGTTGATGTTTTGTGAAATGGCTTATGTTTAGCAGAACACCAAACAAGTGTCAGACCAGCTTGTAACAGAATGAAGGCCTTGCTGATAATACTGAGCCAGCTCCTAGATGTACTTTTTCTTTTGCAGGCTACAACAACACAAAGAGAACTTAGAAACCTGATAGATTATTGTTTTTTTAAAAAGATTATTGAAAAGGGCTGACAACAAGATATATGACATAATATTATTTATGTAACTCAAAAGAAAAAATGAAATGATATGTATTATTCAAGGATGAATATACATATAAGGCCCTTTACCAAACACATAAATTTTCATCTTTATTGAGGATGGAGGGAAGGGGCCAGTGGCCAGATACTAAAAGGAAACATTAAGTAAAAGAGGAACCTCATGACAGTGTGCTACAGCTTGAAGATTATAATAATTCAGTCTGAGCAACTAAATCCAAAAACCGGTCTCTACACCAGCAGAAACACAGTAAGGGAAAGAGTGGGAGCCTGTGGCCCAAATTCTTTTTTGAATTTACTGCTGTTGCCTTGTAGGAGGTGGGGGAAAAGTAATGCTTTCTTTAAGGTTTTTCCGAAATCTCTCATTTCTCGCATCAAGAATGAGCTACTGTAATGATAGCATGTTGATACTAGTTGAAATAAAGCATGCCCCCCCAGCATAAAATGAGAGCATTAGTATTTTATGTGGGAACTTGATTCAACTTTAAACATACCCAAAAGCTTTGCATTAAAACAACAAAACAAACCAACCTCTCCCCTTCATATTAGTTGTAGAAAAAGCTAGTTTATTGCATTTCAGGTAAAAGATTTCTTCGTAAGAAGAAATTCATAAGCCTTAAAATTAATGTGTTAGTATCTTAAGAGTACTTCTTAACTAGAAAAGAGCTTTTGAGAAGTAAAGAGACTTCCTATCTCCCATTCCCACCCCCAGCCTCTAATCAGAGATTCTTTAAAAGTAAATGTCCTAGTTTCTTGAATGAATTTCCTTCAACTTCTGTAATAAACATTTAGAGATAGTATTATAGGTAGTAAGAACAAAGATTCTTTAATTTAGGAAGGGAAACTTAATTTTTACCTAAACACTTTCCTGCTCAATTCTAAAGTGAACATGTAGGTGTATCTCCTGAGGTTCTTGTTAGGCTTTGCTTTGCCCTTTCCAGTGTTTCTACCACATTGGGCCCCCATGGCTTCCTAGGCATGTTTTCAAGATAAGCTAGTATACCTATGAAGGGCACGCTGCCTCTCTGTCTTGTCTTCTATTAGTTCTTATTCTTATTGGCTGTGTTTTGGAACATGTGTTTTGGTGTTATTTTTGAAACATTTGTTCTCTTACATCATTTTATAGTCAGGCAGGGGCAATGGATACTATGATGGTTTTTTTTTTTTTTTAAGATTTTATTTAAATTCCAGTAGTTAACATAAAGTTTAATATTAGTTTCAGGTGTACAGTACAATGATTCAGCACTTCCATACAACACCCAGTGCTCATTACAGGTGTACTCCTTAATCCCCATCATCTATTTAATTCATGCCCCCCAGCCACCTCCCCCCTGATAATCATCAGTTTGTTCCCTATAGTTAAGAGTCTGTTTCTTGGTTAGCCTCTCTCTCTCTCTCTCTCTCTTTTCTTTCTTTCTCTCTCTCTCTCTTTTCTTTTTCCCCTTTGCTCATTTGTTTCTTTTCTTAAATACCATATATGAGTGAAATCATATAGTATGTATCTTACTCTGGCTTATTTCACTTAGCATAATACTCTCTAACTCCATTCATGTCATTGCAAGTGGCAACATTTCATGCCTTTTATGGCTGAGTAGTATTCCACTGTGGAAATATATATACCACATCTTCTTTATCCATTCATCAGTTGATGGACATTTGGGCTGTTGCCATAATTTGGTTATTGTTGATAATGCTGCTGTAAACATCGGGGTGCATGTACCACTTTGAATTAGTATTTTTTTATTTGAGTAAATACCTACTAGTGTAATTGCTGGATCATAGATTAGCTCTATTTTTACTTTTTGAGGAACCTCAATATCATTTTCCAGAGTGCCTGTGCCAATTTGCATTCCCACCGTAGGTGCAAGAGTGTTCCCTTTCTCCACATCCTCGCCAACACCTATTATTTCTTGTGCTGTTGATTTTAGCCATTCTGACAGGTGTGAGGTGATATCTCATTATAGTTTTGATTTGCATTTCCCTGATAATGAGTGATGTTGAGCATCTTTTCATGTATCTGCTGGCCATGTGGATGTCTTCTTTGGAGAAATGTCTATTTATGTCTTCTCTCCATACTATGATAGTTCTTATGTCATCTAATCTTATTAACTCATCTAGTTATCTGAAATTCATTAACATTATAGGAACAAGTATATAATTTAGTCTGTAAGTATCACAAAACCCTAAAATTAGTTTTTAAGGGTAATTATTCTTTATTACACTACCTTTATAAATCCCTGTCAGATCCCTGGGTTTCTTCCATGTCTACTAGAAAATATAATGAATTTTGATTTAAGAAACAAACATACCTCCATTTACATTCCTACACAATACCCCAATAGGTGCATTACTCTGGTGCTTATTAAAACAGAAGTTATGATTTCTCTGTATTGTGTAAGACCTCTGTTTTCTTGGGGAAAAGCACATTGTTTCCAATAGAACTTATTCATTCAGACTTCTGGTTTTGATCTCCTGAAATATCTATGTGTTTCATCTCTAAAACTATTTAACAAATTCCATATTTGTTTTATGTAGATAGGGTTGTATATAAATTATTGTAATTCATGTTTTCCTATAAAACAGTATGAAGAACGATAGCTTACAACCTCTTTAAAACCCATAGCATGACGGACATACTGCGTTTGTAATAAAGAATAGTAAGAATAAAATGTTGCTGCAAGCATACAGAATACTTTTTAATTCCACATGCCCCTGTACTTCATTAATACCTGCTGATAGGGTTCCCACAGCTGCATATGGTCCATTCCAGATTCTGAAACTCGGTTGCATTAAAATGTGAGTGAAAATGCTTGAACTGCCTTTGAGCTTTTGGAATAAAGAGAGCGAGTGGACAGCATTATGATTTTATTCCCCTCACCCCCACCCAACCAGCTTGCCTTCCAAGACCTATTTATATTTTTTATATCCCCTGCATCCTTGGGCCTAGCATTATAAAGCACAATGAGAAGCCAAAAAAAAAATATATATATATAGCTTTTGAGAAACTCTTTTCAAGTTAGTGTACCTATATGGACAAGGACCGTAGGCAGTTTTTTCTGCAGATGCTAACAATCTGGAAGAAGGAGTAGAATAGGAGCAGACAGGTTGCCTCCTCACCTAAATATCTGAATGTTGTGTGGGGTTTTGGGGGTTTTTTTTGTTTGTTTGTTTTTGTTTTGTAAAATCTTCAAATCATCAACTCACACACCACGCTTTAAGTAGGACTTTATTTAGTATCTCCGTATCAGGACTAGAACTTGACACAATTTTCCATACATGTGCACACACACATAATAAATGTCTCCCTCTTGTAACTGCTATAAGAATTAGTGCTTACAGCGTTGGGTATTCTGTTAAAATCATTAACTTGAAATACTGTTCTTTCCAAGGGAATTTTATCAGAAAGAATATAAGGTGTTTTGAGCATGTGATTCCAAAGGAAAGGGAAAGCTAATAAAGAACTTAGTAGTATAACCACTGATTTAGCTATTTTACAGGTACAATTTGGAACTAAAGTGGTTTTAAAAAAAAAAAAAAAGCTACCTTAGCCACTATGGTGGTAGGAGACAGATTTAATATTTATAGAGGTTCATATGTGGTACCTTTGTCTTTAAAAGTAATTGTGGTTGGCACTGTAGTAGGAAGTCATCTCGGGTCACTACTGACAACTGATATCCAATGTTTCTAGTAGGTGTGGGCCATAATTTGATTTGTTTTTTGAAGAGGTGATTATTTATCTATTTAGGGAAGGTAAGTTTTATTTTTGGCATTCATGCTAGAATTCTCTATCCTGGTTCTTATGTTTTTGCACATTATAGATTCTCCAATAGAAATTTCTGATAACACAAGTGTTTAAAATCAGAAAATAGTTCACTTTAAAATATTTTAGTGTCCTGAAGGAGAAAAGGGTATTGTCTTTAATTCCTTCTTTATGGAGAAGTTTTAACTACATTTTAAAATTCTGCCTATTACCTGATATACTAATGCATATGGGTGGTATTCTTTTTGTTCCTCTGTCTCAATATCTCTGCTTTTCTTTAAAATGAGGGTCTGCAAACTTTTTCTGTAAAGGCCCAGGTAGTAAATATTTTAGGCTATGCAGGCCACATATGGTCTTTGTTGCATCCCCTCCCATGCCATCATCTTTTCCCGCTCTTTATCCTCCTCCTCTGTTTTTTTATAACCTTTTAAAAATGTAGAAACCATTCTAAGCTTGAGTGGCCTACAAAAGCAGAGTTTGACCCACTGACTGTTTTAAGTGAGCCCCTAGTTTCCAAACCCAGTTCTGCCCAAGCTCACTTGTGATTTGGGGCCATTGGTACGTTTGGCTTTGGCTTCTCTGACCCTTTTATGAAGAGACCCTAAATGTCTTCCAGCTTGCATGGTCTATGAAATACCTATACATCTGCTTTTGTTTTTTCATTTTAAGTACATAATGTAGTTGTTACAGAGTTTAGCTGTGCTTCAGTTACATTTCATTAACGCCTGGGTTAGTATCATCTAGGGCTAAGCTATCTGGCATGTGAACTCAGTGTAAGAAAGTATGAATTTGAGTCCTTGATTTGCCACTGACTAGACTCTGGTCTCAGGCAAGCCACCAGACCACTCTAAGTTTCAATTTCCTCTTCATCAAATGAGGAAATAACACCAACTCTGTCTACCTCTTAAAATTGCTTAATTTTTTTCTAATTGGAATGGAGATACTGAAAATGCTTTGTAAACTACAAAACATAAAATATTTTAAATCATTCTTTTAAGCTACATGCTTTTTATAACTGTGAATTTCCCTAGAATTTTTTATTACAGGAAAAAAATGTTTTTAATTTAAAACTGCTAACTTAAATAACAGTAGACAATAAGGCCAATAGTTCTTAGTATAAGATTTGGAGAAGAGTAGACCTTCAAATGCCTAGTTCTTCAATGTGTCAGTAACTCTTTCAAACCAGAGCTAATACTGAGATTTTGATTACATTATTCCTTTTCTAATGGTATCAGGTGTTCTCTAGAATATAGATAACATAGTTCTTAATATAATGCCTTGTGCATAGTAACCTCTCAAATATTTGCTGACTTTCTCTAGGACCTTAGTCTGCTTTGGCATCAGATGTTCTTATTTAACCTCTCAGCTGTAAATAATTGCATTTTTATACTTGGAGTATAAAACTGTTGGCTTTCATTTCTTCGTAGTTGTTATTGAATTCTCCACAGATGTTTACTCCATTCCCTCAATAGTTCTCCTTTCTTCTTTCTTCAGTGACAGAAGAATGGAAAGAAGAATATTCCCTAAGACTGGACAAGTCTTAACAATTACAAGATAGTTAATTCCCAGTTTGCTCTTTTTCTTAACCCCCCCCCCCGCATTAGTTTTTTCCATCAAAAGCCACTTTAAACCAATTTTCTTGTAATAAAAGCTATACTTTGGTTAATGGAAGCTAATCTGAGTGGGGGCAGGTGGGAAGGAAACTCTAGAAATCTGAGGTACATAGTTTTGTGATATATACAACTTAAAGAGGAAAAAAGCAGACTGACCTGATTCTATGCTCCTCAAATCTGACTATACATTAGAATCACCAGATGAACTTTGAAAAACCAAGGATTTCCTGGCCCTGATGCAGACTTACTGAATCAGAATCTTTGAAGGGGTCAGGCCTAGGAAAAGGTATTTTTAAAAAGACTCAGTTTGAAAACCAGTAAAGTAGTTGCTAGCGTGGTCTTTAGGGTAGGACACATGTGAGTTTGAATTCTGGCTCCTGTTATTTACTACCCATATAAATTTGAGCAAATTATTTTATCCAAAAAAGTAAAGATAATAATGAAATTTTGTTATAGAAGTTTTCAAGGATTAAATGAGATAGTATAACATTTAAGTGCTTGACACATAACACCCAATAAATTGTTTATTATTGTACATAACTATAGTATTTTTCTTACAGATCCTGTATTTCTTAGAAAAATGTTAAACAATTTAAATTTCGAATACAATTTTACTTGAATTAGAATTTGGATACAAATTTATCTCATCAAATCTCATGTTAAATTAGTTCTGCTACCTGTGAATTTTCACAATCGTCTTAATAAAAATATCAAGCTATATATTCACTCTGTAGTTTTCTTATGAGAACTGGGCACTTTTTATGGTAGTAGCAAGTACATGTTTCCAGTAGGCCGAGGAGAATAAACCTGTCCATTTGGCAGAAACAACTACTTTGAATTCTAATCTAATGCAGTAAAAAAAAAAAAATTTTTTTTGAAAAGAAAGAGTACATTTTTTTAATGTTCATTGCTTGATTTCCACAAGGCCCAACTTGTTTTTTTGTTTGTTTGTTTGTTTGTTTGTTTAAGACTAAAGCCACAGCTGAGTCAGGGGAAGCTAGTACATGTGAGAATATGGGCTATGGATGGTAATTTTAGCAAACATTTAGTTTTCTTTAAAAAAAATGCTTTCAAATATTATAGCAGAAGAAAGAAATTATATGTCAGTTATACGTGTTAAGTATCTGTATAGACTTCTGTAGTTTTTAGCATCCTAAATATTGTGAGATCCATTAAGATGATTTTTACCCTCTTATGTTTGCCCCTACTTTGAGGAAATAAGTCCATTCTTATTTTTCATGCTTCATGCATTATGCCATGCTAAGTATTATCTTACTTTAAAAAAGAAAAAAATCATTGGCCCAGTAGTTTGGATGTGTTCTATGAAACAATGAATTTCCTACCACAGTTATGTACTAAGAGGATTCCATTCAGTACGGTCTAGTATAACCATTGCTAAATAAAAATAAGCAGTGAAAAGCCATTCTAAAATAGCCAGTAATGTTAGTTCTTAGGGTTAGAACAATAAATTCCTAGGCATAGCTGTATAAATTACTACATCAGTTGAATTTGGCCAAGTCAAAGCTCTAGTTTATGGCAGAGGCAAGCTTAAAACTCTGGTTTTCTGGTGGAAGCTATCCCTTTATTTAGAGGATGAGGCCTTAGTTATGACAATTTGGTGCTCACCCCATCCAGGAGATGGATTTGGTTGATGGATTCTTAGAGACTATTGAGACCAGGTATTCAAAGAATTGGAGTAATATTAGTAATAACAGTTAACCTTTATTCGGACACTGAGTTGGTGTTTTACCGACTTCTAATTTAATTTGTATTCAGTCACCTTATGAGATACTGTTATTACGTCTATTTTAGAGTTTATTATCTACCTAATATTAATAATTTTGTAAAATTAAAAACAGCCATAATATTAAGTATTATTAGAGTAGCTACTGTAGGACCTTGTATTTGACACTGCCCTTTACTTTGTATTTTACACATTATTTCATTTAACAGGATGACCTTGTGAGAATATAAGTATGAATATTCACATTTCAGGCATACCTCCTGACATTAAACAGTTACAGTAACTTACCCAAACTCATACAAACTGAGGTTTGAACTCAGGTTTGATTCCAGATTTCATTCCCTGTCCCACAGCATTCCTCTTTAGAGCTATACTCAGTAAAAGTGGCATTACTTAGGCAATAGAGTATGAGTGTCAGAGCAGGACATCCTCTCTTCTTAAACATGTAGGAGTTCGCCCAGTTGGTATGCTTTAATTTTCTAAGATAAAAATATGTCACTGTTTTACTGTTGTCCAATTGTAGAAAGTCAGTTTAGAGCTACAACACAAAAGGACTTTTAAAAGTTACTGGAAGCTAAGTGTTGTATTGGCTTTCTATGAATTACTCAGAAATCTTCTTTAGGTATGATTTTCTCCAAGTTAGATTGCTGAATTACTCAGAAATCTTCTCCAAGGGGTCTTTTGTTAGGTGAAGTTGGAACATAGATTCAAAATGCTAAGGTTTGGCTCTTTTGTAGCTAATCTGATTAAACATTTAAAGTCTCACATTCAGGGACCAGGGTGGCTCAGTTGGTTAAGTGACTGCCTTCTGCTCAGGTCATGATCCCCGGTGTCCTGGGAAAGAGGCTTGTGTTGGGCACTGTACTCAGAGGGGAGTCTGCTTCTGCCCGCCCCAACTTGTGCTTGCTTGTTCTCTCTCTTGCACTCTCTTTCTCAAATAAATAAATAAAATCTTTTTAAAAAAATAAAGTCACAAATTCATGATAAGGATGTAATATCAAGAGGCTTCCAGGTGGCTCCATTGGTTAAGCATCTTCCCTGGACTCAGGTCATGGTCCCAGGGTCCTGGGATGGAGCCCCGCATCAGGCTCCCTGCTCAACGGGGAGTCTGCTTCTCCCTCTGCCTGCTGCTCCCCCTGCTTGTGCACACTCTCTCTCTCTCTCTGTCAAATGAATAAATAAAATCTTTAAAACAAAAGAATGTAGTATCAGAATTTTTATAGGTTTTAATAATTAATAATATAGTAGCCTGGGAAATCCTGTGTAAGAATTATTTTGGAGACAGATCATACATATTTCTATTTTAGTTCACAACTGCTAATAATATGATTGATACTGATAATATATTGATTCGTCTTAGATGGATATTATGACTACAGAATAATTAAAATAAGGGATGATCTTAACAAAAAGCAGTGGAAAACCGAATAAAAATTATTAAGGATAGAAGTTTTACTTTTACTTTTCCAAGATCATGGTTTTTCAGAACATGAGATGGTTCCACATTATTATATTCTGCCTAAGACGCTTTTATTTACTAAAATATACCTTTTAGTAAATAATTATAACATGTTCCAGTAGAGTTGGTGGGCATGTCAAAGCTGGATACTTCATTTTCTTTAATGGTAATGTGCTTTTCTGATTTGTAGGCTTTTGTTCTCTAAAATCTAATAACCTTATAAAAGATATATCATTTTTAATTTGAACTCTAGTTGGAGTGTCTAACCAAATGCCTTCAGACATGTTTTGTAGTATTCCTTTAAGTTTCATTCTTTAAAAGTATTGACCTTTAGGATCATGAAAGGAAAATAATGAAAACTATATTTATGAAGAGTAGTAAAAAAACTGAATATGTATGTCTTTAGGGATGAGGAATATGAAGCCTTTTGAGATGTTCCTAAAAACCCCACATGCTATTTGACCATTTAAAAACAGGAGTACAGGGGTGCCTGGGTTGCTCAGTGGGTTAAGCCTCTGCTTGGCTCAGGTCATGATTCCTGGGTCCTGGGATCGAGCCCCGCATCAGGCTTTCTGCTCAGCGGCGAGCCTGCTTCCCCTCTCTCTCTGCCTGCCTCTCTGCCTACTTGTGATCTCTCTCTGTCAAATAAATAAATAAAATCTTTAAAAATAAATAAATAAATAAAAATAAAAATAAAAATGGGAGTACAGTTGTGGGTGGTGGGGGGGGTGGTGGTGTGCAGAACATGTACCTGCAAACTCTGATGAATGGCACCTGCTGGCATGTGAGAGGAGCACCACTTGTGATTGCTGAATTCTGCTTTTGATCAGGAATATGCTGAGATTTTAAATGTTCTCTTTGTAATTAGAGTATTATGGAGATAGTACAGTATTTATTAAGAATATTAATAAATGTTCTCTTGGATATTTCTATTTGAAGCTTAGAAAATTCTGGCATCAAAACTATATTTATTACTGACTCCAAGTAATAATTGAATTATTTTATCAATTGTATCTAAACTAAAGATCCTCCACAATTCTTTATGCCCTAAGAAAAAAGGCTGAATTTAATATTTAAGTTATATATGTAGAAATGTAATATATAATATTTAAATATTAAGATTATTTAAATTATTTAAATACTATTCTTCTGGACTTTAAGAAAAAAAGAAAGAAGTGAAATTACTCTTTTATTCTTATAAATCTTTTGCTTTTATTCCCTATTGTTAAATATATAGAATACAATATTATATAGTCCACATAAATTAAAATTTTGTATATTTTTTAGGATTTATATATTCTTGTATCTGTTCCTTAGTAGAATGGATACATTCTTACAAAGTTTGCTCTGTACAACTTTCTATTTCAGTGATTTTTTTTTTTCCTCAGTAATTTCCATTATAATGTTAAAAGTACAAGCCATTCTATTTCTGACCTCTATCAAAATAATTTTCTTTATTGAAGTATAGTTGACAAATTATGTTTGTTTTTAAGCATCTATATCCTTAAAAGCAATGACTTTCCCATCCCATAAAATATTAACAACCTTGAAAATATTAATAAGATTTCTGCAGTGCACTCAAAAGCCAGAATCTTTGGCAGAAAGATTATCATTCTTATTTTTCTTCATGAAGTATTCTTTAATCATTAGACGATCATATGAGCTTTAGTGATCAGGCTATACACTTTTATGCTAGTGTGGAACTACTTTGTCATTTCAAATATTCTCTCCAGGTTAACAATATCTTTTCCTTAGTCTTTTTCCTTCCTCAGAACCTACTGATCTTTTCCAAAAGTCTTGACTTGAATTGTTCTATTTTAAAATGCCAGTCATAAAAATTAATTGTGTTTTGATGGTTTATTATATATCAAATCACAAAAGCATCAGATTATATATCATATACATATGATATTATATCAGATTGTAGTTAGGCATCATAATAGATGTGGACTATTAGATGTTGTACTGGGCCCCCAAGTTCTGAGAATCAGCTAGCTCTTGCTCTCTAGAACAATGCTGAGACAGTTGACAAGTATCTTAAATTTGCAGCTTTATCAGATAAATTACTATTCGTTATTCCTAAATGCACATCCTTCTTACAGGGTTAAGTATATGAGATAATTTCTGTAAAACACTAAGGAACCAAACATAGTTGTTGGTTATGGCTGTCACGACTTCATGTCATTCTTCCCTGTGTCACACTTCCCCGTTTTTTCCAAGGACTTTCTGGAGCTTTTATATGCAGCTTCAAAAATATTTTTTTTTTTTCTCAAATCAGTATACCGCACACTTGAAACCAATATAACATTGTATGTCAGTAATTTTAAAAATAGCATTGTGTTATGTTGTTTCAGGTTAACTCAGCAGCTGAGCAGAGAGGTGAATGTCTGCAAAAGATTAAGAAATGCTGAGACTATTGCACAGATGCTTTTCCAGTCTCTTTCTTATATGAAAAACATTCTTGTATTTATCTTTCTAGTAATGTCACTGTAACCCATTTAATAATATATGAAAAAGAGGATCATTTAGGTGGAATAAATAAAATGGGCAGAGGCAAATAGTGGAAATTGCTTATTACTCCCCAACCTTTCTTTGAACATCACCCTATGTAAAACTATATTAATATAAAATAGCAGAAAAGTAATATTAAATATGAATCATCCCTGGTATTCCTGGCCAGGCTTGTTTATTGGCTTCTTGATATAATTTCTGAATTTCAGAATCCAAGTATTAGTATGTGCTTAAATATTTTTAAAAATTTAAGATTCAGAAATTAGCGATCTATATTTGGTTTCTGGATATTAAAATTCTAAGCTCCCAAACACAGCTTTATGTAACAGTCTCCCTCGATTTTACTAAATTACCATGTAAGGAAGGGTCCTAAGATCTCAGGAGCCAATTAATTGAAGTTAAACCTTATGCTCCAGATCCTTTGATTCAGGAAAATGATTATGTACATATCGCCATTGCTTTGCCTTTGTACCTCATTTCCCCTTCATGGAATGCCCTGCCTGCTCTCAGCCTAGCGAGCCCTGGCTCATCCAATAAAACACAGTGTAGGTGTCATATGTGTCCCGGTGTACCTTTCTGCCCTTCTCACACCTCAGAGATACCCAGATCAAGTTGTTAACAACAGGTAGATGCTTTCCCTTTGCACATATATAATAATATGGACTATCCAGTATAACTATACCCTGAATAACTTTCTTGCCATTGTTTCTCTCCAATTCCCTGACCATGCCTGCTCACTTTGGCTACCACCTTAACCTTCATTCCTGATTGCTGTCTTCCCCTTGTCTATACCAACCTTTTGCCTTAATTACTTCTACCAGTTGGGTCTGGTTCCTTTTAATCTTACCCATTTGCTAAAGTCACTTGAATAATACATTCTTCCTAGGTAATAGTCTCAGGATAGTATAACAATACTGTATTCTCTGTTTTTATTAACATATAATGTATTATTTGTTTCAGGGGTACAAGTCTGTGAATCATCAGTCTTACACAATTCACAGCACTCACCATAGCATATACCCTCCCCAATGTCCATCACCCAGCCACCCCATCCCTCCCACCCCCTAAAATGTGCATCGGTTTAAATGTTTAAGAGATGGTAAAGAGAAGCTCCCAATGATGTTGTGTGCACCAGTAGTTGAAGTAGTGGGTATATCTCTGCTTCAGTAATAGCACTTTTGGCATCATACCAGCATCCGAATTAATTCCGGAAAAATATGTGTCACATTTTGTTTCATCAGTTTTCCATCTCAGCACTAATGATCGAGGCAAAAAATAAAGCAGTGTATCTAACCTCATCTGATTTCATGGTCATGGCCAGATTTCACAGAGATGAATAGAGGACTTTGAAGTATCACTTTTCTAGTTAGATTTCCATCTTTCCTGTGTATGTTTCATAGAGCCAGCAGAATGAGAAAGGGTCTGAAGGGTACCTCTATCTTTTCTTCCTCCTCCTCCTCCAATGAAAAGACTTCCTCTCGTAGATTAGTGGTTGGAGTTAATAATACCAGTATTCACAGGAATAAAAGAAGAATTGATGACGCCTGAAGGAAATTAGGTGCTACTTTGGGTAGGTTTATCAGATAGAATCACGACTTCTATACTGTTTAGTGATACTGGGGGCATTTTGTTGTTCATATTTGTTACAAAATCCACTCTTTGGTTGTGTGGATATTGTGAAGAATGTTCATAAGCCAGAATACTGCCTCAGATTTCATCAGGATCTGTGCTTACAGGATTCATCCCTTAACCCTGCTGCAGAAGGGTTCCATCTCTTTGGTACCTGAAAATTGTGTGAAAGAGAACAGAGATTTAAAAAACTGCTTCCATGCAGATATGTTACTTTCTACATATTATTCTAATAAATGCCCTCCTCGTGCTATCAGGAAGCACTTTCCACAGACTTCTAACTTGTGGTAGTTATGCATCAGTTACAGGCCGTTTAGCAAAATAATCAGAAAAGTAAAGAAAAAGACATTGTTGTTTGTATTCATTTAGTCATTTTAAAAGTGAAATTACTATTTGACTCATACAAGTGATATTACCACAGAAGGAATATAAACCCTGTCTTTAGATATTTTGGTCAGGTATTATCAACTTCATAATGTTAGCTGAATTCTATGAGAAGGAATGTCTTAACTGATTAGATTGGTTTGGATAAAGGAACAGAGCATGGCCACCTCAATCCATCTGAGTTTTTCTTTTTGGAACTGCCGGGAGGCAGAGAAGTTCTGTGATGCCTACTCTTCTTTACTGTTAGTTTATAGAGAAAGTTTTGCCCCTGAGGAAGAGCTCACAAAGGCTGAATAGGCAAAAGCATCTAATTCAGAGGTGAAATGTTAAGAAGCCCATGTGACTATACACATAAGCTATTCTCCAGTAAGAAAATACCTGTTTTGGTGAATTGATCTCTGTATTTCTTTCTTCTCTGTGTTCTCTCATCCTCTCATATCTTTCTCCTTCTCTCTGTTTCTCCCTGCCTCCCCATCAAACCCTGCTATGTTCGGATCCATAGAGAAGATAGGATTATATTGTAGCATACACTCCCTCCCAAAATTTTAATAGGATCAGTGCCTTTTTTTGTTTTTGTTTTCTGTAATTGTCTTTTCCCTATTACTTTGTGGGTCTTCATATATTCTGATTACTAATCCTTTGCAATTATATATGACTCAGATGTCCTCTCCCCGTTCTATTACTGAGCTTTACGCTTTGTTTATATTTTATGTAGTCTTAATTGTAGGGGAATTTTGTACTTTTGTGCAGTCAGATTTATCAGTCTTTTCCTTTTTGTGTTCTTTATGTCTTAAAGAAATCCTTCTGCACACCCAAAATTGTAGTTACTAAATGCTTTAAAATTGCCTTTATGTATAGGTCTTTAATCAGTGTGGAGTTTTGATATATTCAGTGCTGCAATAAATATTCATGCATCTCCTCATACAGACTTGCATTGTCTAATCAGAGGCTCCTAGCCACATAGAGCTCTTTAAATTTAAAAGAAAACTGAAGGAAATTTAAACTTCAGTTTTTCAGTCTCACACTAGCCTTATTTCAAGTCCCACAGTCCTTTGTGGTTAATAACCATTCTGTTGGAACAGTATTGATACAGAACATCTCCATCACTACACTAAGGCATCTTTTGCTCTCTCCTAGTGTCTTTACCAGGACCTTTTTCATAGTAGGCTTGGATTGCAGTTTCTCTCCTCCTGGACCCTTTTCAAGTGTGTTGAAAAGGCAGCTAGCTTCTCATCTTCCATTAGCTTCTTCTATGAATTAGAGCTGCTCCCAGGTGAAAAGCTGCCCTAAATACAGGACTCATCCCTGTAGTCCTCCTTCTCCCATTATTACTTGTTAGTTTTCTGATTCCTTCAATTAAATGTTTTTCTCCAGTTTTTCTAGTTATTCTGAGTGAGCCGGAGGGTTTGTTTGAATTACCCAGATTCTTCATTTTTCAAAAATGCAAGCTACCCAGCATTCAGGCTCACATTTATTCCTTAACTAAAATATTGTTCATTTGTATAAAAGTTTGATTCTTTTAGCCTTAATCTGGAGCTAATTCTATTTGAATTAAATATTTTATTTTTAAGTCAATATGTTTATCTTTCTAAATCCAAATCTGGTTTTTTATCCTACCTTTGATTAGGCCTGTTTGTCAAGTAAACAAATTGGTTCATTAAAAAATATACCAATCCAGCATTAACTTTAAGCATAAACGTAGATTAGAATATCTGCTTAATATTTCTGAGGTACTTGTGAATAAATAAGAAATAAGTCTCGGTTTTATCTGAAAAAGTACGTTGTTCATTTCTTTTTACATGTTTTGCTTGCTCAACTATTGAACAACTTTAATTCTTCTGATGATCCCAGTAATACAAGTGGTCTTGGAAACCTGAAGCTTCTAGTAAAACTTTGCTGAAACATGATTTTGTGATGAGAATTATAAACTTTGCAGATTAACACAGTGAGAACAATCCACCTTGCGGCATTAAAAGCTAAACTGCCTGGTACTGATTTCAATAAGGCTATTGTTAATGCAAGTGCATGTTAACATCCTTAGTGACATTAATGCAGTACTACCGACATTAAAATAAATACTCCAGACTTCAGTGTATTCAGAAAGCGTGAAGGAAATTGAAAACACCGTTTTAAAGTTTGTTTTTCAAACACTCCCTAATGTTACAATATTTTTATACTTTTATTCATATGATTTGCTGGCCTACAATGCAATATGCAGATAATATGACTGAAGATAGCTGTTATTACTGATTATTGCTAATAAACTTTAAGTTGCTGAATGCTATAATAACAAGCCTTACTTTGAAGTACTATATATCATAGATAAGAGAAAAGCATAATCATTCAATGGCCAATGAATAAATGATTTCACAGTTTAAAGCATTTAATAAGACTGAAATCCATAACAAAGCTGTTCTCTGGTGTATGATTACCAGAGAGGTTCACTAGGTCAGAGTAAAGCAAGCAAGATTGGTCTTAATATCCAGTATGCAGTGTACCTTTGTCTCTTAATCAAAATGTGAAAAAGTACATGAAATACAGACTTGTACTTTCATCAAGACTTAAACCAGAGTTGACATCTTTAAAATATGCCTCAAAAAATGAGAAATATAGAAATGTCATCACTTACAAAAATAAGAAAAAATAACCTTATATAGCCCATCTGAATCATTCCTGAAAACAGACCACACACAAACTTAACATTTTAAGCCAAGAGGGCTTTAACATATAAAGGGGGAAAAAGAGACTTAATGGCATCAGAACTAATGTCCCCTGAGTATTGAACGGAAAGGTACAATGTAATAGGGCAAGTATTCTTCCGTCAGCCTGTCAGATTACTTTCCACTGTTTCCTAGAGTGAGAAAGTAATTAATTCTCTATACTTCATTGAATCATAAGGCTCTATTAAGCAACAATTTGAAATGACCATATAAAATGTCTTATTATATATGAACTCTAGTCTTGGACAAACTAATCATCAAAAGTCTTTTTATAAGGTAACTTACAGAGTTGTACGTTTTTTATGTTAATACGTAACTCACAGGCTGCTTTATGTTTTACCATATTTTATAAGTGATTCTTGGAAGTTTTAAAGAATTTGTACAATTCATTATTTGTTCTTGGGTGGCTTTAGAGATTTAAAGGGCATGAGAAAGCCAAAGGGAATCATCTGCTTTCCTGCCATAAGAAACAGTAGCATTAGTGGAGAGAAAGCATGTTTGATGTAAGAGCTAGAGAAAAACTCACTGAAACCTCAGGATTTCTTTTTACTTTTTATAGTAGCCTTTTTTTTTTTCTTTTAGGAATTTATGCACATCCTCAACAGAGAAACTATGAAGTTTCTGAACTTTTAAAAAAATTTTATTTGTTTATTTGACAGAGTGAGAAAGCACAAGCAGGCAGAGTAGCAGAGGGAAAGGGAGAAGCAGGCTCCCCACTGAGCAGGGAGCCTGATGCAGGGCTCGATCCCAAGACCCCGGGATCACAACCTAAGCCAAAGGCAGTCACTTAACCAACTGAACCGCCCAGGCACCCTACAGTAGCTTTTTGAAAGGGTGCTTGATATTGAATTAAGACTGAGCCATTTAAAAAACTTTATTTATAGGGAAAGCAAATTTGTCTCATTGAGTTATATAAAATCTAAGGGTTTTCAAAAATTCAAAAAGATATAGAGGAAATAATACTTCAGTTGCATTTTGATTAACAAGTTCATTTATTTGGACTTTTAAATAATGTTTAAATTTTTTAATACCTATTCAAATTTGATGATCAGCGTATTACCTTAACCATGAGATTTGCTAGTTTTATGGTGATGACAAAAATAAGTTGTTCCTCGGCTCTTGGGCAAGACTGGTACTGATTAACAGAAGTAGAAGTAGTAATGAAAATAATGATCTCTTATAATTAGAATAATACTCCTTACTTAATTACCATCTATTTTCCAATTTTCTTTTAGGATACCCCCCATAATATTATTATTCCTAAATAGTAAATAGGGAAAATAAGGCAAAGACAAGTCAAGTAACTATAAATCTTCATCATCCTTTCATTCATTCACTCAATGATTTTTTTTATTCCCTTCCTAGATATTAAACTAATAGTAGCTTAATAACAGACACCATTTGGTGACTCAGGCAGTTAAGCAAAGCAGTTGACAAAGTAAAACAAAAGCATGAATATTTTACATACTTCTCTCATCACTAAGACATCATGCCAGTTAATCAAGTAAAAAATGTATCAAACTAATTTGTTTTATGTAGAGAAGAATTGGTCCAAGACATTCCCTTTTCTCACATTTACTTACTCTCCTGAGAATTCAGTCTGAATCATGTTAAAGCTAATGGATAAGATATGTACCAAAATGTATCACAAATATAAAGCAACATGAGGTCAGTCTATGAGTTTCAATTTTGTTTTTTTCTAAAACCAAAATACCTTGTTTAAAACTTATACTGAGAAGTGTCAGATTCAATTAACAGGTAATACTTTTGCATAGAAGTAGTTCAGTGGAAGAATCTCAATAGTAAATGATGAAAATACAGTGCATGTAGAGAGAGGGATTATAAGTTTATATTTGTGTAGCATACATTTATGATTTTAAAATCTTGATTACAAAACTGACATAAAATTCAAGTTTAACGACATACTGCATTAAGATAAGAATCTTAATCCTCCAAGAAAAGAAAAACAAAACAAAGCCCAGATAACAGGTTTCTTTTGGTGATGATCTACCAGGTATTACAGATGTGATTTCCCTCTTGTTCTGCTGTCTCTGTGTCCCTCAGTCATCATAGGCAGAGCATCAGTCCAGTAACTCTTCCTGTCAGTATTGGTGGCGACAACCAGTCTGACCTGAAAAGAAACCAATACTCCTTCCCAACCTGGAAATGCTGGTAATTTATTTCACTGGCTCCCACTCCCTGAAATCCACCCCCACCCCTACCACCAACAGCAGGTTTGTTTACTTGAAATGCAGAATACCTCTTTCACATGTAAGACGATTGGATTCTTTAAATACTAAGTGACTTAACTTAGGTTTCCTGAGCATTTCACATGAAAAGAAAAAGCATATAATTTTTTTCCCACATTAGACCATTACTCCTAAACTTTAGAGAATTTCATATGGTGCGTGCTCAGTAGGATCTTGGTTTATTTGCTCTTTGTTTTTCGAATATAACCAGATGGGAGAATGAAGAGAATAAAGTGAAAATTACAGAAGCATACTTCTGATACTCTGAGTTTGTTACCATCTAATAGTATTAGAAGCAGTGTCACTGTAATTTCCATTTCCAGCCTTATGTGTAGTGTTAGTAAGACTCTTGCCATGGGTGTCTTTACTATTTCTAGATTCGTAGTGGTCATCTTCTGTCAATCCAGACCTCTCTCTTAAATGTAAAATCCTGAATAAAATGAGTTGAAAACTAATAATATTCAGCAAGGGGACACCTCGGGTGGCTCAGTTGGTTCATCTGCCTTCGGCTCAGGTCATGATCCCAGGGTCTTGGCATTGAGTCCCATGTTGGGCTCCTCGCTCAATGAGGAGCCTGCTTCTCCCTCTGCCTGCCACTCTCCCTGTTTGTGTGCTAGTGCTCTCTCTCTCTGTCTCTCTGACAAATAAACAAAATCTTTAAATATATATATTCAGCAAGAATGTTGTCCTTTTGTCTCAAAGAAGATGATGTTATCAATACCAGTATTAACGGGGCACTTGCTTTAAAAGACTAAATATCCTACTTCTGTTTTTTATTTCTGTAAGCAAGAATACTAACAGTCTTTATTGCAAATAGTCATTTGAAAGAGTTGTCTAAAACCATTGGATTTACACACTTTATATTGGCCATACCCAAGTTTATTATACCCAAGTTAATTATAGGTAGTTAAATACATTTAAAGTACATATTGAAACTCATCGAACCAGTCAATACAATTTAAGGAGGGCATTGGTTTTTGTATTTTAGACGGCATTGGCCCAAATAATATGAATAACCATTAGTTTTTATTATAATTGTGTATTTTTCCCTACTTATCCCTAGTTAATTCCTGTTATTTCTTAAATCCATCCCTAGATTGAGAACAGAGATTATTTGCATGTGGCAGATACTATAAAGACAAATAAGATTAAAAAAATAAAGTCAAAACATATTCAATTCCCTGTTAGGCTCACTGACCATGCTCACTAGTTTGACTCTAGTTCCTTTTTCAAAAGCATATATACTTGACTTTCAAGGATACTTTGAGAGGGCGGCAGTTGTTAATATATAAAATTCAAAGCATTAACTCTCTAAGTTTTTGAATGTGGATTTACAAATTCTATTTAGATAACATTTAAATAACAAATAACAATTTAAATAACATTTAAATTCTATTTAAATAACAAGATCTTGAAATCTCCAACTTAACCCTTCTTAAGATGGTAAGAAACCAAGTATAGGCATCCAGCATACAGTTGCCCACAGCCCCCTCCCTACTTCACATGCTTGGTATTGCGGGAGGAGTACACATACATGTATGTGATTATACCTGTCTGATTAGAGTGTTCCTGTCTCCCTTGGGTCTCTGGCTTTCTAGTTGAACCCTGTTTGAGACCACTGCCCTGTTTGAAGGAATCTTTCCATACTCTTTCTAGAATCATATCTTCGTTTTTTGAGTTTATTCCTTCTCAGATGGATATCTTTAACTGAAGCAGGATTTTACCCAATACTAAAAATCACCACTAAGTAGGACCATTGAAAGGCAACGTATCTTCCTACCCTAGGGTTGGGTTCTTTTCTCCACTTGAGATTAGTATATGTTAAAATTGACTTATATTTTTAATGTATTCTCTTTCACTTTTTATAAAATAGAGTAATTGAGGGTTGGGAGAAGAAAACAGATTAGAGAATATGTTGACATTTGTGGGGATTTGATCCAGGAGATGAGGGATGATCTGGAAGGCTGGGGCTTCTTGCGGTAGGTAGTCTGACATAACATAGATGAAGGGCAACATGAAATTAGTGCTGCTAGATTCAAGGCACAGATAGTAGCGGTGACTGTGTGAGTGGTGGGAAGAAGAGAGGTCATGTGTTTGTGGCTCCCTCTTGAACCCATTTATGAAGGCTTTAATGGTCTAGGGCAGTAAATCTAAGCCTCAGTGGTCAGAGTTCATGCTTAACCTCTCTGGAGCAGGGCATGTTCCTTCTCTGATAGGTCAGGGCTACTCCTTGACCTCTGTGGGTTATAGACATTCTTTGTCAGTTCATAGATGATGGGTATAGAAAGAGAGCCTGGTTAAGCATATAGAACAAATACAAATCCTGATCCTTCCAGACTAAATATAAAATAATGTAAATGTTTATAATTATACAAAAAGACTTTTATACAGACTGAACTTGGAGAATTTAGATGACCCACAGACACTGAGTGATCTTTAGAATTATGGATAACATCCTTGTTTTGAAATTATGACAGGAATTATACTGGTAATGTAAAGAGACTGTATAGCTCTAAATAGGTAATGCCTCATTAATTTTTCCACATTAAAATTTTAATTTGAGATAAATGCTGCCATATTATAAGCACTAGATATAATAAATTATAGAATTTTTTTCAATGCTATGCCCAGATTTTTAATGTTTTATCTGTTGTCTTTCCTATAAACCCAAAGCCATATATAGACCTATTAATCCTTATGGCAAAGTATGTGCAAATATTTTACCTTCATTTAGGCCATATTTTATGTGGAATATTTGTCTAAACCACACTTTGGCTTTCTTCTGGACCTTTTCAAAGGTATTTTAACATATACATTTAACATTATTCTAAAGGAGTGAAAAATATCTTTTAGATTCCTTTGCATACCACAGAACACTTTTGTTAATTCCGTGTCCTTACATATCTACCTTGCTACCTCTCTCTTTATTGATATGTGGAGCAAGACCTTAACTTTTCTCTTTCAAATTTTGAAGTAAGTGATATATAGTAGTTTATATGTTTTGATTATTGCAGAGATGAATGTGACTTCACAGGACTTTAGTACATACAAACCCTGAAGAAAATGAATAAATAAAACACTAGCACAGATTACTCTGTTCCAAGAGGAAAGTCCACATTATGTGAGTTAATTTATCTTCTGTCATAAGCATTTCGTATGCTACTCAGTATCGTGGGAGGAGTGACACTTATTTTCTGTTGTGTTCAGAACAGCCATCTGTGCTTGGCACCAGACAACACACTGAAGAGCTGAAGCATCTGTAATCCGCTCAGACATTTCTTTGAAGAGAAAACTTGGGTTTGCCCATGGTGCCCAGTTGGGAATGCTGAGTGTATACCATAAGCTTGGCCCTCAGTTTGTCATGGCTTATGGTTTGGAGTGGCTCCTCTCATTGTTTGAGTTTGGTTGCACCGAAAAAGTAAGCCTGTTACTTCACTGTAACAAGAAAGTGCTTGTCCAAGCACGTTGCATGTCGGCAGTTTAGAGCCCGCTCTTGCACTGTCTGGAACTTGGACAACTTTTTAACAAACTCTCCAAGGCAAGGTAACTGTGGCAAGGTGTCGGTTATTTTCAAAAAGCAAATAAATCAGGGGCTTTGAGTCTCAGTATAATAATAAAGATCTAATGTCCTCACACGAGTGTCTTCATTCCATGATTTTGAATCATATTTTTGGTAGTGAAGGCTCCACCTTCAAAGTAAAATCCTAAAAAGCAGTTTAAAGAGTCAGGTACTCTAAGAGGATGCTTTTTAGGAATTCACAATAAAAGAACAATGAGTTAACTTAATCCAATGAACTAAAGAACAAAACAATGAAGAGTGTACTTGAAATTTAATCCTCCCTTGCCTATTTTCCTCACCAAATCAGGAAAGACCTAATTGCTGTAAACATCCTTGCATCTGAGAAAGTGATTTCCAGTGTCTTCAGTATTTTATAAGCCAGTTAATCACTTGCTATAAGTTCACCTAAGACTTAACAAATTTCCATGAATAATTCTAAACTTACTCTGTTGAACAGTATCTCAAGAACTGACAAACACAGAGATATGAGTCTTTAGGGCTTAACTCTTTGATTAGCTAATACCTAACAACAGCCTGCATTTGCCAGGTTCTACTCCAAAACCATAAATTGCCTTTTTTCAGAAAGGCATTAAAAACATTAATCATTAGTTGAATAAAGAGACTGTTTGGTGGTCTGCAAATAAATGAAGACTGCATTTGCTAATCTTTATCAGTAATTTCCAGTGCTCTTCAAGTATGTGTTGTAGAGCAAACATACCTTGCTGAGCAAAAATTGGGTGTTTCAGTTTAATTTTCATGTGTTCTTATAGCCTCCAAAACTATTGCTAATGTTAATTCTAAGTCACAAATTATCTAAAAAAGAGTAAGAGTATACAAAGTGTTGCTGATAATAGTAACATACATAAATTAGATGAAAAAGGCTTTTTACAGCTAATTGAAAAGTATATTAGGATTGCTTTTTCTAGGAAGAAGCAATATAAACTACTAATTGCTAGAGTTGGTGGTGCTTCATTCCACTGCTACTTAGCATTTTTAAAATGTTTTTAGTATACTTGCTGTTTTTGCTTAATACTAAATTAGTATCTTGGAGATGACATTCTATAGGAATGCCATATTGCATTTTGATTTTCACTGTTTAATAAAGATATGTTAATAATACTTCAGAGCAGTGGCCTCTAAACTTTTTTATTGCATGTATCTATGAGAAAATTATAGCGTGAACTACCAATAGATGCATATTTATTTATTTACGATTATACAAGTACATTATATAATATATTTTTAAAAATTAAAATAAAAATTTAAAGACATAAAATTTTATATCTTAAATACCTATTCTAGTATCTTCATTTTAGACACCATTTTATATACAGATTCTCTATAGTTAAGAGCCAATAATAGTGGTGTATTTTTTTCACTGTTAGTTATACCATTTACAATTTAGAGTAAATGCTGAGAAATTCTTAGTCACATAATTTTATTTTACTAAGACTCATTTGATTCTAAGACTCAATGAGTAATAGAATGAAGATTAATTTTGAAAATCTTGTTACTTTATATCATTGAAAGTACTTCGCCCTACTGCTCTCTGGGCTCAGTAGAGTAAACCTATGGTTGTCAGATTGTGACATGGTCCTTTTAAGATGCTGGGCAAAGATTGATGACCAACAGATTAAAAACAAGCAAGAAAGTATAATCTCATTTTGCCGGGTTTTGTTTGTTTTAATGGACAGCTTATATATATCTATCTAAGAATAGAAAATGTCTAGAAGAAAATGGTTTCTATGAAAGGAAATGAGTGGATTGGAAGAGGAAACAGGATTTTTGCTTTTCACGCTGTACATTTCTATATGGTCTGTTCTGTTATTCTTTTACAATGAGCTTACGTTACTGAATAGAGTAACACAAACAGATGAGGACAGGAAAGACTCCTTTTTGCTCTGTTGACTATTCTTGTCTTGTCCTTGGTTTACTGGTTTCCTCACTTCCCCTACTGGAGCGGTATTCTCCAGTTACTTTTTTTTTTTTTTTAAGATGTATTTATTTATTTGAGAGAGCCCGCATAGATGCGAGCACACATAGACGCAAGCGCACTCACACACACATGGAAGGTGGGGAGGGGCTGAGAGAGATGAAGAGAAAAATCTCAAGCAGGCTGCCTGCTGAGTGCAGAGCCCAATGTGAAGGCTCAGTTGCAGGACCGTGAGATCAAGAGCTGAGCTGAAATCAAGAGTCAAACACTTAACCAACTGAGCCACCCTGATGCCCCTTCACTTACTTATTTTTAACAGCCTATAGGGACTACCCGAATTTTTTTCTTTTCTCCCATTCTGATTAACAACCTCTCAGTTTATTTCTTTACACCTGCCTGCAACCCCCATCCTCAGATCATAAATAAAACCTTCTCTTTATTCACTACTCCGACACATACATCACCCATCTTTTTCTTATCTTAACTGTTCCAGTTATTCCATTAGTTTTGTTCTATGCCTTTGAGAATGTATTGTCTATAAATAACTTAGTTTGTTTCTAGGTACCCTCAAAAGATAACAGTGGGCAACATAAATACCTTAAGAACGCATAAAAATTATACTGAAAGGAGTTTATCATCACTAGAAAATGTTGGCTTTCAGCCTTAGATGAGAAGTAATAAAATTGGAAATTGTTGCTATTTTACAGTGTAGCTCTAAGTCCTTCAATAAGGATTCAAAGCCCCAGATAGTACCAGAGTGGCAGCTTTCACCTGGAGAGTAATTTGCAGGGAAATACCCTATGGTTTGAGCTTAACCTCTGCATCTGACTCCACTTTTCAGTGTCTGACCTCAGATGACTTACTTAGCTTTAATTTTATCATGTTAAAAAAAAATCAGCGTTTTTAAAATGCCACTGCTTGGCAGATGACTAAATTAAAAATACGTATAAAATACTTAGCCCAGTGCCTGTTTAGCTATTAACAGCATAATAGTAAAATTAGAAAAAGAAAAGGCAAGAAATTCTACCCCCACCAAGTAAAAAAAGGTTTTACTCAGTTTCAGCAGTTGAAGCTATATCACCAGCATCTGTTTTTTCACTTCATACACCTACAAAATTAGTAGTTTTTTTTTTTTTCTTAAACCAAATATCATGATAGTGGTATTTATCAGACATGTTTCCAATGTTTGAAGTTTCGGTACCATTTCTTATATGCAGGTTGATCCTTGCATGCAAGATAAAGCTAAGCTCTGAGCTAACAACACATAATGGGCACATACACTATAGAGAATAAAATCTTTTCTGAATACAGTCTTTTCTGAATTTCATTTTCCTTTTCGTGAATTTCATTCACATGTGCTTATGCAAATACATCTAAGCATACCTTTGTTGTGCCCTAACAGAAAAAAAAAAAATCTTCTTTAAATTTAGACTCCATGTGATTAAAAGCAGATGTTTAGTCCCAAATCTACAAATGTATTTTTAGCTTAGGAAAAAGAGGTACTCCAAGAAAACTATTATTCATTGCACTTCTGAGCAAAGCACAAGTCATGCTGAGTTCAGGTGGATACAATTAGCTACTACTAAAAATAAGCCATTGGCGGAGTCAGTGAATACTGAATATAGGAATTGTAAGACTTTGTGGGAATGACAAATAATGGGAAGAACAGTTAGTGGTCTCATTCTAAGAAGAGCTGATCCTGATCGGGAGGCTGCTGTGGCTGGAGTTGCTTGGAGGGGAGTGGTGGGGGTTGTCTCTCTGTCCTGACGGCTTGCGTTCTGTTGTTGAGGCTCACTACTCTCTAAAGCATTTCAGTGATGCCAGCAGGGAACTACTGTCAACCAGCCTTCTAGGTGGGAAATGAAGCTTCCTAGCCAGCAAGTCCATATAACACCACTGCAGTTTTTATGTATAGATTATTTTTGCACATGTACATTCTACCTAATAGATATTAAACTAGAATAAGCCTATCTCATTCTCTTAAAAATAACCATACCGGCAAACAGAAATTCCTCCATGTCCCATTTAACTCAGTTTAGTCTGATTTAGCTTGGAAGAGTAAACGTGTACACCAGTCATTTAAGCAAATATTTACAGAAGCTTTGTAGAATTTTTTGTATCAATTTAGTTTTTATATAATTTAATGATTAGTATAAATTAGCTTTTATGTAGTAAGTCCTTTAAATAGTTGAAATTATTTCTAACACCACTGGATTTGCTTTTACTTAATTGTCCTATCTCAGGTTACATATATATAGGCAAATACCTTTAGGTATTTTGATGCTAGATTAGTAGCTTAAACTGTCAGATGTATTTATTATTAATATCAACAAAGGTCACTGGGATTTAAAATAGATTAAGCAGTTGAGGAAAAGCATGGGACATAAGTAACACATATTTATTTCAATGACCTCAAATACTTTGCCATTAATGGAAAATTTGGTAAGCAAACACACTATAACAGGTTTCATAATTATAATACGAGAGAGAATTTAGAAATATGGCATTAAATATTAGTCTCACTGATACTGTTTTGGCTGGATGATAACTACTTTTAGATATTTTTTTAAATCTTAATATTATGTAGATACAGAAATATAGGTCAACCACTATGTTTTATTTTAATTGATAATAAAATTGAAAAATAATGCGCATTCTTACCGTTTATCTTCCATATTGAATATATATGTAACAGTTTCACACATTAAACCCAGTCTCAAGATGAACCAGTTAAGACAAAGCTGACAAGTAAGATATGCCCACTTTTCTATGGAACATTTTTATGTTTTAATCGGGCCCTAAGATTATCTTCTAATGCTAATTGTAATCCTGTAGGTAATATGGATCAATAATTTTATTTTTTAAATCTTAGAAATTATTTGATAAATTGTGTTTTAATGATTTATAGACTTTATTTGTAGAATAAAATCTGATCAGAATGTGTGAGCTAACGAAGATGCTAGATACAGTGGTCCAATCCCTCTCCTTAATGAGGAAACTAAAACTCCAGCACTGAATAGCTTCACCAAGGTCACACAAAGAGAGGAGGAGAACAGATGTGTGTGAACTCTAGTCTATCTAGTTCGGTTTTTTTTTTTTAATTCTTAAAACAACTTTATTAGAGGGGTTTTATCATGATAACTTTTACAGATGAGGAAACTTAAGAATATGAAAGAAGAAGAAAATAATCTTACCAATTGATTGGCAGTTTTAATCAAGTATAATTATACTTCTAAGCCTTTCTTTTTTTAACTGAAATATAATTGACATATTAGCTTCAGGTTTACAGCATAACAATTCAATATTTGTATATATTGCAAAATGATTACCCAGACTATTTCTAAAGCCTCTGTTTTCCATACTATATTACAGTACTTCCCACTTTCAACTTCCTACCTGTTTGCTCTTCCCAAAGTGCTTCGTCCACATTCCAGGTAACTTAAACTGTTTTTCCTACCCTTCCTTAACACCCACCAAAGTCATCTCCATTCTCTATCTCCAGGGATGTTTATTGCCTGAATAAATCTCTAAGTAGTATGTTCAAAAGTGTAACAAGATGAAATGAGCCTTCTAATGTCAGAGGAGCTCTTTGGGGGCCAGTGGGCCACTCCTGTGGAAGCTCTTCTGTCCTGTGAATCTGTCCCAGTTCCAGTTTCACTTCTAATTTTCCCTTGTTCTTTAGTTCACTCCTGAACTGCACTGAGTCTCTTAACAACTTAGTATTTTCCTTTTGTTTTTATTATATGATCTCCTAGTAAGGGCAAGTATAAAGGGGAAGGCTTTTTTTTTTTTTAAACATATGTAGAGATCATTTTTAAATGGTAATAAGTGTATTACTGACATTTAGGACATTGAATTTTATGCTCCAGTATAGCAAAAGAATATATACAGCATAATCATGAGATATGACCTATGGCAGGTTTTTCTTGGCTACTTCTAGAAGTCATTTCACATTTTCTTCAATATCAGACCACCAAATTACATTTATTAAAATATATATAGATAAAAGTAATTATAAGCCATAAATTAGTATAATCTTTCTGGAACATAATAAATAACAAAAAACTTTAAGTTACTCACCTTTTGTTCTACTAATCATACTTCTAGGAATTTATCCTGGGATATAATAAGACAATCAATCCAAGATATTAGTTAAAATGTTCACTGCAGGATTTGTTACAGGATTGACTCTGTAAAATAGGATTAATGGTACTACTTATCTTGGAGAGTTGCTTTGAGAACTAAATACTGCATATGTACTATATATACATAACAGAAATAATAAGTAACTATTAAAATGGCGATATAAACACATTAATAGTAAAAGAAGTTCATGCATTATATTTCCTGAGAAATAAAAGTAGGTTATAAAACAGTAATAAATATAACTTTTATGTAAAATAATGTACATTACAGTGGTCTGGATACTGTTCCCCAAAATATTACTAAAGCCATCATTTTGGTGATTTTTTTACTTTCTAATCAGTACTGTGTCAAAATTGTTTACAATAATATGAATCATTTTTATATTTATGGAAAGTAGTGAAGTTATTTTTATTTTAAAAATAAACTGTACAAAACCTTGCTATTTATTAACAGTGTGACTTTTAATTTGTTTTAAATTTCCTTGTGTGTAAAAGGAGAGTAAAAATAAACCTTAAGTGTAAATGTCAGTTCTAATCCCCCTCTCCTCTTCCTCCGCATTTCAGAGTCCCGAGCCTTTCTTGGCTCCATAGTAGCTGAAGTGAATTCCTTCCCAAGGCATGTGGGTTCATATTTCTCATCGACAACTTCCTTAGCAAAAGTAACGCTGCCAGAGAATGGAAGGGGGTAGAGGGAAACCGAGATATTGACAGAGCCCAGGGGAGAAGTCAGCAAGGTGATCCAGGGCCGTACTGGCAAGTCCAGAATTATGTGGCAATTTTAAAACTGTCTTTAGTTTTACTCATTGTTTAGAACTCGGTCACGTTTTAAACATTCTCTTTGTGAATTTCAGGAAAGTGACACCATCTCGTTCCATTCATTTGGACTCAACAGTTTTATTTTTAGCTATACATAGGGGAGAAATTTCCTTGGTTAGAAAATAATTTTTTGAAAAAAAAAAAAAAAAAGAAAAGAAAAGAATTTTTTAAGAGAAGAAACTTTAGACAGCTAGCTGAAGTAAATGGTACGTTAAGCTTATGTGTGGAGGACGTAGAGAGTGACAGTATGTCATACCCCTCCCACCCACACCAGAACCTTTACCTTGAGACATGAGTGCCTTTCCCTGACTATTTTTAGAAATAATCATGTTATTTTAGGAGTACTATATCATCAACTCTGAGGGGTTTAAAAACTAGTCGGACAAGGTCTCCTGCATTGCAGCATATGACTCTAGCATTTATAGTTTTTTGGGTTTTTTTTTTTTTCTTTCCTTCCCTAGTTAGTTAATAGGCCATAATAAACCCATATCAGAATTATTCACTGAGAAGGAAATCGCATAACTATTCACAGCTGTAGCTGCATAGGTCCTCAACAGCTGTCTGGGACTTGGAATCAAATCTGAGCTGATGCTATCAGACTCCCTCTGCCCAAGATAATAAAATTTGAAGTCCCGTGTGTCAGGACGACTGCATATGTGCAAGTAGTTGAGGAAGTTCATTTAAAGCATTTCCTTTTCAAAAAGCAAGAATTTAGAGAAGCAGAGGTGCAGGACCAGGATGGTGTACTGGGGATTTTAGTTGTAGTTTTCCTTTACAATTTCTTCCCCTGAGGAATTTTAGTTCTCTTTAGCGACCTGGTTGTCAAATACAATCATGAATCTTGCAGAAAATATGAAACTGGAGAAATGAAGACATTCATTTGCTATTCATACTGAATTATGTGCAGGTGTAATAAAAGTAGGCAACTGAAACAAGAAAAAAGAGAATTCTGCTTTTTATTGAACTGAACTGAATCCCATCTCATGAGATGGTTTGACATGTTGAAAGGTTTTTGCTATGATCATTTTGTTTTGGCAAGTTAACAGATTTTGCCCTTAAGAACCAAATTTTCAACTCTCTCCAAGAGGTCTCATCTTGAATTGAAATTATTTGTTTACCTGTCATGTCCATCCTTCTATGAGCTTCTCAGGCAAAAGGGGTATTATCTATCTTTGATAAATCCAGTACCAGACTTGTCAACATTTATTTAGTTGGCTAACTAATTAAGTTGCCTTTTAATACAAGTGATTTTGGTGAACAGTAGTTTCATACACACGGGCCTACCTTCTAATTTCTGCTCCTTCCAACTTCAGAAGCTTGGGAATGGGAATATTTTTTGCTATAGCAATTTACAAAATTTTAGCATTAAAAGATGAAACCACCCTAAGTAGAGTGGGAATTGGACGGAACAGTAATACTGGGTGTTGCTTTTGTATTTTAATTTCTATGTGCTAGACATTAGGAAATGGTCAGTTGTGGCCATCACTACATCCAAACATACCAAAATCTGTGACAAAATGAATTAGCCACCATTTCTGCATATTGGCACTTAGTGTTCCAAGTCAACACAAACTGTGGGACAATTAATTTATATAATTTCTGTCCATATTTTAATTCCTGTGGATAGTTTCTGTCCCATAATTTTTGTACATATAAAAATAAATATGGAAAATCTCAGTATCTATTTCAGCAATTAAAATATAATTTTATTTATTGTATGTGGTGTGTGTATGTATGTATGTATTTATAAGTAAATATATAAATACATGTGCATGTATTTCTAAAGGAGACCTTGGCCTTATTGCTTAAAATGAATACAGAGCTCTAACAATAAGCATTTGTTCATATCTCTGAACTATTCAACTGGAATGAGTTGAAAATCTTGAATCTGCACTATAAAATCTATGACAAGAATTTGGGACCCAGTGTCAAAGAAACAATGCAATGCCATTATATACTCTTAACAAGTAAAAGTCTACATGGTTTACAGTTTCCTTTGCCTTCTCTAACAATGAAGAGAATGAATCTAAACCAGATTTAAACGTGAATTTAACATATAACTGAACAATAAATTAAAATTCTACTTGGAACACATTTCTTTTGTCACAGATTATAGTTTCTAGTGACTTTTAGCAGTGATTATTTTCTTGTTATTAATGAACTGAATGTTCTACAGGTGACAATACTTAATCTGTTTTTTAATGAATTTACTCATTTTTTAATTTAACAAAATTGATCATCTTGGATATTTGGATAGGCCTCATACTGTCTTTCAAATGTGATGTTGTATAGAAATTGAGATTCAGTGGAAATTGATCATTTGCAACATGAGAAGACTGATCCTTCTATCAGTTAAGATAAGTAAAAGTCTTTGGAAGAGAAAGGTGCTCTCTTGTGTGAAGGAAGTTGATGAGACTAGTCAGTGCTTTCATAAGGGTAATTTATCTAGTGCCCTAACAATTTATTATGTATTTGGTGATAGTCTCTTCACGGAAGGTCTCCACAAACCCTAGAGCTACCAGTTCCAATTTAATAACCACTGGCCACATGCGGCTGAGCATTTAAAATGTGACTTATCCAAATCAAGATGTGCTTTAATTGTAAAATATACTCCAGATTTCAAAGGCTTTATACCAAAAAAAGAATGTAAAATGTTTCTGTAATAATTTTACATTGATATTTAAGTAACACTTTGGATATGTTGGATTAAATAAAATATATTATTAAAAGTAATTTGACTTTGTTAAAAACAAAGTGTAGGGACTAGAAAACTTTAAAATTATATATGTAGCTCACACCGTATTTCTGTTGGACAGCTCTGATCTAGAGTTTTACCTATTTCAGTTGTCAGAGTTTAAATGGATGCTGATCTGTGATGCCACAGGTATAATCAGATTAGAGATGGCAAATATTTTAGAGCTAAAAGGTCCTGGGTCAGAGGTGGGCTCCAACTTTTACTTACCTTTGTTCTGGCCTCAGTTGTGTCCTGTTTTTTATAAGAAAGGCAGTTTTCCCTGGGCTAATAGGATAATAGAATTTTTCTTCCCTTCTACAGATCTGGTAAAATAAGTTAGTATATTGTGTCAGGAACAGCTCTTTACAACGTAACACTTTCTTGTATGTCTGTTATTTTAAATTTCAGGTTCTCCTCTAAAGCTCTGGGATGGATTTAGCACATGTTTCTCCTTTTTCTAAAAGGTGTCATTTTCAGGCACCAAAAATTCTTAAGCACTAATATTCTGGCATGTAGTTGCTATGTATTTTATAATGTTACTGTAATAACAACCATGCATGGTTTTAATCTTTGACATAGTATTATTTTTATAGTTTTGTTAAAGGACCTTCCTCATAAACACAACTGAACATCATTGCAGTGACTAAGTTTGGGGATTCATACTGAGCAAACAAAGGCCCCCAAATTTTAGAGATGTTTAAACTACTTCTTACAGTCTTTTTTACTTATTATTAAGCTCATAGATTATTTATAGTTACTTTTTTATGCATATTATTTGACAGATTTATAAGGAAGATAATTTTCAGTAAGTCTTTATAGTTAATTCTTTGACCACAGAGTGAAGGGAGGGGGTTTGAAGAGTAGGACAATATCAGATAGGTCTGTGAACTGAAGAAATTAGAGCCAGCAGGACACTCTGCTTCAAGATAAAGGCCAAGTGGACCCATTTTTGTTACTGTTTCTGTTGTACTCCTCCAGATTATTTTTTCCAAAGTTCTTGAAATCTCTAGTCAAACTTGAACTGATACCCAAAACTGATGGTGATTTGCTTCCTAGATTTGTGAAAGGATGACTTAGAGGCACTGCTCTTTCAACAGAGATCTGGCAGAAGTTTCCTAACTTCCATTAGCATTAGGGAATGGTTAAAGACCCTAAAGCATTTTGTGAAACTGGAGTTCTTGGAGTTCAAACTTGAGTGTCTGGCCCAACATTCTTTAATAAACTAAATCTTATGAAAAATTTGAAAGGGCAGGGGTGCCTTGGTGACTCAGTCAGTTAAGTGTCTGCCTTTGGCTCAGGTCATGATCCCAGGGTCCTGGGATTGAGCCCCGCATTGGACTTCCTGCTCGGCGGGGAGCCTGCTTCTGCCTCTCCCTCTGCCTGCAACTCTTTCTCTCTGTGCTTGTGCACTCTTCTCTCTTTCTCTCTGTCATATAGATAAAATCTTAAAAAAAAATAAAAATAAAAATAAAGGGTCTAATCCCTTTAGAGAAATAAAATTTAAAAAATATGAAAGGGCAGCCCATGTATTCCATTGGAACAAATATCTAGCGGTATTATGGTAATTCCCATTGTGTATACTGATCACATTTTTTTCTTCTAATCTTTTGCTTTTGAACTCCTTTCAATTTCTTAAAATTACTTAAAATAGTCAGATGGTTTATCTGTTATTTTGAGAACCTCCTCCTCAAAAAAATGTAAACATTTCATTGAAGCTCCTTGAAGGTAATCAAACAGTGATTTCCCAGGTTTTCTTTCCCCTAATCTCAGTCCCTTCTAGAGTAACATTTCATTTATTCCAAATCTATTTTCCAACTTTTAGACAATCATCTCATAAACTTCTAGTACCATCTTCTCTAACCTCAGTCACACCTGATGTCTTTTTAATAAGAAAATGAATAATTAGGAGGAAAATCAGTCAACAGAAATAGACAATAACTGATAAGAATGATAGAATTAACAGAGTTAAAAATAACTGTTACAGGACGCTACTTCTTCTTCCACTATAAACCATATGAAGTAAAACATATATATAACTTTGACTTACTTGGTACCTGATTGGAGGCTATCTGGAGGTTTATATTTTGTAAACTGCCCCCAGTCAGTCAGCAAATATTTATCGAGCAGATAAGGTAATCCTGGCTGGATATTGGAATGAAATAATAAACAGTACAAATATGGTTCCCTATTCTCATGGAGCTTATGGTCTAGCAAAGAAGAAAAATGTAATTCTAGCTACCTCTCAAGGGTTTTCTATAATTAACTGAGATAATGTATAAGAACCAGCACAATTTCTGGTATATAGCATTTTTGAAATCATTTTATATTTAATTTATATAAGAAAGTAATTACAGGTATTCAAAGTGCTACAAACAAATATCAAGTGCTATGGAAGCGTGTAGGAGGGGGAATCTAACTTAGTCTGGGAAATTAGAGAAGGCTTCCCTGAGTTACTGATTTTTAAGCCAAATCTGAAGAATGAAGAGGCTGTTAGCCAGAAAACAGTGGAGTGATCATTCTATTCAGAGGACCCAGCATTTGAAAAGGAATAGAGGTTGGAGAGAGCATAGTATGTCCTTTATACTAAAGACAGCTGAAAACAATGGAAGGTATTAAGGATGTGGGTAGAGAGCAATTACCACATCTGCATCAAAAAGCCATTTCATCATACCAGCACTCTGTTTGAACAGTCTCTGAGCAATGTGACACAAGGATAACCACAAGAAAGTGGTTCGAACAGTGGGAGTGGAACAAAGTGGACAGAGTTATTTATTTGGAATCCACAGAATCTGGCAGTTTGAAAGTGGGAAGTGAGAAAGAAGAGGCATAGTTCCTGGGGTTCTGGGTTGGTGTAAAGGCTATTTTCTAAGAATGGGAATCTTAGGAATATGAAAGCTTTAGAAAAGAAAATTATGAATTAGGTTGGGGATGTTTCTTTGTATGTACCTATTTAACATCCAAGTAGAGATGTCAATAGAAAGTTTGACATGGGCGCCTGGGTGGCTCAGTGGGTTAAGCCGCTGCCTTTGGCTCAGGTCATGATCTCAGGGTCCTGGGATCGAGTTCCGCATCGGGCTCTCTGCTCAGCAGAGAGCCTGCTTCCCTCTCTCTCTCTCTGCCTGCCTCTCTGTCTACTTGTGATCTCTCTCTCTCAAATAAATAAATAAAATCTTTAAAAAAAAAAAAAAAAAAAGAAAGTTTGACATGAGTCTGGAGTTCAGAAGACAAATGTGGACCTGATATGTAGATTTGGGAAATCACTATTTTGTAGATGGTAATTGAAGTCAAAGAATGGATGGGAAAGTGAAGAGAAAGAAAAGAAGTTAGGTGTAAGATCTACAGAACTTCAACCTTAAAGTTTAGGTAAAGTAGAGGGACAGGAAACCCACCCCAAATGTGGCTGAATAAGAACATCCAGAAAAATAAAAGAGGCATAATATGGAGTGTAAGAAGCCAAGAGAGAAGTGTTCTAAGAACAAAGGAGTGATTTGGCTTTTTAAATCCTGTGGAAAGTTTGGGCAAGATATGAGCAGAAAAAGTAATTTCTTAAAATTTAACGATCTGAAGGTCGTTGGTGATTGTAAGAAGAGTCATTTTGGTGCAGTGATACGGACAGATTGGAGTCAGCTGAGATAAGAGTGACAAGTAAGAAAGCAGAAACAGAGATTTAACCACTCTCTAGCTATGCGTGGGGAAGAAAGAGGCTGGGCAGTAGCTAAGACCACATGATATGCTAAACAAGGATGTTTAGTAGCAGAAGGTGTCTGGTATGTTTAAATGAGGACGGAAAACACCAAATTGAGTAGAGCTCGAAGATACCCCAAAGGGAGCAGATAAATGCAGTGCCACATTCCACCATGGCAGGATGAGGTAGGATTTGCAGAGAATGCTTTCTACATAAGGAGAATACCTGGTCAGATATAAGGTTGGGTAAAATGCATAAAAACATACTAATCAAGTCTAAATGTCAGTTCTATCATCACACTGAAATCATGAAAACCAGGCGAGCTGCGATTCCTAAAGAAAATCTTCATTACAACAAAGAACAAAACAAAAGCTAAAGAAGATAATAAACTGACATGAAGGAGCAGTATCAAATAATGAAAAACAAAATCCATTTTTAAAATCATTTAAACAGAATTGCTTATTTGAGAACTTACATATCTTTTTCTTTCTTTCTTTCTTTTTTTTTAAGTAAGCTCTGCGCCCAACATGGGGCCTGAACTCACAACCCCGAAATCAAGAGCCATATTCTCTCCCAACTGAGCCAGCCAGGCACCCCTCTCCTCAGTCTTACTAATGTTATTGCCTGAGGCATTGTTAATTCCATGGCCCACATAAAAGATTTTTAAAAATACTTTGTCAGAGAATGTGGTGGACTTGTAATTGCAACTTCCAAACTCCTCTTTAAAGACTTGTAATATTTGGCTGGAGTTCCTTTTTTTTCTTTTTCTTTCATAGAAAGAAAACACTGCTCCCCCCACCCTCAGAGTTAGTCTGAGATGATACAGCCACATCTGTCAGAGCTATACTAAACTTGGTCACCCACCTGTTCTGGTTATAATATTTTCCTTCCCTTTCCTCTCTTCTCTCTCCTGTTTTCCTGTTTCTTAAGCAGAGGAAGGAAGGGTTGGTTGGGGGAAAAAAAAAAATCATCTCTTTTTTTCATATTGATATTTAAGGTGAAATAAAACTGGTTATAAAAGCATCTATCAACACAACACTAACTTGCCAAGAAAGAAAGGAAGGAAGAAAAAAGGAAGAAAGGAAGGAAGGAAGGAAGGAAGGAAAAAGGAAAGGGAGAAAGGAAGGAAGGAAGGAGTTGAGGGAAAATAAAGAAATTATCTTTTTCATATTGATATTTAAGGTGGAATTAAAGTGGTTATAAAAGCATCTATCAACACAACACTAACATGCCAAGCTAAGTATTTGGGTTGGAAATCATGCTTTCCCAACTGCTTAAAAACAGGAAGTATCTCTGGTAAATGACGGATAGCGCTCTGTGGCTGTAAAAGGAAGGCTGCTTTCATTTCTTTGCACATATTTGAGCAATAAAATGAGTTCTTCAGTTTCATACATACTACACACATATATCCATACATATGTTGCTGAAATCCATCTGCAGTATGTATGCATGCACATACACCAATATATGTAAATATATGTTAAAACTTCTTCAAAGGCTTTAAACAGAATCTCTTCTCATAAGCTAGTCCAGACACATCTTATCCAACAATTCAAAGCGCTTGGATCTGTCAGAAACAGCCTATAGGTTTGCACTAGGTGATTAATTGCCAGGAGAATCTGGTTCTGTATTCCATTACATATAATGGTTATCTTTTCTAAAGGTGTCCTTTTATTAAGATTCCATCTCAAACAGGGTTAAATGCATGCACATAACTTACATTCCTGATGTTTAGCACTTACTCCCAAAAAAGAGGAGAACTTCAATCCCTTAACAAAGGCATATTTGTCTGGATTCATAGACACTTTTTTCCCCCAATTATTTTCTAAAACTTTAATAATATTTTAATTTGCCTAGAAATTTTCTTAGGAGAGCAGTATGAAATAATGGAATATAGTTTAGTTACCAAGGTCTGAGGGTATGGAATCAGACCTTAGTTCAGATTTCAGCTTTACTGCTTAATATCCCCCTGACCTTTGGCAATTATTTAACCTCTTCAAACCTTATTTCCTTTCTTGTAAAACTGGTAAAGAATATCTCCTTCTGGGTGTTAATGTGAGGATTGCATGAATTACCATAGGAAAACACTTATCCCAGTTCTGAATATATAGTAGGCATTCAGTAACATTATTATTTACATTATTAGACTGCTTCTTCCAAGCTCTTCCACTTAATCATGTATTATGACTCTTGGCATACTTTAACCTCTCTGGACCTCCGTCTTCTCAGTAAATGCAAGAGATTAATTAATAGAAGGAATCTTTGTGATACAAATATCCTATGATCCTCTAATTATCTTCATATCAAATTAAGAAAAGATGTTTGCTTTTTTTTTAAGATTTTACTTATTTATTTGACAGAGATCACAAGTAGGCAGAGAGGCAGGCAGAGAGAGAGAGGGAGAAGCAGACTCCCTGCTGAGCAGAAAGCCCAATGTGGGGCTCTCTGCTCAGCAATCCTAGGACCCTGAGATTGTGACCTGAGCTGAAGGCAGAGGCTTAACCCACTGAGCCACCCAGGCACCCTGAAAACATGTTTGCTTTTGATAAAAATTATCCTTCCTCTTGGGGCACCTGGGTGATACACCTAAGTCAGACTTAAGGTCTGACTCTTGATTTCTTCTCAGGTCATGATCTCAGGGTGGTGAGGTGAGATGGATCCCCAAGTTGGGCTCCACACATAGCAGGGAGTCTCCTTGAGATTCTGTCCCTCTCCCTCTGCCCTTCTTGTTTACACTCGCTTGCTCTCGCTCTCTCTCTCTCTCTCTCTCTAAAGTGGATGGGTAAATCCTAAAAAAAGAAATATTATCCTTGCCCTCATTACTGACAAAGTAAGGACACTGACTTCTGTTTACAGTGTACTCTTTGCTTTACTTTTGACTATGAATCTGAAGTCAGGTGTCTCTCGGGGTAGTGGCTGAGTGTGGACTCCACAGCCAGACTGCTCATGTACTGCTCCTGACTCTACCACTTAATAGCTAGCTGTATGACTTTGGGCAAGTTCCTTAACCTCTGCGCTCTCACTTTTGTTATCTGTAAGGTGGGACTAATAATACCTAACTCCCATTTGAGGATTAAACGGGTTAGTTTATATAAAGGACTCAGGAAAGTGTTAGGCATAGAGTACGTTTCACGTTGCAGCTACTGTTTGTCATTGTCGCCACCATCATCATTATCCTGAAATAGCCTGTCCATTGCTTCTTAACCACAGCTTGGGGATACTGTAATAGGTGGATTAGGATTTGGTCCTCTGAAATACAGAGATAGACCCATATCCTTTGATATATGCTGCCTATTTCTTAGGAATGAGATCTCTAAAGATGCATACACATACCATAGGGTAAGGGAAGAAAATACTAGAAACTTGTATTCATGATTGTTTTATGTAGCATTTAATTAATTAATTAATTAATTAATTTATTTATTTATTTATTTATTTATGAGAGAGAGAGAGCAAGCACACAGGTGGGAGAATATTGGGCTGGGGAGGGGCAGAAGGAGAGGGAGAGAATCCTAAGCAGACTCCACATTGACCATGAGCCCAAGGCAGGGCTCAGTCTCACAACCCTGACATGACAACCTGAGCCAAAATCAACAGTCAGATGCTTAACCAATCTAGGCAACCCAGATGCCTCTGTAACATTCTTTTTAAAAAAATGTGTTACCACAATTTGCTTATGCATTCATCTGTGAATGGAAATATGGGTTGTTGAGATATTTATAATCATAGGTAAAGCTGCTATGAACAGTCAAAAAAAAGTATGTGTGTGTGAGATAATATACATAATATATTAATACAGGGACATATATATGCTTTTTGAATAAATATAGAACTGTTGGGGTAAGTGCTCAAGTTAATTTTAATAATATGAATGAGTGATCACAGATGTTTGGAGACAGCAGTCCTTAGGAGACAGTGTCTTCCAAAGGTGATAATAACGTGACGTAACTTTCAAACTCAATTGTCTACTGTACTAGTTACAGATGAACACTTACTAAAGAGGCAAGTTAGACTTCTTTTTATAACTCCAGAGTGTTTGGAAAGACCATAGCCAGTGAATTCTTTGCTAAAGATAGGGTAAACATGGTGTGGAATCCAGGTTATTCTGGGTTTGTCAACTACTTAATGTGACTGAATAATGAGATGTCTGAGCAATGTCAGGTCACTACTTACATTTGGACTTGGCCATGTAAGAAAATGCTGCTGTTTTCAGTGGCCAGGAACCATAAAAACATACTCCCACAGGATAATCAAATTCCTTTTTTGCTTGTATTTAATAGCAATGAAACTGAGACTTTCCTGGCACATTAAAAAATTTTTATTTTAAATATTGTTACTTTTACTGAAATGGAAAAATTATTATTAGTTTCTTTACATACTTTGTTTAGAAAACACCAGAAATAAAGGAAAGCCAAAGTTTTCTTTCTTAAATGGATTTGTTTTAAACCAGGACACCAACATTTGGAAATAACTCACAACAGACTTTTTTCCTCACCATTAGAAGTTCTCATAATGAGCTGATATGACCCAGATCTTGGGGCATAGAAGCTTAGGGTAAATGACTGCCTTTATTCTCTTTTGGAGAGTGGATTCTTTGGAGAATCTGATATGCTCATCTAAAAAAATTTGCAGGCAAAATTTGGCCTACAATTTCAAAGGTTTACAGTCAGTCCTTTCCCTAAGCCTATCCAAGAATCCTTAGGTAAGTGAAATCCTCTGGACAATGAAAAGGATTTAGCTACATTTGTGTTCCAACCTAGGACCCACTGTGTAATCACTACAGTATGTGACCAGCTTTCTGGAAACCCTTCATTATCCAGGTTTGATTTCAGGAAGTCATTGACACAATTCTTAGTTATGTCTTGTTTTTATACTTGAAATAGTGTTCAAATTATGGTATATGCATTATATGCTTATTATGTGATATCTGCTTATTATATGTTGATTATCTGAGTTTTTTAGAAGGCCATATCAGATGTAATCTGAATCTTCCAAAAGCAATATTATCTGAATTTGGTCAGGGAATTAGAGACTGACAAATCTCATAGAGAACTTCTCATAGCAAGCTTATGAGGTAGGCAAGGCAGGTAGAGAATAAGCCCCATTTTACAGATGAGAACCTGAGGCTTAAGAGAAATTAGAATGACTTGATTCATTACTGGGGACATGGGCCTGTTCAGATATACCTGTGAGGCTTTTTCAAAGCAATCTCTATAAGCCATAGTTCTCAAAATGGGGTCTAAAGACTCCCTGCCTCAGAGTCAGCAGGCACACTTAATCAATACACAGAGTCCTGCTCTCTCTTTCCAGAAGTTGTAAGTCCAAATGGAGTGTAAATACTCACGGGACTCTCCTGGATTAACAGATAAATCAGATGATTCCTGTGCACGCTGAGGTTTGAGAAATCCTGAGCAGTAGTTTGAATGCACATTAGAGTCACTTGAGCTTTGGGAAAATAATTTCCCTGGACTTGGGCCGATTGAATAAAAATCTCTGGAGAAAGAACCTCAAGAAAACCTACTTTTCAGAAGTTCAGCAGGTGATTGTGATGCCCACTAAGGATTAAGAATCACTACTGTAGGGGCCTCAGTGGCTTAATGGGTTAAGTGTCTGCCTTTAGCTCAGGTCATGATCCTGGGATCCTGGGATTGAGCCCCACATCGGAGTCCCTGTTCACTAGGGAGCCTGCTTCTCCCTCTCCCTCTGCCTGCCACTCCCCCTGCTTGTGCACTCTCTTGCTCTCTCAAATAAATAATTAAAATCTTTAAAAGAAAGGAGGGAGGGAGGGAAGGAGGAACGAAAGAAGGAAGGGAGGGATGAAGGATCGATCACTACTGTAAGGGATTTGGAAACTTGTTCTGTAAAGACCGAGATAGTAAATATGTTAGGCTTTGCAACCTACATTCGTTATCAGATATCAGTTTATATCAGTTATCAGTTGCAACTACTCAGATTTGCTGTCCTAGAGTGAAAACAGCCATAGATAATCCTTAAATGACTGAACATGGCTGGGTTCCAATGCAATTTTATTTATAATAACAGGAGATGGGATAGATGGCCCATGGAGTGTAGTTTACCAAACTATATGGTCCCGTCCCACATGTCTCACAGAGCCAGAATTACGCTGTGGTCTCTAGCTCAGATGCTTCTGGTTACTGCATGTGAGTGCTGAAAACTACCGTATTAAAATTCAATTAGTAAGGAATAGAGCCAGAATTTTGAATTCTGAAAGAGTTAAAAATTAAATAAAAAGAAAAGCCTATAATATGTATTATCAAAGACAAGATAAAAAAGAAAAGGTATGCTAGACAAGGAAGAAGAAAGTTGCAGTGAATAGCCAAACCGGATGCAGTACTGATGGTCACAGAGCTCAGAAGTGGGCCAGCACCAGCCAGATAAGTTTTATTCCCCAAAAAGGGGGCAAAGAAAAAGGGTAAAACATCCCTGCACTCTTAGATGTTGGGATTGATAAGAAATACCTTCCCAGGGGCAATTGAGCATCTGGCTCTTGGTTTCTGCTCAGGTCAGAATCTCATGGACCATGAGATCGTGCCCACGTGGGGCTCTGCCTCAGCAGGGAGTCTGCTCAAGAGTGTCTCCTTCTACCCCTCCACCCATATATGGACGCACTAGCTCTTTCTCAACCAAATAAATCTTTAAAAGAAAAGAAAGAACTTCCTATACTTGGATATTTTATACCCTAAAAATTGAGATGTTGGCAGGAGGGGAAAAAATGATCAGTCCATTTGGTGAGGGAGGCAAGGAAACAGCGGTGTTCAGCTTAGTGACTGTAGAAAAATCGTGAACCCTACAAGTGTGGGCAAGGAGGCAGTCTGTCCAGCTCTGTAGTGCTGTTCAGCGGTCAGTCCCATTGGTCCTGTGGTGTCCCTTCAAGTCACGCTGCATAAACCTGTCTTGCTACCTCTCTATCCTTAACAGTTTCCTTTAGCACCAAATAATGTTTAATCATAAGAGAGGTGGAAAACTGAATCAACAAGAAAAGTTTCACTTATATTTAACATATCATCCATTGTACATAGTGTACGTCAGAAGATTTCTATTTTAAGTTTTTAAAAATGATTTTTATATAGTTAGCTAAAAAAATCCCAACTATCCAGAAAATTCATATTCTCAGCAATGTATTTTTGGTACCACCTGCTATCTTACGTATTTCTTGTCTGCATGTATCTGCATCTGGTAGCTAAGTGTCTGCAGGTAGATCACTTTACATTTTGATGAACTGATTTTTTTTTTAATTTGGAAAAATGTTATGTCCCTTGAATACCTTATGGTCCAATGGAGACATTAGAGTATGTAAACAAATCTTGTAATATGTGCAACAGACTGGCAAATGTTGTTTAGAAGTAATATAAAAGAAGAAAATATTCTTTTGTGTGTATGGAAGTGATTTGAAGAAAGAACTAGAATTTTCCCAGAGTACATGGCATAGGGGTGGGTAGGACTGTTCAGAGAGAACAGCACATACAGAGGTACAGAGGTATGTGGGGATGTACTATTTTCAGGGAACTGTAAGGAGTTTGGTATTAGCAGAAAGTAAAGGGCAAGGAGGAGCCAAGTAATGGGAAATGATACTAGAGAAAGAAGCAGGGGACAGATTATTTTTTCCCCATCCCCACCACCCCTCATCATTCATCCCTGTTTAGAGACTATAGGTTTGTTGACATTTAAATACCATAAAAATCAATGTATACATGTAAGGAAGTCTACTCCCCATCCTTCCATCCTGTGGAGAACTTTTTTTTTTTTTTTAAGATTTTATTTATCTTTTTGACAGACAGAGATCACAAGCAGACAGAGAGGCAGCCAGAGAGAGAAAGGAGGAAGCAGGCTCCCCGCTGAGCAGAGAGCCCGATGCGGGGCTCGATCCTAGGACCCTGAGATCATGACCGGAGCCAAAGACAGAGGCTTTAACCCACTGAGCCACCCAGGTGCCCCCTGTGGAGAACTTTTAAAAGATGGAATTTTATAGAGATCTTCCAAAGATTAACTGCATTGTTTTCAGTTTTCCTCTGTAGTTTATCAAAAAGCAAATACACTTTTTATAAGAGGAAAAATTAAGATTAGTTCTAGTTAAATACTGTTTTGGGTCTTTTGAATAGAAACGGATGAAAAACATTCTAGTAAAAGAACTTGTGAGTGTGTGTGTATGTATTGATGTTGTTCTCTTTTCTTTACTCTTTTGTATTAATCAAGAACGGCCAGGTACCGCGGTTCATTCTGCACCCCTGCTGTCAAAGGCATCAAGTCTTTTCTTGCATGGCACTGTGGGTCTTTACAAAACTGAGCAAGCCCAACATTAGACAGACAGCCTACAGACCAACTGACTTATTTGTTTTCATACAAACACATGCTTGGATGTTGTCATACAGAAATCCTTTTTAAAAGAATTTTTTTCCCAAGAACAAAGGACATTGTAACCCTAGTGCCTAATCCTGTGCCTGGCACATAAGTAGATACTCCGCGTATGTTTGTGGAATTGAACTGCTCTGTGAAGCCTCAAACTGAGTGCTAAAAACTCCTGTAACTCTAGGAGTAACTGGATATTGTAAGTAGCTGTAATATGACTTGAAATGTTGTCTTAAAAAAGCATTTCCAGCAGTTGAGAAACTGCTTAGAAGATCCAGATTTAATTGGGCAAGTATTGTTCTCTTTGCAGAATACAAATACAAATACAAATCTATCAAAAATAAATTCCTGCTTTATCTTCATCTTCCTTTGCAAAATGGAGAGGCATTGTCAAAGGGGGAAATGTCTAATAATAAGTTGAAGACTTCGGGCAGTTTTACTTCAAAGATATCTCTTAAATCGTCTTTACAGGTTCACTGCCTGTGTTATTATTCATGTTCTAATTTAAGACCTCGAGATTGTATTAGCTTCCTAACTGGAAGTTACACTTCATTCCTGTGCCACCTCCACACTGCTTCCAGAATTGTTTACTTTCTTAAACAAAAATTGAGCCTGTCCTTCACTTGATTAAAGACCTTCCATGGTTTCCTATGGGCTGTAAGATAAAGACCACAGTCCTTGGCATCACCCACTGTATGTATATAATCATACCCCTGGAGTTGTTTTTTGTTTGTTTTTACTTCACCTACTTTCATATCCCCACGTTTTCAAGAATCCTCTGCCAGTTCTTCTTAAACTTTTTTTGTGACCTGTCACGTGTGGAATAATAACCAGATAAAGTCACTGTCTGACTCCCTAGAGTCTCTGGCTTCTCTGGGCTTCTGGTCCACCTGAGAGCTGAAGGAAGCAGAATCTTACTGTAATCTGTTCCCTGTGTAGCAGTTGGGAAGGTCTGTCTCACCTTGTGACCTCACTAAAACTTTTTCCTTCTCAGGAATGGTGTTTACTTTGCTGTACCTTTATTATTTGTGCAGAATATTTGCTTGGCCTTTTCCTACCTTCTCAGCCCAGTAAATTTCCCCTGCTTGCCATTTAAGGTCCCGCTTACTCAGATCAGGGAAGTGTTTCTGGATTTTTTAAAGGAAATTTGAAGTGCCTCGTTTCCAAAGTCTTAAGGCAACTAATTCTAACTCCTCAAAATTCTCACTTTCCATTTTCTGAGCCAGATGTAATCATATAATTTTAAGCTTAGACATTACCTACTGCACCAATAGCGATTTTATGTTTTTAAAAATACAAATAAAAAGTCTCACTTCTTTTTGTAAACCATTTCTTTCTCCCATAGATTACATTCCCCATGGTATCAAATATACCATCTCAAAAGGGTTACTTATGTAAATGATGATGAGCACAGTATAAATATATATCATTACTACTTACTCAGTTATACTGTAAAATTAAAAGTTGTCAAGTTATTTCTTATAAAAATATTTACTAAGCTAAAAACTATAAAAGAATTCTAAAAATTGGTTTCCTTGGATCAACAGAGCCTATTGCTTATTTTAACTGTCATTGAGCTTGATCTCTAACATATTCCTCTCAGCTATTTCTGTCTTTCTAAAAATGTTTTATAGGGGCGCCTGGGTGGCTCAGTCAGTTAAGCATTTGCCTTCGGCTCAGGCCATGATCCCAGGGTCCTGGGATGGAGTCCCATGACAGGCTCCCAACCCCACAAGGAGTCTGCTGCTCCCTCTGCCCCTCCCCCTGCTTGTTCTCTCTCTCCTCTCTCCCTCTCAAAAATAAATAAATCCTTTTAAAAAACAAAAATAAAATAAAAATTAAAATATATATCAATTAGGTAAATGTTGCTGGTTTTATCTCATTAAGTGATTGGCTTTTAGTATCACAGCATTTGTCAAGTTCCAATTTAATTCTCATCCTTAAATTTTTAGTTAATGTGGCAATTGTTCATGTATTTTGTCATCTTTTGTGCTACTATCTTGGCTGTTGATTAAAACTTGTACCTAACTCTGTATGTTGACTGTTTTCCACTTTTAATATGTTAATATCTGAAAAGTAAGGGCCAAGTATTATGCTTCTTTGTATTGTTAATAGTGCTTTGCACAAAAAAGTTTATCAATCAATGTTTTTTAGTTACTTTCAAAATATGTGGATAGTTAAGATTTTCTTTCTTTTTTTAAAATTTATTTATTTGATACAGAGAGAGCGAGAGAGGGAATACAAGCAGGGTAGTGGGAGAGAGAGAAGCAGGCTTCCCGCTGAGGAGGGAGCCCGATGAGGGGTTCAATCCCAGGACCCTGGGATCATGACCTGAGCCAAAGGCAGATGCTCAATGACTGAGCCAACCAGGTGCCCCAAGATTTTCTTTTTCAAATTTTATATAAAATCCATTTCGGTTTCCTGATACCTGTTCAGCAACTATTTCCCTTTCCTCGTTGTCTCAGTTTAATTACCAAATAATATAATGAAGAGTGTTTCTTGCAAGGGGTTGAATGGGTTTTGCAAAATATTGCTTATTTTCTAGTCTCTAAAGCTATTCTTCCTTCAGTCTAATTAAACTTTTGGATTACTGAATTACATAAAAGATATTATAAAATCATATTCCCTGAAACACTGAGAACTTCAAGCCTTAAAAGATAGTAGCTAAAGTGAGATAAACCAGACAGAGAAAGACAAATACTGTATGGTATCACTTACAGTGTAATCAATCTTAACACACACATACACACAGACACGATTTCTAGAAACCAAAAGTAGAATGGTTTTTGCCAAGAGGCAATGGAGAAATGGGGACAATTTGGTCAAAGAGTACACTTTCAATTATAAGATGAGTAAGTTCTGAGGATTTGATGTTCAGCATAGTGAGTATAATTAAAAATAAGGTGTGTACTTGAAATTTACTGAGAGTAGATCTTAAATGTTCTCATTATATACAAAATTGAGTTCACTTTATTGGATATATTGATGGGTATGTTAATTACTTTGATCTTGGTAATCGTTTCATAATGTATGTGTATGTCAAATCATGTACACTAAAATATATGCAATTATATTTGTCAATTATTCCTCAATAAAGTTGGAAATAAAAATTTTTAAAGATAGCAGCTAAAGTCAAAGATAAAAAAATTTTATAGAAGTCAACTATGTCCATCTCTAGGCTGAGTAATGTGGGCCAACACATGGAAAGATTTAATAAATATAGGCATGTTCTAGGGTCTCCTCTCTTTTAGTGATTCCTTTTTCAGGTTTCTGTTGAAGAGAGCAAGCGTGTTGCTGTAAGTTCTCCTTACTCTATTATGAAAAGGCTGTGAATTGAGCATTTCAGGGGTTGTGATAAAAGCAGGGAGAGGAAAAAGGAAGTAGACTTGTTAAATAGCAATCCTTTTTAACACTGAGATTTAGAAATTTACAAGAATCTGTGTTTTGGACGCCTAGGTGGCACAGTCAGTTAAGTGTCGGACTCTTGGTTTCAGCTTAGGTTGTGATCTCAGGGTCCTGAGATCGAGCCCCCCATTAGGCTCTGTGCTCAACATAGAGTCTGCTTAAGACTCTCTCTGCCCCTCCCCCACAAAAATACATAAGTAAATCTTTAAAAAAGAATCTGTGTTTTAAGCCTACCTTTCTAACATTCTAATCTCATAATTTTGGAATATTTATTCTTTCATTCAAAGAACATTAATGTCTACCATATGCTAGGATCCGAAGATAACAAGCATTTCCTATGTTTAAGGAGCTTGGACAAGTCCTAGGATAATTATACAGGAACAGTAATAATGATGATAGCATCTTAACTGAAGCATCCATGCCGTGTGCCTAGCACTGTGCTGAGCAGTTTATATAGGTTATATTATTCAATTCATAGAGCCATCCTCTGAGTAGAGACTAGGACTGTTAAGGATTTTGAAGTACCAACAGGTTTTAAATGATCTGTCCAAACACACAGCTAATAAATGGAGGAGCTAGAATTTTAACCCAGTTAAGCCAAATTTTTTTATCCTCACTTTTAGCATGTATGCCAAATTACAAGTTATATGTAGCTGGTAGAGTCATAGAAGGTAATAAGGAGAAGACTTTTAAGCTGAGACTTGAACAAGAAGTAGAACTTGTCAGACAAGGAGATAAAATATTCTGAGCAGAGAGAGAAATATGTGTGAGGACAAGGAGGCAGAGAGCAGTAGCATGGTGATTTTGGCTAACTGTGAGTGCTCAGGTGTGCTTAAGGAACTGCAGATAAGGTAGGAGAGTTATATCAAAATTATAGAGGCCTGAAAGCCTGTGAATTTGGCTCTTGCCCTTAAGGTGCCATTAGATGGTTATAAAATAGGTTACTGTATTTGCAGTATAAGAATGATCACTTTGGGGACACCTGGGTGGCTCAGTCCATTAAACGTCTGCCTTCGGCTCAGGGCATGATCCCCGGGTTCTGGGATCGAGCCCCACGCCCACCGGGCTCTCTGCTCAGCGGGGAGCCTGCTTCTCCCTCTCCTTCTGCCTGTCTCTCTCTCTCTCTGTGTCAAATAAATAATCTTTAAAAAAAAAAATGATCACTTTTGCAGTGATATAGATCAGGGGAAGAAGAAGGAAATAGACTGCATGCAGAAAAAACAACTAGCAAGACAGTTATGATATTCTAGACAAGAGATTGTGTTGTCTTGACTCATTGAGTGCCTTGTGTGTGCTGTTGCCGAGTCTACAGTGTTGAATAAAAGAATATGACCCCTGCCATTATATACAGCCTACAGCCTGTTGGGAAAGACGGACAGTAAACAAACACATAGCTATGTAATAAAGAAGATGGAGGAGAGATGACCATTTCAGGAGGGAATTAAGAAGTAGCATTAACCACGCCTACTGCCTATCCATCAAATTTAGAAGGAAAGGGAGATGCCTAGAATAAGTTCAGGGTTTCTTTTAAATAAATCAGAGCTGTTACCAAGGATCCACCTCTCTTCCCAGTTTCCAGATCTGTTTTCTCCATGCATCATGATACACTGATATGTTTTTATTAGGGTAAAATGTAAAGACTCAGTGCCACTTGTCTTTCCTAAAGGAAGGCACTCCCTACCATCACATACACACCCTGTTGATCATTCAAAATAAATAAGAGCCATGGGACCTGATTTTTCAAAGTGTCTGTTTTAATACCTTAGTCTGAACAAGTATTTCTATGCTAACTAAGTTAGATTTAAACATTTGATAGAATATGAAATTACAAGTGTCAAATTGCAGAATTTTATTTAAAAAAGCAGCCCTATAACTGTGGTAATAGAGTTGAATCATTAAGAATAATCCTTAATATGAAATACCAGAAATGCTTTTAAGTCCTTTTTGGAAAGGTCAGAGAAGAAAAGAAAATGGTATTAATTTAATTAATTGGTATAATCAACTAAAATAACAACACATTTTCAGTAATCACCATGTAACATGAACTGTGGGCGTTTCCTTCAGAAAGATACTATAATGGAGTCCTAGAATCAGGGTTGGAAGTCCCATGTAATAGGTCATGTAATAATTTGTAGTCCTGGGTGCACCAGAAGATTTCAGGTGAACTTTATGGAATTATTTAACAGAATTGTGTAGGGGTATTTCTTCATCTGTATATTTTGAGGAGAATTCTTGTCAGATATACACAGCCCTCTCTGAGTAAAGAACCACCTTCTCACACATGAAGAAACCAGGGCTGAGATGTAGGGACTTGCCAAGGTCTTGAATAAGTTCTCTTGAAAAGGCAGTTTGCCCTATGATATTTTTAAGTAGAGTTTTAAGGTAGCAGCCACAGTATCTATGACATTGGGGCTAGAAGGGCTCAGAGTAGTATTAGGAAGGCTTGGCTTATTTTTTCATTGAGAGTTGTCATATGTTGATTTTAAAATAACAGAACATGCCATCATTTAGAATGCATTCTTCCACCCTAATATCCCAGAACAGTATTTTTAAAGAAATTCTAGGAAGGGTGTTAACTCATTCAGGGTTTTACAGGAAGGAAAGCTCTTTCCTACTATTTTTTAAGCTAACTTTCACTGACAAGATCAGACCAGAAAAAGACCAGCTGGCTGTTGGCCCAGATGTTATAATCATTGAAGTGTACTCAACCTGCACTGCCCAGGGACAGTTACAATGTGTGTGTGTGGAGGGGGGGAAGGAGGGTGCACCTAGATGCATGCTGAGTGTTGTTCCAATAACTTAGATGACGTGTGTGCTCTATATCCTTTGCTGTGTTGTTGATCTATTGGAAAGGAAATTTTAAAATAGCCTAGAATATGAGTTTTCCCATAAGGGTGAAAAGGATAACTTCAACTTTAAAAAATAACCAAACCATTTACAGCTATTTCCCCAGCACCTAAAACAGGGCCTGGCCCAAAGTAGATACATAATAATTTTTTTTTGATGCAAGAATTATTTAAATTTCTTTTGCTATGTATATCATATTTCAGAACAAGAATTTTTTTCATTTGTCCATCTATACTATGTATCCTTATACTGATAGGATAGTAAAGTAAAAAGAGGACTGATTCAACATTCAGCCTACTTCTGCCTTTTATTGTATGTTCTTGGGCTTCATTCTCTGTTTCTTAATAGGTATATGACAATAACTACTTCACAGGATTTGGAGAAATATTAAGTAAAATACAGTACGTGAAAAGTGGTTTATAGATTCTTAAGGGCTATATAAACATTAATGTTATTTGCCTTAACTAATACTTTTAATAATTTGAAAACATATATTTACTGGAATCATTCTAGTTTACTGAATCCTATATATGTTGTAGGTAGGGGAGAAGTGATTCCCCATAATTGAAATGCAGGTTGAAAACTTAATTAAGTACATTTCAAGGAAGCTGATCATGCATCATTTTTACCTAATGTACTAATGTTGGGTGCAGATAATTAAATAATTAAAACAGCCTTTTTTTTTTTTTTAAAGATTTTATTTATTTATTTGACAACCAGAGATCACAAGTAGGCAGAGAGAGGTGGGGAAGCAGGCTCCCCACTGAGCAGAGAGCCCGATGGGGGGCTTGATCCCAGGACCCTGAGATCATGACCTGAGCCTAAGACAGAGGCTTCACCCACTGAGCCACCCAGGCACCCCAAAACAGTCGTTTTTAAACAAAGGAAGTTACCTTTACTGTGTCTTTGTTAATTGACTTTTTGCTTGCCAATTTATATATAACTTAAGAATTAATAGTTATCTTGTAGACATTCACCATATTGTAGATATTGAGACATATGCAGAAAGTACACACCAGCATTTTCCAAAGTGAAAATGGAATATTAACTTTTGAGATGTTTGATTAGAATTTGGGATAATATTTGTATATACTACTATAGACTTCTCTTGGAAATTTTTATTAGTATGGGTTCCAAAAATTTTTGCATATGGAAGCCAAGCTGCTTAATTTTGCTTCTACCCATTGTTTCCCAAATGTTATTTAACAAGAAAAGCCTTTTCTATATTACATCTGTTAACATTTACTGGAATGTTTTATGAAGCACTGGTATGAGATATAATGGAATTGATCCCATGAACTTTAACAGTCTATTTAGAACTCTAAACATAAGCACGATAAAGTAAATTTTTAAAAGAGAGAGAATGAATTGATTATAGGATTGAAATGCTTGTGATATCTGCCAATCTATCCTCATGGCCAAATCATAAAAATTGATCTGTTATTAAGTAAGTATTCCTTCTCTTATTGACCACTCCTTTTTTTTTTTTTTTATTGACCACTTCTGTGTGACTTTTTTCAAACTGCTTAGTTGAAGGAGGTAATCTTTCCAGATAGAGATCATCTGAGAACATCTCCAATGCCCTTGAATTTACTGATTGATTGAGAAATACCGAGACTCTAACAAATACAAGTTACTGCTTTTTAAATCAACTTTATTTATCATTTACATGCCATAATAAACTGCATCATTTAAGGTATACAATTAATGTAAACATAATGTAAACCTGGGGGTGCCTGGGTGGCTCAGTGGGTTAATAAGCCTTTGCCTTCGGCTCAAGTCATGATCTCAGGGTCCTGGGATCGAGCCCCACATTGGGCTCTCTGCTCAGCAAGGAGCCTACTTCCCCCCTCTCTCTGCCTGCCTCTGTGCCTACCTGTGATTTCTCTCTCTCTCTCTCTGTGTGTCAAATAAATAAATAAAATCTTAAAAATATATATATGTAAACCTGTGTCACCACCTTTGCAATCAAGGTAGAGAATATTTCAGTCAACCCCAAAACATTACTTCTGTTCCCTTGGTAACCCATCTTCTGCCCGGGGTTCCAAACTACCACTAGTCTGCTTTTTGTAATTATAGATTAGATTGGCTTTTTCTAGTATTTTAGATAAATGGAATTATGTAACATGTATTCTTCCATATCTAATTTCTTTAACTCAGTAAAATGATTTGAGACCTCATGCATGTTAAGTGTATCAATAGTTCATTCGTTTTATTGCCAGTTAGTGTTCACTTATATGTATATACATACTTTGTTTATCCATGCATGAATTGGTGGACATTTGGGTTGTTTACAGTTTAGGGCTATTGTGAATAAAACTGCTATGAACATCCATGTGCAAGTCTGGATATATGTTTTTGTTCCTCTTGAGTAAATACCTAAGAGTAGAGTAGCTAGGTTGTTATGGTGGGAAATGTTTAACCTTTTAAGAAACTGACAGTTTTCCAAAGTGGTGGTTGTATCTTATATTCCCATTAACACTGTATGAGTTCTTATTGCTCCATGTCCTTTTTCAATCTTTGGTATTGTCAGTGTCTTTAATTTTAGTCATTTTTATAAGAATGTAATTATGTCATCACATTGTGATTTAAATTTGCTTTGATCTGGTAACTAGTGATGTTGAGCATCTTTTCATTTACTTACTTCACAACCATATAGTTTCCTTTATGAAATTCTGTTCAAATTTTTTGCCCAATTGCTCTTGGTTGTGTTCTTATTATTTTATTTTTAAGGTTTCTTTGTATATTTTGGATCCAAAATTTTTTTGTCAGTTATGCCTATTGACATTTTATCCCAGTGTGTAGCTTGCCTTTTTATTTTCTTAAAGGTATCTTTTGAAGAGAAAAAAATTTAATTTTTTAAAGACCAGTTAATTTTTTATACTTCTAGAAGTTTGTAGTTTTAGCTCATACATTGAATTTTATGATCCATGTCAGGTTAATTTTTTGAAATGTCAAGTAAGGATCAGGGTTCATTTTTAAAATGGGTACCGAGGGATGCCTGGGTGGCATAGTTGGTTAAGCATGCAACTCTTGGTTTCAGCTGAGGTCATGATCTTAGGGTTATGAGATTGAGCACCCAAGTGGGCTCCATGCTCAGTGCAGAGTCTCCTTAAGACTCTCTCTCCCTTTCCCTCTGTCCCTCCCTTCTTTATTTGCTTTCTCACTCCCTAAAATAAAATAATAAGGTACTCCTGGGTGGTTCAGTTGCTTAGGCATCTGCCTTTGGCTTAGGTCATGATCCCAGGGTTCTGGGGTTGAGTCCCAGAAGGGGCTCCTTGCTCAGTGGGAGCCTGCTTTTCCCTCTGCCTGCTGCTCCCCCTGCTTGTGTGTTCTCTCTTTCTCAGACAAATAAATAAAATCTTTAAAAATAAATCAATTAAATAATAAATCTTTTTTATAAATAAATAAGAGTGTCTAGTTGTTACAGCATTATTTTTGTAATGCTTTCCTTTCCTAGTTGGATGCTATAAAAATAAAAACCATTATGGACTCCCTTCTCTATTCTGTTGATCTATATTTATATCCTCTGGACCTTATCACACTGTCTTGATTTTTTTAGCATTACAAGTTTTGAAATCAGGTAGTGTAAGTCCTTCAACTTTTTTGTTTTGACTTGCTTTCACTATTCTCATTTGTATTTCCGTATAAATTGTATAATGTTTGTCAGGTTTTTTCCAAAAGCTCTTATGAAATTTTTATTGGAATTGCACTGAGTCTATAGATAAATTTGAAAAGAATGAATATCTTAATACTGAGTCTTCTACTTCATGAACATGGTATATCTCTCTTTATGTAGGTCTTTAATTTTTCTCAATAATGTTCTAGTTTCCAGTAAAGTGTTTATTAATTTTATTTCTGTCTTTTACATTTTATTCTTTTTATATATTCTCATGTGGATTTTTAAAACTTCATTTTCTATTTACTGTTTAATATATAAAATACAATTTTTATAATAAACTTGTATTCTGTAATCTTGCTAGTAGTTTTGTAGGTTCCTTATTAGTATTTCTACATAAACAATCATGGCATCTGCAAATGAGGATAGTTTTACCTTTTCCTCTTCCAAGTTCTATATTTCCTTTCCCCCTGCCAGTTTTTGTCTTTGGTCTTTTGCCTTTTGCCTTTGCATAAAGACTTGTACCTTGAAAAGTGTTCCCTTTTCTTTATTCTGAAATGGTTGTACAATCTTACTGTTATTTCTTCTTTGGTAGAATTCAGAACTGAAACCATTTAGGCCTAGAGTTTTTTGGTGTAAAACTCATAATAAATTAAATTTTTTATTAATTCATTTCCATTTAAAAATATAAATATAGGGTCGTTTTTATTTTGTTTTTTTCATTTTGTGTCCATTTTGGTAACTGGATTTTTAAAGAAACTTATTTTTTATCAAAGTTGTTGAATTTATTGTCATAAAGTTGTTCACAGTGTTCTCTTACTATTCTTGTTGCTATCTGTAGGATCTGTAGAGATAACTTCTCTTCCATTTCTGATGTTGGTGATTTCTTCACTCTTATCCTTGTTCAATCTAGTTAGAATTTAATCAGTTTTTTTAAATCTTTCCAGATTTTGGTTCAGGTCATGATCGCATGGGTCATGAGAACAAGCCCAATGTTGGGCTCTGTGCTGAGTGTGGAATCTGCTTGGAGATTCTCTCTGCCTCTCCCCACGTATATACTCTCTCTCTCTCTCTAAAATAAATAATTAAATCTTTAAAAAAAAAAGTCTTCCCAGAAAACTACCCTTGACTTTCAATTTTCTCTATTGTTTTTAACTGTTTAATTGATTTCTGCTTCATCTTTATTATTTCCTTCCTTGTACTTACTCTTGAACCTTAGGTCATTAATTTTGGACTTCATTCCTACTATTTAAAGTTATAAATTTGGGGCACCTGGGTGGCTCAGTGGGTTAAAGCCTCTGCCTTCAGCTCAGGTCATGATCCCAGGGTCCTGGGATCGGGAAGCCGCATCGGGCTCTCTGCTCAGCAGGGAGCCTGCTTCCTCCTCTCTCTCTGCCTGCCTCTCTGCCTGCTTGTGATCTCTGTCTATCCAATAAATAAAATCTTTTTTAAAAAAGTTATAAATTTGTCTCTAGTACTGCTTTTAAGTATATTCTACAAATCTTGATATGTTAGATTTGCATTATCATTCAACTTAAAACACTTTCTAATTTCCTCATGATTTCTTCTTTGACCTGTGGTTTATTTAGATGGGTGTGGCTTAATTTTCAGGTGCTTGAGGTTTTCCTCTGTGTCTTATTGTTTACTCATTTCTAATTTATTTTCTTATAGTCAAAGCACTACTTTGTATGATTTCAGTCCTTTTGAATTTGTTGAGTTTTGTTTAATGGCTCATCATATGAGCTGTTTTAGTGATTATACCAAGTATACTTGAAAAAAATATGTATTCTGCAATTGTTGGGTATAGTGGTCCATAAATAACTATCAATTCAGTCACAGTGATTGATAGTCTTGTTCAAATCCTCAGTCCTTCCTATCTTTACTGATTTGCCTTCTAGTACTGTAATTGCTAAGAGTTAAAATCTCCTATTGTGATTATGGAATTATCTTTTTATCTCTTTAATCCTGCAGTTTTTGCTTTATATTATTTTGAGGCTCCGTTATTAGGAACATACTTATCAAGAACTATAAAGATTCTGAGACTTTACCCTATTTGAAAGCTAAGAAGTTAGCCTGTCACAATTTCATGGGGACTTGGCTAATGACATGAGATTCTCGGGTCAGAGACAGAGGACAATTTATTACTCACAGTTTACTACTCACAGGATATCATGATGTGTGCGTGTGTGTGTGCGCGCGCGTGCGCGCGCACGCACGCGCACAAGCTGATTCTCTAAGACCTGATTTCTGCTATGAAACTGTATGAGGTTTTGATGTTTGTATTTTCTATAGTGTTTTATATATAGCTGAGTGTGATCTCAGCTGCATTTTCAGGATTTTGGTTTTTTGGTTTTTTGGTTTTTTAATTAGAAGATGTTCATGTTATAGTTCCTGTCTTTCTTATTTTCAGTATTTATGTCTATCAAACCTTTTTTCTGGGTATTTCATTCAAAAGTGCACATATAGAAATATGCTGTATTTCACTAGTTATAAGTGAGTGTCTCTTAAATCCTCAAGAAATGCCATTTTTTATTATGTCAGCAGCAAGAGTAATTTTTCGGAGGTGGAAAGCATGTACAGTTTTGTAGTGTTTCATTTCCAGTACTCTTCATTTCTTCCTGAAGATTCAATTTTCCAATTTTCCATCTTATGTCATTTCCCTGAAACCTGAAGAACGTCATTTAGCATTTTCTGTAGTGCCATTCTGCTCGAAACAAATTTTCTTGGTTTCTTTTATCTGAAAATGACTTCATTTTTTCTTCACCATTAAAGAATATTTTCACTGGTACTAGAATTCTGGAATGACATTTTTATTCTTTCAGCACGTTAAAGATGTTGTTCTGCTGGTTTTTGCTCTTTATTGTTTGATTGAGAATCATTGGTGATTCAAATTGTTGTTCTCTGTATTCAGTTTGGCAGCTTTCAAGATTTTGTCTTTGGTTTTCAACAGTTTGCTATGACGTGTCTGGGTGTGGTTTTCTTTTCTTTTCTTTCTTTTTTTTTTTTTTTTAAGATTTTACTTACTTATTTGACAGAGATCACAAGTAGGCAGAGAGGCAGGCGGTGGGGGGGAGGGCCGGGGAGCAGGCTCTCTGCTGAGCAGAGAGCCCGATGCAGGGCTCGATCCCAGGACCTGAGATCATGACTGGAGCTGAAGGCAGAGGCCCAACCCACTCAGCCACCCAGGTGCCCCTGGATGTGGTTTTCCTTATATTTATTTTATTTTAAATTCACTGAGCTTCTTCATTGTGTAAATTTGTTTACCAATTTGGAGAAATTCTGGCTTATTCTTATTTAAATATTTTTTCTACCCCATCTTCTCTTACCTTTTCTTCTGGGACTGTAGTTACACAAATTAGACCTTTGATATCATCCCATGAGTGATCTTTTAATGTAAATCTTACCAATTCACCTTCTACTTAAAACCTCTCAATGATGTCTCTTTACAACTAAAATACAATCCACACTTTTCACCATGTCTTTTATGGCCTCATGATCCACTTATGACTATCTTTTGGACCTCATTCCTACTTCTTTTCCCTTTATTCACTCTACCGCAGATTTTTTTTTCTTTCCCTGGAACATATTAGTCATTCTTGCTCTTTGTACTTGATACCTTGAATGCTCTTCCCCCAGATCTTTCTGAGGCTGACTCCTTTGGACATCTGCATAAGTTACCTCAGAGACTTTCTCTCACCACCCCGACTAAAAGTTGCCCCAGTCCCTTAATACATATATACATTTTAGACCTATATCTGTTTTAATAACTTTACTGAGATAGAATTTACATAAAAAAATTTAACCCACTTAAAATACACAACTCAGTGGCTTTTAGGATATCCATAGTCATATGTAACCATCACCACAATCACTTTTATACATATCTATTTTATGCTTACACTTATCTATCTTACACATGTATTAACTGTTTTCTAGTACCAAGAACAATGTCTGGTATATAGTGCATGCTCAATAAAGTTTTATGAGTAGATGAATTTCATTAGCTCTAAGATAATTTAGGCATTAGCCTCTAATAAAATATGAGGGAAGTTCATTTGACTACTTTCAGCTCTAGAAGTATTCTTTGATCAGAGCTATGCTATTTTGAGGGCTCTCTAAAACAGCTTAGCCCATATTTTAAGAGTTATTGCAGGAAGTTCCAAAAAAAGTCTTTTGATGTAATGAATATAAGTCATATTACACATTTCCCTAAGAGAAAATAGCCATCTTTTATTGACCTGACAGTTGCTGAGAAACAGAAAGCCTCTCAGAATTATTGCTTTGCTATTCTCAAAAGTACTTTGAATATTGTTTATTTGTTTAGATCTTTGAAATAGATGATAGAATCACTAGTACTTGTTTTATGTACTAATTATGGGTAATAGTAGGTTATTCATGAGATTCCAGACATCCCCTTTCTTTGGTACCTTTCATGTGGAATGTCAGTTCTGAGTTTGGGTGATCTGCATGGTATCTATCATCTTCTTTATAGGCTTTGATGCGACCTGGAAGAATTGATAGAATCATCTATGTGCCTTTACCAGATGCAGCAACAAGAAGGGAAATATTTAACCTCCAGTTTCATTCTATGCCAATCAGTAATGATGTGGATCTGGATGAACTCATCCTCCAAACAGATACATATTCAGGAGCAGAGGTAAGATAGTTCTGCTCAAAATACCTTGGTAACAGGAAAGCAGTGGGTTGGGGTCATTAGCAAAAAGACTGCTTGATACCAACTGTTTTAAATAACTGTATGTTAAGAAATCTTCAAACAGGAAATGCACTATATGACAGGTAGTCACTAAATTAAATTGCATTTTACTGGCCTCTATTGTATCTCAGTTGTTTTTACCTTGCTTCTGTCACTTCTCAAAATGTAGTCTTCAGAGAATTAACATGATATAGTGGGGAGAACATTGGACCAGAAGTAGAAGTTTCTTCTTTGGGGTTTCTTGATACATCAGCTTCCAACCATTCTATGCTTCTCTGAACTTCGATTTCTTGACCTGTCAAATGGAAATGAAACACAACTTTACATACTGTTTTCTAATAGAGATCATAAAAATGAAATTAGGATGTCATGCAAGTGCTCAGAAGTACAAGACTTGGCAGAGAAATTATATTATTACCATCTTTTATCATTTTGGAAAATTATGTCAATCTACTTATATATTAAAAATTCATAAAAACTGTAAAAGAGGGTGTCTGGGTGGCTCAGTTGGTTAAGCATCTGCCTTCGGCTCAGGTCACGATCCCAGGGTCCTGGGATGGAGTCCCACATTGGGCTCCCTGCTCTGTGGGGAGTGTGCTTCTCCCTCTGACACTCCCCCCATTCGTGCTTGCTCGCCCTCTCTCTCTCTCTCTGTCTCTCGCATATGCATGCTCTCGCTCTTTCAAAGCAATAAAATTTTAAAATAAATAAATAATAAAACTGTAAAAGGGACAGCCTATAATCTACCCTTAGCTGGGAAAGTATACTGTCAATAAGAACAGCAAGACCTCTGTGAAAATATGAAAGTTTTAAAGTATGGCAGGTAAACATTTCTTCCTCTCCTTAGCAGCTTTTTGCTTTGGCCATTTTTCTTTACAAAATAAAAATCCATTAAAATAATTGTGCTTCTTTTCTACATGCATTTCTCAAGAAAGGACAGACTGTAGTCCTCAACACAGAAATATCTTCTGAATACCACCAATATGGATTTGTACGGGGAAATTAATATATTTTCAAGTAAGAAATTATTTTTCTTCTGAATTATCCAGCATACAGACTCCACATTCTGTCTGCTTGCTATTGTTCATAATCTGTCCTCTGTAAAAACCAAAAAGAGATTAATACCTAATAGATCAATAGTGTACTCAGAATTGTAGGTAAATTTACATGTAGAATTAAACCGTGTCTATCATTCAGTCATAGTTAATAACAACAACTAAAATAGATCTAAATCTCTTCATTGTTTCGTCTCAACTATGAACTATGTATATTTGATTTCCCCACCTAAAGATTTTTCATTTTCACTGCGAGAGAAAAAAAAAAAGTCATGTAGAAAGTACCTTGAGAAGCAGTTGAAGTACATACATTTTTAAGTCCTATCTGAAAAAATAATCCTTATGAGCATCTTCTTGACATGACTGTCCATTTAGTTAAAATGAACGTATAGTTGCTGTTAACTGACTGCTCCAACATTTCTAGAATTCAGTTTTTGTTGTGAGACCAAGGGCTGGCATCATGTATATATGTCAGTTTACAGGAAGCAGCAAAGAGAAGAAACCAGAAATCTTTCACTTGAGCTGAATGAAGTGGAAGAGCAGTTAGCAAGGTATAAATGTGCCTTTCTCACTTTGAAGTAATTCACGGTAGTAGCATAGAAATGCAAAACAAAAATCAAAGCCTTTGAGGTTCTGTCTGGCTGAAAGGAAAAAACTCATTTGGTGCCAGAATTATTGTACCAGCTTGCTAGTTCTTATGTAGTACATGTCTTACTCAATCTGTAATATAAGCACATTCATTTCTGATTAATTTTTATATCAGATCTTCTAAAAATAGTCACAAGGGAAAAGTAGCAGAAAATTCTGTCCCTCCTTGAACTACATTTTTAGGTCCTATAATGATTGGGTGGGGGAAGTATATCCCACCCTGGTCCTAATTATAGTCCATATATTATTATAACTTCATAGAAATTTTATTCAGAGCTATTTCTTAGTAGTTCTAAAAGTCTTAAAATTAATAAATAGGAAATTTAAGACCGACAACATTTAGCTTCAAATAATATAAGATCCCATCTTTCCCCCCACCACTTTCCTTCAGAATGAAAATGGTGCATCGGTGTTGAAAGCCAAAATTAGTTTTGATTTATTGTTGTTGTTAGCAGCAAGATAAATTCAAGCTGGAACCTGGTCACCTGACTCTGGCAGAGCCAGTGCTTTATGGCTGATGTAACTAATTTTATTTCGTCCTTAGTCTAATGCAGATCCTTCAGCACAGAACCTATTACATTGTATATATTTAACAAGCATTTAACCAACTGAAAAAGAAAAACAATTTTAAAATTATATTTAGGAAAAATAGACTTCCCTTTGTCATTATCATAAGGTGAACCCTCTAACTTTGTAGCAACACACCTTGCTATGGCCATAGCTGCTTTTTCAAATTTAGAGAGTATCTCAGTGGCCACTTTTGGTGTAAAATGAAAGTACTAATAAATTAGTTGTCTTCACAGGAATGTTGTATCATCATTATTATATAAGTAATATATATATATATATATATATATATGAATTATCTATAATATATAGTATATATTATATATTAATTTAAACTGTACAGTCTTAGCTACATGAACAAGAATGTGAGCCAGAGATGAGGAAATTGTTGACACCAGTGTCTGTCTTTTAGAAACCTAACTGTTGTATTTTTTTAATGTTTAATTTTAATTAAAAAACTACAGAGGGGGTGCCTTGCTGGCTCAGAGGTAGATCATGTGACTCTTGACTTTGGGGTTGGGAATTCAAGCCCCACGCTGGGTGTAGAGCTTACTTAAAAAAATAACAACAAAAAGCTCTAGAGAGTGATTAGAAATGATATGGGTACTTTTAATGACTGAACTAGAGGAGTTACTTTTTAAAAATGTTTTCTTTCAACCTATTTTTATTTTGCCCAGTGAACATTGTTTATTAAAAGCTTACATGGCCCAGTGTTTTAAATGGCCTCTTAGACCCCTGTGAGTTACCTCATTTTCCTTCCTTGGAGAGGGTATACAGAGAACTGAAGCATTTCTTTAATTCTCAGGAGAGTCCCAAGAGGAAGTTTCTTGCCAACTGGAAGGGGAGTCAGGTCACTAGGGAGCAGCCTCCATGGAGAGGCTGAAGCAGGTAGCATCCTTCAGCCATCACTGCGCCCACCGCTCCCTGGTGGCCAGAACCTCTTTGTCTTTGACTTCTTGGCTGTAGCTCCCAGTTAATAGAAAAACATGTTGCCATTTAAAAGCAGATGGGAATTCAGTTCAGGAGGAAATAATAAGTCTTTTTTGGTTATACCCATTGTTTTCTTTTGCTTTGATTTTTGTTTTTTAAGTTATTTGTAGCAGATTCCACTTCGTTTTTTCATTTGTCTTTTATCCAGTTATCTTAGTTACTTTAGGAAAATTTTTATCTTACCCACCAACAGGAAATCAACAGTCACAAATATGTGCACATGAAAGGCATAACCCAGCCCATTACCCATGTGCCATGTGCTCAGGAACAGAGGTGACGAGTAAGATATATAATTTCCTCTATAGGAATTTGCTGACATAGGCTCATACATAGTGTCTGTAAAATTGAAGTTGAATGTTTACTTGCATTTGGGTGTTATCCTCCTGTTAGTGCTTATCTCATTAAGTGAAATTGATAATATGTCTAAGAGCCAGTTATCCGTTATATATTTTATAAATAATATATGCAATCAGAGCATTTATTTCACACATCAAGATTTGAGAATTCAACTTCCAAGACAAGCAATAAAAGGAAAACAAAGCAAAATTTTAGTGTTGCATTTGAATAGACTTTTAAAAGAATTGTAGTCTTTTTCTTTCAGGGTGCTTTCAGCAAGTTTTTGAACATTGAACCTCCATTTTCTCATTTTTAAGTTATCTCAGTGACTGAAATCATTTTGAGGGTTAAAACAGGTAGCAAATACAGAAGTACCAAGAAACAATGCATGACACATAAAGAGTGCTTCATAAATGTTGGGTCCCTTTATTCTTTCTCCCTCTTATCTGTTCAGTATTTATATTTACCACGGAAATTAGATGATGTTGCTATAAGATGGTAATGTTTTCCATTGCCTCAGTAACCAGATAATGTATCTGAAAGCTAAATTACAAATGAGTTGCTTCCTGTTCTTTTCTAAAGACTATTACATCTGCTTTATATGGTGATTTTTAGGGTAATCTAATGAACCTATTGGGAGAAAGTTCTCTTAAAGCAATTTATTAAATACATTCCACACTAAGTTTTTGAAAAGCTTTAACTTCATTTTAATTTACTCTGTCTATTCTTTTTTTACTAAAATCATGTTTCTTGCTCTGGATTTGTTTTGTAGTCTCTGTCTTTCTGGGTCTAATAGCTGAAGGTCTTAATGCCGGCTTGACGTTAAAAAATTACCTTCCAGTGTGCCTCATTAATTCAACAAGGTTCTAGTCACCATGCTTAACGCTATTATAGCTAATAAAGAGAGAACCTTAAATTAATTTTCTATCTTACTGATTAATATTCCTTCTGACATTCTCTCTTTTTTCTCCAACACAATGAAAACAGGAAAAAAATCATAGCCATTTCGGATGTCTGTACTCTTCCTACATGAAATCTCTTGAGGCAATTTTCCCCAAACTAAAAATCAGAACCAGTATATTTGAATTTGGCATAGATTGACTCTATCTAACAACCCATCTGAGATAATACTAGAGAACAGCTGCTAGCTGGTTTCAGGCCCTCTGGTTAGTGTCAGAGAGCACCCTGGCAGCCCTGTTCCATCCCCAAAGTGAAGCAGAGTGCCACAGTACTTAGCAACACTGTCTGCCACCTACTTGCTCTGCCTAATCAGAAAGTGCCCTGTGAATACATACTGCTGGAGCCAACCGGTCTACTGTTCTTATTTGAGATCCTTGTTACCACTCTACTCTTTTTTGTGCATTTTCCCTAAAATTCTATACCCCAGAATTTCAAAATCCTCTTGTCTTACACAACCTAGTGAAATCCTGTTTTTGTCATTAAAACATGACCACCGCACCAGAAGTGACTTCTCTTTTTGAACAGTTTTACACTGATTTCTGTTTTACTTGTTTAGCTCTTTGTATGTTTTTTTTTTCCTTGTAGTTATTTTGATCTCCCAAACAAACTGTAAGATTCTCTGCAGCAGAAACCAGGTTTTTCTCGTTCTTGGAGTCCAGCAAAGCAACCATTATCTCACAGTCCGTGGATGTTAATGTTGGATGAATCATAAATTTATGTGTTGAATCTGTCATTCTACCAACAAAAAATGTCAGTTTTAGCATTCAGCTAAAGCGGCATTTTCTAGTTTTAAATGTGTTTTTGTATGCATTATCTATTTGAGTATCTTAACCCTATGGGAACAGTGCTATACCAAGAGAACCAGAGCCAAGCAAAAACAACAATTTGTCTGAAGTTCCACAGCAAATAAGTGACAAACCCAGGACCAGAAACCAAATCTTTCAACTCCTCCTGAAAGACTTTTCATGATCTTTTCATGCCTTGGAGTCAACTGAGGAGTCTTTGAAAGTGTTTCATTATTCTCTTTGACATACCTGAAAGTTTAGTAAAGGTTTGCCTGCTCTTACGGACAGTGACTTAGCAAACTAAGCAGCAGATATGAAACATCTTTACATTTTTATGTATATTTATCTTATATGTGATTTTAGTTACCCTGTTGTCAACTTCCCAAATAAATATAAGTACTTGAAGTTAGGAACTATGTTTTTCTTTATCCGTGTACTGTATTTTCCAAATATTGAGAATAAGACCTGCAATTTTGAAGGAAAACATACAAATGACTAAATTCCATATAAAGTGTTCATATGGCATGCTCTAATGATGTACAGAATACTATGGGAGAAAGGAGAGGGTGTGACTCACACTAGCTGAATCTGAACTAGGGAATAGCTGATCTGAGTGTCAGTGGGTGAGTAGGAGTTCCCTAAGTCGAGTGGGGCTGGGTATAGAGCATTTCTGGCTGATGGAAAGGCAGAGATGCATAAAAGAGCATGGTGTGTCCTAGATTTGGTTAAATGGTGAAATATGACTAGAAGAAAGAGTCTGCATATAGAAGTAGTAGGTGATAAAACAAGAAAAGTAAGACAGATATGAAGGACCTTGAATATCATCTAAACTTTCTCTTCTCCTTTAAGCATTGGAGAGCCATTGAAAAAGTTAATAAAAAATGTTGTGATCAAACTTCTGTTATCAAAGATTGGTGGTGTTTTGTGTCCAAAACCACCATTAGCCTACCCACTGCTATTATGTGAATTAGAAAAGGTGCTCCTTTGCCCCACTTAATGAGAGCTACCTGCCTGAGGGAAAGCTTTGTCAAGCAGAGCATGAGCTTTATAAACTCCCCATTTCAGTCCATATTCTCCCCCCTCAGCTGGGCATTCATGTATGGACACAACCTTCACATCTCTAAAAGACTCTCATTTTTAGCTTATCTACTTTTAAATATCCTTCAGAGTGCCTTGCAGAGTAGCTCATATAAAGTTGATATGTATGCGTTGAATAAAGAAATTTAGATTTTATATCCCAAGTAGATAAACTTCTTTCTGTTACTTTAAGATTTGCTGCATGAACCCTGGACAAACATGTTATGTGAATGGGATAAATTATGGAAACTCATTATTTATTATGAATTATGGGGGAAGATGGAAGTATTAAAGTATTAAAGATATCTTTTGTGTAATATCTTTTTGGATGTGAGGGTGATCTGACTGTGACATCTTTCACCCCACTGATCATTAAGTTTGATTCAGCTGATCTAGCTGGCTAGGCAGGTGTCTTCTTCCTCCTTCACTACTTGAAGTTAATGCGTCCCTCCCAAAGCTGCTTGCTCAGTTGAAGAGGACCTTTCTTTGGTCAAGTGTATGCAAGTAGCTGTGCTCCACTGCTAGAACCTCTAGACAAGCTCTCGGGTAACATTTGTAGGAGAACGTAGGGTAGTTAAGCTTCAAGACTCGAGACACATACAAATGAGGCACTGCATTGCAGCAGTCTGCCTTTCTTCAAAACAACAACAAAATGGTGTCTTTTGTGCAGTATTAAACCAGCCATGAGGTGCAGCACCTGGTATGAATGGCCAAAATGATGAAAGTCAGGTGCTTTATGCCCTCTGAGCCATCTTATCCCATATAAGGTTGAACATAAGCTCTTACAGCCAACACCTTATTTCCACAACTCTTTTCAGTTGCTAGTATATAACTACCTTGTTGCAAATGAATCATGATGGAATTCTCAGAGCAAAAATCAGCATATACCAAAAGCAGATATTTAGGCTGTAACTTTTAAGCCAGCCCCACCACCCCTTTCCTTCCCCTGTTCCCACAATTTTACAATCTTCATACTAAGTGAAGGAGTTTGGTAAAAGCCAAGACTTAAACTTTCATCCTATCTTGGCCATGTATTACAGTATTAGTTGGATCAAATCGGTTATCATCTCTAGAACTCAGTTTTCATATTTTAACAGGGGAGGTGGTAATATGGTCTCTGTGATCCTTCCTAGTGTTAAAAATCTATGTGTTATATACCTATCATACATTAAATGAATTGTATAAGGAATTTCTTAGGCATTGGACTTCCAGGGATATATAACATGGTTTTGTTTCCTTTACAGTGCTTCTAGAAACCTGGGATCTTAGGCTCTTAGGCAGTCTCTATATACTTGCTACTACTGTGGCCTAGAAATCCAAATCAAAACACCAGAGGAATAGGAACATGAAAAGACAGACTGTGCATGAATTCAGATTTTAATAAAATTCTGCTTAGCAAACTTTCACAATTTTCCACTGAATGGAAATGAAAGTTTTACCTGCTCAGAGACTCCCAGTAAATTTTTTTTCCCTGAGAAGTTTGGTTTCTCTGCTTTTCAGCTTCCTCAAGAACAGTTAGTCAAGTTCAATATCTGTGATTCTGGAGGCATTATAATAAAAAATGTTGTAAAATGGAAATAAGCCACCAGTCCACTTTTTCCTTAAACTCTTTGTCAGGGAAGTTACAATGTTCATTTTAATGTAGTTTTTAAAACTTCCAACGTGTGGAGATACAAACATCTTCTGTATTTCCAAACTTCACCATCTACTCAAACTAGCAATACAAGAACCTTAATTCAACTTACCTGAAGGCTTTTTCAGATAGGATGTTTACACCAAAGCAAATAAATTTCCAGAACGCTTGTTCTGTGATACCTGTATTACTGACTCCTTGCCAGATATTTAAAGCTGCCATCGGTTTATAAGAAACATTAGTCAGAGAGGAAATGGATGTTGAATGAGAGGCTGGCTAGCAACAAACTTAATAGAGCATTTTATAGCCAAATACTGAAACCCTTTATAAGGAAGCAGTGTTTCAAGGCAACAAATTAGTCAAGACCTAATAATCTAGAACCCCAAACCTGGATTCCAGGCTAAATATGTATCTGTGAAGAATTACTCAAGCCAGTAGTAAAGCTGATTAAGGATTTTACATTCTGCCTTGTTTCTCCTCTTCCAGATTCTCAGTCTCTGTTGACACGTGCTGGTTCCTCAGAATTTTTGCACATTTAATCTGTATTTCTTCATCTTCAAAAGAGTGATAAAATTTAGAGTTTCTACTAATGTGAGAGGAACACAATTTTAAAATGATGTGTAAAGCATGCTATTAATTCTGTATATATAGATTCTAGTAGACTTGGATATTTTTGTTTGGTTATTTGAGGTGATGGAAGGCTAATTTCTAATAATTCTAATTGATCAGTATATATATAAATATATGTAAAAACTGTTTATTCCTTCAAAAATATTTTTTACCAAGATGCCTCGGTGGCACAGTTGGTTAAGCATCCAACTCTTGATTTCAGCTCAGGTCATGATCTCAGGATTGTGGAATTGAGCCCTGCATCGGGCTCCTTAAACTGGGCATGAAGCTGCTTATAACTGTCTCTCCCTTTTCCCCTCCTCTCTCACTCTTTCCCTCTCTTTAACAAAAAAAAAAGTATAAAAAAATTTTTTTACTATGCAAATCTACATTATAGTTAAGCAAATGGGTTATGGAATGAGAAAGATCCAGATCCAAATGCCTATCTAATATGCCCATTTCTTACCCTTCCTTATATGTAAATAAGGATACAAAAAGTCTCTACTTCATGGATCTGTTGTCCAGATTAGATGAAATCATTCATATAAGGGACTTACCCTTGAAAAACATAGCAAGTGCTCAATAAGTCATTTTTGGTTTTTTTTTTTTTAATTTTATTTATTTATTTGACAGAGAGAGACAGATCACAAGTAGGCAGAGAGCGGGGGAAGCAGGCTCCCTGCTGAGCAGAGAGCCCAATGCGGGGCTCAGTTCCAGGACCCTGAGATCATGACCTGAGCCAAAGACAGAGGCTTAACCCACTGAGCCACCCAGGCAACCCTGTTATATTTTTTATAATTGGCAAATTCAATCTAATTGATCTTTAATATGAAAAAATCCACAGAATTGAATTTTTCATATTTCATTGCCTGGGTTTTATGAATACTCACAATGAGTATTTCATGTATGAATCATGTTTTTTAGTCTTAACAGTGTATTCTTTAAATTTAAACTTCATTTCATAGTTACATGCAGTATTTATTTCAGCTACTTTATATTTATAAACATTTGTAACCCCTATTTTTATTTTTTTCCTATTAAACATGTATATACTGTTTTTTACTTTCAAGTGTGTAAAGCTAATGTTTCCTTACACACTATTAACTTAATTTTCCTATATCAGCATATTCGTCAAGGTAATACTAGTGACTAGTATACAACTTAATTCTAATTTGTTTTAACATAAATTTTGTTGATTAAGAGAAGTGAACCTAGCAACTTTAGAAAGTTGAGGGGTTTGGGGTTTTTTAAAGATTTATTTAGAGAGAGAGGGAGAGAGCATGAGCAGGAGGGGCACAGGGAGAGAGAGAATCCAAGGCAGACTCCAGACTCAGCACAGAGCCTGAAGCAAGACTTGATCCCATGACTATGAGATCATGACCCCAGCCAAAACCAAGAGTTGGGTGTTTAACTGACCGTGCCACCCAAGCGCCCCTAGAATAATCACTTAGGAAATAAGCATACCTGATTACTGTGCCCTTTCATTTAGGTTAGGATTAAACCCAGGTATCTAGGTAAAGCTCAGAAATCTAACACTAATGACATAAAGTACTATGTGTCATATGATGTGTGATGGTGACAATGGGATATTCTCATTCTTCATCCCCAAATGACAGTAATTCTGAGTTCTCAAAGGTGTCATTCTATTAAAATGTTACTAAAACTCTATCAAATGGTTGTTCAGAGTTGTAGTGCAGTCATTAAGTTCTTAAATATAACCTTCACTATGTTTTGGAAATTTAAAAACAAAATCTAACCATTCCTTAAGCTAGAAAGTAAAGTAGAAAGAATTATTAAGATATTCAGAACTCTCTTTTTTTTGGTTTTTATATGTTTTCAACCTCCAAATATTATGGCTTGTGTTCTTTGACAATATTTAACTCTTTTTGCTATTAAAATCTGGAAAGTGGATTTTGCTTTTGTATTTGTAGGAAGGTTTCCTTATTCGAGACACTAGGCGTAATGCACATGCCACATTTACCACTGTGGAAGTTTCAAATCATTAATTAATTATGTTCTCTTTTTCTTCAGAATTAAAAAAAAATCACTTAAACTGATTTTGGCATTAGGACAAGACATTCTTTCAGTGGTAGCAAAAGTAGCCCTTTGGCATATTTTTTATTCACTTCAAAAGAATCCTGAAGGAGTGGTTTTATATTTAAAACCAAAAATTGTATTTAGTTTGCCTAACACTAACTTCTTGCCAAAATCCTTAAAAAAATAAAAGGTCACACAAATACTCTCAGATATAAAAATAGTAGTCCCCAGCATTTCTTATTTTGTTGTTGTTGTGTGCCATGGCTTGTGTCAGAACTGGAGATTAGTAGGGAGATATGGCCAAAAGTTGTCAAATGAAAAATAACTTTCTTGTTATACAACCGAGTTGATCATAATTGGCATGAATTATGCACACATGCACAGGTTCACAAAAGCTGCTTTGGTCGTTTGTTTATGGCTTCCTTATAGTTTAATAAAAGACACTTAAGCTATGATTTCACCTCTCATTCATTTATGAAATTAATATTGTGCATCTACACATCAAAAAATTCTTGCCATGTCTAGTTCACCTTAATTTTGAACCCTATAGGATATTTTCATGGGTATATTATGCCTTCATTGCCTTTAAATTAGGCTTTTTTCCCCCAAAAGTACTTATCTATAAAATTTTAGTACATTTATTATATAAAGCAATTTACATTAATATTTTAATTCATTTTGTACTTGTATATAAAACTAGAAATCAGTAATTGAATTTTAGGGACATAAAATAACTCAAGGACAAGAGTTGATGTTATACATTATAAATTATGTAAAAATTAAAACACATTGAAGTTCACCTTTAACATGATCTAGCTTAGTATAGAATTTGGTTTCTGGGTTGATGTGGGTATGTCTTGGATCCTACTCCAAGTGGTTCTGTGATGGATAGTTTCCCATGCAAGTCCCTTGAAATGTATTACATCCCTAGTATAAGTAATCCCAAAAGAGTAAACACAACTTTTAGCTCCTGGAAGCAGGAGAACACGCGCTAGTAAAGCCAACCAACAGGAAAAAGGGAGATTGTGTTATCTTCTTTAGGCACAGAGCAAGTCCTATACAAGGTTAGATTAGACAAAATTTGTCTTCACTTTTCACTGTTTATCTTTCAAGTTTGCTGCCCCACCCACAGTATCCTCTACACCTACTTTTTTGAGCGCTTTTTTTTTTTTTTGACAGTCCCAATCAGTTGTCTCAGAAAACAATCTGATTGAATCAAATCACTAAAAAGCCAAATAACCATTATTACTTCAGGGAGCATCTGCATTTTATTTTATTTTATTATTTATTTGTTTGTTTGTTTGACAGAGAGATCACAAGTAGGCAGAGAGGCAGACAGAGGGGAAGGGGGAAGCAGGCTTCCCGCCAAGCAGAGCACCCGATGTGGGACTTGATACCAGGACCCTGCAACCATGACCTGAGCTGAAGACAGAGGCTTAACCCACTGAGACACCAAGGCGCCCCAAGCATCTGCATTTTAAAAAACTTTACTCTCCCAAATAAATATATAACTAGTCAGTGTTCAGATTGTTTAAAAACAAGTGAGCTTTCTTGCTCTTAACTCCTTTACCTTCCCTCTTCTGCGAACTTTCAAGATACTTGAAGGGCTCAAATTTCCTTATAAAAAAGATTTATTCTACAACAACAATTTTTACATTAAAAAACATCCAGTGAACATAAATAAAAGTATCTACAATTTGTTGAAAGGACTTCCAATCTTTTCTATTGTATGCAATTACATTTTCACGTGGTTATAATCAAATTGCTTAATATGTTTTATTGACTCGGGTATTAGTCTAACCTCATCTTAAACACTGCTATTATATTTTACTGAACCTTATTAGCATCGGGGACTTTGGGGTGGAAGCTAAAAGGTAGGTAATGGTAGTAGAAAATCCTGTAAGTGATTTTATAATTGGGAAATCCTTATATTTTAAAGGATAGTTTAAAATTTTATCTCTGAAAGTGTTAGGTTCTTTTGCGTTGTCTTAGGGCTAGATCCTAGAGCCCCTCACCTGGACTTCAGTTGGGGGAGCTCAATTCTAATCTGTAAGATTTTGTTTGATAACAAGAATTTGTTCCTAAAAGAGTTTTGGTTTGGGGCACCTGGCTGGTTTAGTTAGTAGAGCATGCCACTCTTAATCTCAGGGTCATGTTCAACCCCACACTGAGGGTAGAGATTACTTTTACAAAGGAAAGAAAGAGGGAGAGAAGGAAGGGAGGGAGGGAGGGTGGAAGGGAGGGAAGAAAGAAGGAAACAAGGGAGGAAGGAATTTTGGTTTGAAGACCCCAATGTAAGAGGAACTTTATAGTTAAAAATACAGAAAATTGAGTTTTCTACGCAGACACCCAAAAAAAAAAAAAAAAAAACTGAAATAGAGAGTAAAATCAATAACCAATTTTTGCCCTTTGTAAGAAGCTTTTTTTCTTAGACATTTTTAGATAAAATTTTTAGAAATGTATTAGGTATAGAATTCATCAACTTAGGAACTTCCAAAGAGAAACATTTCATCACCAACTTTCAGCATGACCCCTAAACCTAGGATATACATACTTAACATCATATTTCTCTACTATTTATATATAAAATTTGGAAAGTAATATTTTCTATAATCAAAGGATGAATTTTTTTGTCTTTTTCAGTGATGCATTTTTATGACTGATAAGTTATGAATGGGAATTTCATCTCCAAACATTTATCTCACTGGAAAATGTAGAGGTGTTTCTCCTACCTTAGTATAAGATATGCTTTGGTAGCTAGAATTATCTCTTAAATGTCATTTTTAATAATGTATATATTTCTTATTAATAGATTTTAGGTGTTTGTTTTTTTTTTAAGATTTTCTTTATTTATTTTGAGAGAAAGAGCAAACATGAGCAGTGAGGCAGATGCAGTGGAAGAGGGAGAAGCAGACTCTCCACTGAGCAGGGAGCCACATGCAGGGCTCCATCCCAGGACCCTGAGATTGTGACCTGAGCCGAAGGCAGCCACTTAACCAACTGAGCCACCTAGGCACCTGAACAGATTTTAGTTTTGAGCAATTTTTGGCTTACAGAAAAATAAGTGGAAGATGCAGAGTTCCCGTTTACCCTCTTGTTTCCTCCAGTTTCCCCCATCCTTAATATCTTGCATTATTGTGATATGTTTGTTAAAAATTGTTGAGCCAGTATTGATAAATTATTATTAACTGAGGTCCATGGTTTAATATTAGGGTTCACTCTTGATGGTGTATTTTCTATGAATTTGACAAATGTGTAATGACATTTGTATCCACCATTACTGTATCATGTAGAATAATTTCACTGCCCTAAAAATCTTGTGTGCTTTACCTATTCATCCCTACCTCCCTCATCCTAAGCCCTTGATCTTTTAATGTCTCCATTGTTTATAACCTTTTCCAGAATGTTATATTGTTGGAATCTTCTTTCACATAGTAATATGCATTTACATTTCCTCCATATCATTTTGTGACTTGATTGCTCATTTTTTTTTACTATTGAACAATATTTCATTGTCTGCATGTACCATAGTTTGTTTATCCATTCACCTACTGAAGAACATCTTGGTTGCTTAACAAGTTTGGGTGATTAAAGCTGCTATAACCATTATGTGAAAGTTTTTTTTATGAACTTAGGATTTTAACTCTTTGGGGTAAATACTTAGGAGTGTGATTGCTGGATCATTTGATAAGAATATGTTTACTTTTATAAGAAGCTGACAAATGTCTTCCAATATGGCTGTGCCATTTTGCATTTCCATCAACAGTGAATGATAGTTCTTATTGCTGCATATCCTCAACAGCATTTGTTGATGTCAGTGTCTTAGATCAGAGCCATTCTAATATGCATGTAGTGGTATCTCATTATTAATTTGCAATTCCCTAATGATATATGTTTAGCATATTTTCATATGCTTATTTGCTATCTGTATATCTTCTTTGGTAAGCTATCTGTTCACATCTTTTGCCCATTTTTTTAATTGGGTCATTTGTTTTCTTATTTGAACTTGGGAGTTCTTTGTATATTTTAGATGCCACTTCTTTATTACATTTGTGTTTTCTAAAAATCTCCCAGTCTGTGGCTTATTTTTTCACTCTAGTGTCTTTCATAGAGCAGAAATTTTTAATTTCAATGAATTACCAATTTTTACTTTCAAAATATATTTAGTAAGGTATTAAATGTATTATTTCTAGAAAAAGAGATCTATTTGGAATTGGTTTATGCCTTGTAACTGTTTACAGATAAAAATCACCATATTTGCTCAGTGGTTTATTTTTGTCCTCATTTTATAATTGTGGAGATTTATAACTTTTAATGGCAAGGGAGAATTATTCCCTCAAAGAACTGTTAACCATGAAGAAAACCATTCTCTTTTCTTTGAACATTATGCTACTGTATTTGAATCAGATTTTCTGCCTGCATGAATAGAAAAACATTCCCCTCAGAAACTGGGACTCCCTACTCAACAGGAGCAGTTTCAACTTGGGCACATGCGGTATTTTATATGGAGATGACACACTACACAATGGCAGTACTATACAGCCGAGTTTTAAAACACAGGAGAACTGTACAAGGATGTGATAGATGAGGGGAGGGACATTTTAAATGAAGAAGTACATTAGAGAAAGCAGTTTTTACATTTTTAACGTTTTCTCTGATTGAAAAACCTTGTCACATCACATATTGGGAATGATGTAATGGAGTCTCATCTCTAGGTTCTGCTGCTGAGTCACTTTATGACCTCAGACAGGTCTTAATTTCTTTGTATTTCTATTTCTTATACTGAAAGAAATAATTTCTGAGAGCCTTTCTATCTTTGCATATATTTGTGACTCTTAGTTTGTACCACTAGCTATTATTGTTTAAAACAGTATTAGAACTAATGTTAGAGGAAACTGTCTGTAGAAAACACAGATATGCCCACATTATAAAATAGTAAGACAGAAATTTAAAGCAACTAGGTTTTTTAACTTACAGTATTTTCTGTTTTGAAAATCTTCTTCAGTGGACGTCTGGGTGGCTCAGTCGGTTAAGTGGCTACCTTCAGCTTCAGTCAGGGTCTTGGGATCCAGTCCCTCATGGGACCCCTTTCTCAGCAGGGATCCTGCTTTTCCCTCTGCCTTTACCTGCTGCTTCCCCCAGGTGTGCTTTCTCTCTCTCTCTTTCAAATAAATAAATAAAATTTTTTAAATCTTCAAAAGGTATCTGAGGATTTTTATTTTTAATTATGTGTTTTTTGTGGGTTTTTTGTTTTGTTTGTTTTTTAAATAGATTCCATGCCCACTGTGGAGCTCAGTGCAAGGGTTGAAATCACAACCCTGAGATTGGAAATCTGAGCTGGGATCAAGGGCAGCTGACGGAGCCACCTAGGACTCCCAGGATTTTCAAATGATAATTTGCTGACCTGTCTCTTGGACATATATCTATTTGGAATATATCCCAGTAGGTACAGGACCACAATACACAATCATTCTTTAGTAATTCTCTACAAATTAGAAAAAATCAAAGTATAGCATTTATAGACCAAGATTATTTCTTGCTTGACTCTATGAAGAAAACAGAGGGAAGGCAGATTTAAAAACTGAGGAACCATTACTAAATGGCATCCAGGTTACATAAAAATACTGCCCTAAAATACGGATTCTTTTGGCCTAATGTTTTCATGCCCCACCTTGGTCTTTTTTTGATTCTAGCTAGGACTACATTATTAATATTTTTGTGATTAGAACACAAGTTCACTTAGCAGTTATATGCAATGGGTCATTTACTGATTCATCCATCCATGAAGAACAAAATAACGGTCACCTCTTATGGAACCCTGAATTTACTGTCTCAGTAAACAAAGGGCCGATTTGTATCAACAATACCCTTCTCCTCTCCCTAGCAATCTATTATTTTCTAGCGTCTTAGTAAGACTTTGCATTGCTCCTCTTTAAACAATATGTGTTTTTAATTCTGAATCTTTCAAGTAAGTGAAGTCACAAAAAAATAGAAGAGATTCATAAATCATCAGTGATGAAGACTTAGAAAGTTTGTCCATAAAACTTTACAGTTTATGAGGAAAGTTTGAAACTTTAGATATGTTCCATCTTTATTTTTTTGTTATTTATTTTAAAATTTTTAATTAAAAAGTAATTAACATACAGTATATTCTCAGTTTTTAAAGGTAAAGGTCAGTGATTCATCAGTCTTATATAATACCCAGTGCTCTTCACATCACATGCCCTCCTTAATGTCCATCACCCAGTTACCCCATCCTTCTACCCATCTCCCCTCCAGCAACCCTCAGTTTGTTTCCTGTGATTAACAGTCTCCTATGGTTTGTTTCCCTCTCTGATTTTGTCTTGTTTTATTTTCTTCTCTCTTCCCCATGATCCTCTATTTTGCTTTTTAAATTCCACATATGAGTGAGATCATATGATAACTGTCTTTCTCTGATTGACTTATTTCACTTAGCATAATATCCTCCAGTTCGATCCACATCATTGCAAATGGCAAGATTTAATTTTTTGTTGACTGAGTAGTATTCCATTGTGTGTGTGTGTGTGTGTGTGTGTGTGTGTGTGTGTGTGTGTGTGTGT